>NC_051180.1:46741233-47091233 GCF_013339695.2 Rhipicephalus sanguineus | reverse complement strand
ATTCCCGGACGCGAGGAACTAAGGCTTCCCTAAAGAGAACTTTAAAAAAATAACAAGAGAAAACGAAGTTCCATAGAAAGATCGTCATTGATGGGGGTTCGCGATCCTGAAAGCACTCTCAACTCGGAACGCTTAGTCCGCAAGTGCGTCGGGCAGCAGGCGCCGGCTGCGATCCGCGCGCACATTCTTGACGCTTTTCTCTCAATCCTTCTCCAGGCTCGAAAAAAAAAACCATCCCAAGTGGCTCCGAAGTGGTTTCTATTTCTATTCAACTACGTAAATCGTATGCGCCAGTGAAGGGCTCCTTTGTCTCCGGGTGCGTAGATTAGAAACAATTTACCGATGCCCTTCCCAGCTTTGAAAGTCATTCGCTCCTCGCCCTAAAGACGTGACAACTGGATTGGAGGAGAAAAAAAAACTGAAGGGGCAATTGCCGGCATCCGCGAAGCTTTCCTTCCGATTCGGTAACGCGAGCCGCACTGGCTGAGGGCGCTATATAGATCTGGACCGCTTTTCGCCAGGCAAACGACATTGGTGCTGCATAATGTAACGTCCAATAGGGGGAGGGCATAGGCTCATCACCACGCGGCCAGCGCGTTTCAAATGAGCCGGTCAGTGAAATGAAGTTCTACTCACGCAACATCTGTGGTCCGATATATTTTCTTTTTTCCTTCCACGCGTGGATAGACGCTACGAAAAGCCACTTTTTATGGCTATCATTATACCAACTAGACGCCATTTCTTTTTCTTTGTTTATTGTCTTTCTTCGCTAATATTCAAAAAGCCATTCACCGTGTTCGCTTCGCAAGAAGCGCAATGGAGTGTGAAATTTTATGGAAGAATGGAACACATTGGAAGTAAGTGCTTTCTTTCCTGGTATGCGAGCCATCCGGTTTTATGGACAGTTTCGCCGTAATTTGAACCCTGTCCGCTATAAGAGATACTTTGATTGTTTTGGAAGACCTGCACCGAACACTCTCTTTAACTGCGGTGTGTACGTTAGCAAGTTGTATCATGCAGTCTCTTTGCTTCTGCGTATTTTCTTCAAGCATGCTTTGCAAATGACGCTTGTGAAAAGAAACGATGAAGTGGGACATTATGCCTGGCATGCTTAGAGTGCATGATAAATGGGCGTAGCTTGGAGATCAGACGAGTCGATAGGCGTGTTTACTTAAGGGGCCAAAGCGTGTGCGTGGCAAGGGAGGGGGGGGGGCGCTGTTACTTCAATGTGTTTCCAACCGGGCCGAGAAACTTGGAACGAGTGCAGGGAAACGAATGTTCTGAACTCTACAACACCTGAGATTCAAACCTAATAAAAGTGACTCGTTGTAAGCTTAGATGCCCTAGTTTTTTTTTTTTTTTTAAGATTATGCTTTATGCTTAACACCACCATTGCATGAAACAGCCGAAACACCATATGTACGCGGTAATAACTAAGCAAAAAAATACCAAGATACTATTGATTCCGTTGCTGCGCTAGCCGCAAGAGGCGTCTACCATGAAAAAAAAAATCAGGAAAGGAACATGAATGCTAGCTTTAGGGGCTTCTGGACATTCATGAGTGCAATACGCAACGCCAATGGAGACACAAAAGTGGCGACGCATATCTGAGCATATAACTTGAATATTCACACAACAATAGTATGGAACTTTCACTATAATTTCGCATTTATCTACACTGCGAGACGTAAGCAAGTCGAAAGGTATACGTCATTACTTTAAGGACAAACACGGAGGAACCACGATGTTAAATTTTGCCAGCATTCTCGTTTTGTCCTCAATGTGACCTGCGGGGAAACTTAATAGAGGACGAGGAGAATTTGCTCGGAACGAAGATGCGAAACAGCAGCAGGCGGAAAGGGAGAGGGTGTGTTGGTGGTCGGCGAGGGCAGCCAACCGTCGACCTTTTCCGGCGCCGTGGCTGGCCGCAGTGTCATTCACTAGACCGGAAGAGACGAAACGACACACCCGAACAGGACATCGAGGGAGGAAAACGTAGTTGGTCCCTGCATGAAATAAACTACAAGCAGCACACGGTGGGGAATATCGTCAAATAAAACAAGCAAAGTTAGTCAACGTGATAAAGAGGAAATGTTTCTGACAAAACACAATGGAATGATAGCGACGTAGTGATGACATACTAGCGAGTAACTTCTAAAATAAACAGAAAATTCCAGGTATAGTGAAGTAACAGAAAGGAAGAAAGAGACGGCCAGATTTTCTGTGAAGGGTCGAGGGCGCGCCTGTGCGCGAACTTTTTTATTTTTTTTTTTCCCAAACGGGAACCACGGGCCGTTAGCGCCGTCCAGGGGGCGACCAAGCGTTTCAACTTTGTCAGCCGGACCGCTTCACCATCTCCCTGCCCGACTGCTCCGCCACTCGAACCGACAGCCTCGGCACTGAACCAACGGCGGTTGGCGACCTCTGGCCCTCTGGTCGTCAGAACGAGTGATGATACTCTGTGATAATTTACGAAGATGCCGCAGTATCGTATATAACGGCTCACAAATGAGCCAGAAACTTGGCTACGGCGCATCCACAAAAATTTCGAAAAACAGAGCTTGTTTCCATTGCTGAGTGCAATGCACAAGCCCAAAGAGACAGCAAGTACGGCAGCTGCGTAGGCCGAAATATTCTTTCGGGGGCCAAGGGGTTCAACCACCACTATTGGCGAATGTTCGTGCATGCGTTTATGTGTGTGCGTATATATATATATATATATATATATATATATATATATATATATATATATATATATATATATATATATATATATATATATATAACGTTCCGGCAGGAAGGCCTGCCTTCGTCAGGATTTCGTGACGGAGGCAAGCCCTCTTTCCGAAACGTTGGAAAACGACATTGCAAAAACACACACACACACACACATATATATATATATATATATATATATATATATATATATATATATATATATATATATATATATATATATATATATATATATATATATATATATATATATATATATATGAAGGAAAGAAGTGTTCATTTTTAAGGGCTCGTTTTCTTTCTTATACATAATATTAAGGAGCACTAACAGACAATAATGCCAAGGAAAATATAGGGGATGTTTTTTAGTAGTAAATGTCAGGTAAATGTGAAGAAAGAAAAGTGGACGAAAAGTGCGACCTTCGAATAACGCGTCCGATGTATATATATATATATCAGAAAAATGAATCCTCGCATCCCCTAGCCAAGCCAGAGAAGTAGGACATGCATACATCAATACACAACCGTGCGGCCAGCTTAATTTCTTCCAGGTACGACCATGATGAAAGCGTCAGTGCCATCAAGTCATCCCTAAGACTCGAATCGTCGGTGTTCCGTCGGAAAATTGCAAGGCTGTGCTTTTTCCATCGACTATACTATAACCTCCCGCAACCGCATGGTAAACTTCTTAACCCCCCAACCCGTGCATCTTGTCGCCTTTTTAACTCCTGTAGCATCCAGCGGTTGCACGGCTCAACGTCTTCCTTCAATCAGTCGTTTTTGCCTATCGCCATCGCGGAGTGGAATATCTAGCGAGACAATGCTGTCACCGAGCGTAACCCCATTGTGCTCAAACAGTTGCTTACTGATCATCTAGAACTGTAATATTCATAATGTTGATTTTGTTTCCTTATTAAAATTAGGTCTTTTTGTCTTGCACCTTAAACATTGCGTTTCCGTCAGAGGTGTGCTTCAATGTTATGATCCGATCTGTTTTATCTTTCTTACTTCCTATTTAACCTACTCCCACATAATATGCAATGACTAATATCGACCTATGAGTTGGCGGGAGTTTATTCTCGTAACAGTACGAAATCGCGTCAATGGAATGAAAACACGAGAAACTCGTACTTCCCTCGTTGATTCCTCGTTGCTAATTCAAAAACATGAAAATTAACTTCCCGCTATGACAAATGTACACCGGAATCAACTCGCAGGTTTCTTTTTGCAGGTTTGTTGTTATCTTCTACAGAGTTTGTTCGCTTTCCTCACTATTAACATTGTTTAGTGTAACCACACTTCATATTATCATCCAGCGAGGTATTGATGGACTTTTATATAAAGACCCCTTCAAAAATTTTAAGACTTTGGATGTTCGATTTACATATTCACGACGCTATGAAAATGTACCGCTCTGTTCTTATTCCCCTTACAGTACGGTGGGAAGAGAGAGGAATTCTGCGATATTTTCTCTAAGCGAAAGTTCTGCCACTCAGTATCTATAAACAGGAAGGTTTGCGCACAGGTCTCCATTATAGATGGATGAATGTAGCTCGATCATCTTGCGCTTTACGTCCCGCTTTTCTAAAACTCTTTGAAAATGCTTGTTATCCGAGGATAGCCCAGTACGCTTACCATCTACCGTGTGTGGTGCTGCAATGAGACTGCAAGTGTTGCGTTATCCTTACCTGCAAAAAGACAAGCAAAGACGCAATGAGACATTTCGCACAACCCACAAGTGCATGCATTGTATCAGCACTATATGCAGGGGAAAAAAACATTTTTTTTTTTTTTTCATATCTATGGTATCTGGACATGAACACACTTGCCAGACAACCATCAAACTGCAGACGCGAATAATTACGAGAACTTCGACAGGGACTCGCCATATCAATTGTAACAGGTGAAATAAACCTCCAGTATACAGAAATAGAAAGATCAAATAAGGCCCTCTACTAAGATCAAATAAGACCCTCTACTAAGAGTTGAGGAGTGGACTATAAATATAAGGAAAATGGAAACACACCACACGGACACTATGAGTGCTGCTCACAGCACAGAGCGACACTTGTCAGTACCAGAGTCGTTAACGCAGGTTGATTGTTCGTCAGAACTGCAATAACACATTCGTAGACCTCTGCTGCGATGACTAGCGAGTTTGGTTTGTCTTGTGCGACTTTGCTCGATACAGACTGCATATACAAACAATTTCACTTGCATCTACTGACGGCAGATCATGGTCAAGAGAGCTTAACATAAAAAACACACGCACCACACACACACACACACACACACACACACACACACACACACACACACACACACACACACACACACATACATACATACATACATACATACATACATACATACATACATACATACATACATACATACATACATACATACATACATACATACATACATACATACATACATACATACATACATACATACATACAGCAACCGCAGAATATACAGGTACATTATTAATGTGCATGGAACTAGACAGTTATTTATAACATTTGTAAAGGATCCGAGGGAGTCATCTTAGCGCCTATGCAAGTTGCTGACTACGATAAGTAAGGTTACGGTCATGTTTCGCTAGTTAGAGGCAATAGAGCGAGTTCAATCGATCAACACCCCGCAAGTGACGTGCTCAAGCGGGGGTCAAGCACTCAGAACCGCTTTCGCGCCTTTTCCTTTTTTTTTTTCTGTCAGCCTTTCTCTTTCAGTGCTTTCATGGCTTCCTTCACAGCTATGCACAATTTTCTTCTCACCCTGCCCGGCATATTATTCATGCTCGCGTTTCCGTGTCGAAGCCCCGTATCGTGCCGCTGTGGTCCCAGCGGTCACTTTTGTTGCTGCTCATTGCTCGCCCTCTAAGCGTTATTTGAGTACGTCGCTCGTTAACAGTGTCAGCTAGCAACGGTCAGCACGTTGTTTCTAACTTTCACAGCCTCCTTTTGGTTGTGCGCCTCATTTTTGCGGCCTTCCTTGCAATGTCATTAGCGAAATTCTTATGGTCACAAAGTGCAGTATCCCGTTTCACGCTGTCGCAACGCCTGCAGTGTCAAGTATTCCAGGCCCGCATTCTCTTCATCCCTCGACATTTAATCATGCTTCTTTATGTTTTCATTTTCTTTCCCGCTCGGTTAGGACAGTGAGTTTTGACTTTTACTTTCGGTCACTTTTTTATCTGAGGGAACGTTAAGCTAAAAGAAGATCACGGTCGACTTGCCGTACAGACACGGTGGTGCCTCGCCGAAAGATTTGGCGGGACTATAAGAACGAATATGGGACGCGAGCTTCCAATATGAAGTAAGGAACATTAAACAAAATTCACTCCATTTTATGCTAGAGTGAGGCTGGTGATAAAGAGCAAGAAAAATATCTAAGATATTCACAAAAAAAAATTGGCCGCGTATCTGCGTGCTCCGCTGCAAATGTCGTCTAAAGACGATAGAAGAGGTGCTGCGTGAGATATGGACGCCATCTGGCAATACGTCGGGAAACATGAGTGCTGTGTTGCGGGCTGGTAGTCCCGGCGCAGCAGCAGGCGAAGACCGGCGGTGACCAACGCGACCGGCGGGGACGCCAGCCAGCCCAAACACGCGGTTTGGCGCGAAGCGCTGAAGCAGAAGAAACGTCCGCACTCAACGAGTACTCTCCACACACTCTTTTATTTACACGTCGCCTGGGTAAAATGGGAATGCCAGAGCGGCGCCCCATGGCATTCGTACAGTGCAATACAGAACCGAAACCGAAACACAACAATGAGCTCGTGCAGAGGGCACGGAGGAAGGCAAGTTTCAGCGCAGTCGCATTTTCAGCGCAGCTTAAGAAACTAGGGTCTTTAGAATTTCGTATGTATGCATTTTCTATTAAAGGAACACACCACCTAATACTTACCTGGTGATGTTGCGCCTCAGATATGTGTAATATTTAATTTTTGATCGACAACGTTCACAAGTATGAACAGCCGTACCAGTTCAAGCTGGGTGGGTGGTAAGCAAGTGGTTCAACTTTGGCCGCGGGTGGCTGAATCGAGGGACGTGCCGACAAACAGAAAGACAGACAGACAGAAAGACAGACCAAAATTTCTCCGTTTAAGTATCCCAAGAAAGACTATCGTCTTGAAAAACAAAAAAAAATCACAGCATATCCACGGGGTGAATGATGATGAGTGGGGCGAAGCTACGGAGGGAATCATCTGTAAACCGTGAAACTCTTCCGTGAAATGCGCCCAGTACATAATATAAAGAGTGTGAAACATCGTGTATATATTAAACATCAAACTTTTATTGTACTGTTGGTTTACGTGGTCCCTTCATTATCACTTGTGATCGGTGAAATGCAAGGAAGAAGTCCGCTCCCGAGCGAAAGAGCGCCAAGAGCGACCGCATTCCCCGCTCGCCCTGTACGAATTAAAGGCAAGGCTAGAGGGAAGACAGGACGCGCGTTCCACGACGCGAGGTCGGTAGCATGCCCAACGAAAGCCAACGGAACGCGATCGTGCAAGTGCTCCGGCTTCGCATCGCCTCATGGTTCCATTTAGCGTCCCAAAACCAAACATATTGCTCAAGGTGTGCCTTGCGTTTTTCGTAGAAATAATTTCTTTATCATGTACATTAAGACGAAAAGTTGAAAGCTCACTAGAGTGTATCGCCCGCAAAGTATGTCTTTTAGTGTGATTTAACTCTCGTACGGCAGGGTCCTCGCGCCGTTGCCGGTCCACCTCGCCCGTTGACGATCGGGCGAGGTGGCTACATGCAACTACTACTACTACACTTTAAGAAAAACATCTGGCGTTCTTTCGTTCTGCTTTTACAAAACATCTGGCGTCTTTCGTTGATTTATTTCATCAATCAACGGCGTTTTGAACAAAATTTTTATTGTTTAATCACGCACAGGAGAAATCTCACCAGGCACTACCTTGGAGTTAAACAATGGCTGCTAATGGCAATGAGAGACAGAAGAAGCCGGCTTTTAGCTAACACTTACACTTCTACTTCTACTAACGTTTCCTACTGGAACATGCCAATGGCTGCTAATGGGGAATGAGAGACAGAAGAATTCGGCTTTTAGTTAACGCGCACGCTGCGAATTTTTTATTGTTCAACAACGCACAGGAGAAATCTCCCACCGGCACCACCTTGGAGGTCAAAGCGTAAGACTTGTTACTCACCACTACGACCACGACGACTACGAGGGACGAACGGGTGCCGCCTTAAGGAGCTTCGCCCCTAAAAAAAATTGGAGGATGCTTGAGCTTCGCCTTCCCGAGTAGGACGCGATAGCGTAATCGGGCTCCGTGCGCATCGCCTACTCACTATTAGCCTGGCTTTGGTTATCGGTGCATGACTCAACCATGGCGTAAGGACTGTGCGCGTAGCGTTGGCCGTTCCAAAGTATCCTCGAATGCCTACTGCAAGTACAGTTGTTAAGTGCCCACTACGCCAGAATTCTTCCTTTTATTGCGATAGCAATTATATGGACAGTCTCGGCTGGATTTTGCCGTCGCCGTCGCCGCCGTCATGCACCGTATATGTATAAGTGTGTATATATATATATAAAAGCCCCAAAGAAAAATAATTCAGAAAAATGCTTCCGAAGCGCGGAATCGAACCAGGGACCTCTTGCTCCGCAACGAGTGGCGCTATCCACTACGCCACGAAACGCAGGTCCTCCACGTAGCTAACGGCGAGCGTTATATACACACCCTTTACCGCTGGACGGACTCAGAGACGGCCGGCGCTTACAAGCGTTTCTTCATTACCAGCGAGATGGCGCTAGGAGCGCGACGGGTGCATTTAAAAGTCGTCGGCGAGCTCGCTCGCTTCTTCTTATATTTGCGGAGGGAGAACCTTGGCCTTCCGCTGTCTGCTCGCGCGGTTTTCTCGTGCTGAGGGCAAGAGGGATGTTTCAACCTTTCACCGTGATGTCCGCGCTCATGTTACGGAGCGTACGAAAGTCACTCGAGCTCAAGAGACGCCGCTAAACGAACAAACAGAAGATAAGCGCGAACTATCAAGTGTCACAGCTCGACACCTGAAGCACGCTAGTTTCCTTCGCTGCTTCGGCAGCCTTTGCAACAGGAGCGCTGTTCAAACTGAGAGTATCCATTGGCGAGCCTCACTTCGTATAGCATTAATTTCTTGCTATCGCATTCATTGCTCCGCCCTTGCGGCGAAACTGTGACTTTTTTTTTTCGAATCAGCGAAGGGCCTACTACGCGTCCGTAAGGCAACATGGCTTTGTAATGAGTGGGTACTTAAAGCACTGTTATGACCGGCTGTCGGTGGCGAAGCACTGACCAAGAGAATCGGCGGACGAGGCGTTCTCACGCTGCTAGAACACCTGTATCCTTCCTGGAAACGAAATTCCTGGGACGGCGAGTGACCAACGATGGGCAGAATCTCGGCCTCAAAGTCTGGAACGGCGATGCCGGAGACAATGGACCACCTGGGCTTGGCTTGGTACGCTGCCGAAGCCACCTGACGGGTATGTTTGGACGGGAGTCTCCGCAACCCTTTCGCTGCGTCGGGAAAAGAACTGCATGGGCAAGCACGAGGAACCTGTTCTGCTTCTCCCCACCTGCGTGCCGACAACCGCCGGACTCTTGCCGCTTCAAGTGTGCCATGACCCCTCCGCGACAGTGAAATGGACTGTGCCATGGTGGGAGGTGTCGTGTGTGTGATTGGTGGTCATCAAGAGGGAGGAGCCAAACTGAGGGGTTAAAACGACGGTGCTGAGTGAGAAATGGGGCTCTGAGCCCTCGGTAACAGGCTCATCCAATTCGCTCGTCACTGAACTCTTTCCTTGTCATGATGTAAATTGAGTGTTCAAAAGTGCCAGTAAACTTGTTATTGTTTTCCCATCTTGCTAGCATCAGTTCCTCAACCCGGAGACTCGACTACGCTACCAAACGGAGTCCGGGTACGACGCTGCCCTCTCGTAGCAACAGCATGGTTGTCGAGAAGGGACGGATCAAAATACGCCGGCACGACAACTGGAGTCAGCGGTGGGATTGATCCAAAAACCCGGTCGCAACAGCACCCACTCGTAGCGCAATTCACATGTTTTGACGCCTGTCGTGATTCTACGCTTCTGCCACGTAATATTACATGCCTTAAGGAATGACATTCATATAGTCCTTTTTTTTCGACGCAGTTTCAAGCAATAGCACAGCTGTGTGGTATAACTCCTGCTCGCCACGCAGACGGCCTCGGTTCGGTTCTCACTTGAACCAAAGTTTTTTATTATTTATTTTATTTACATCTTTCTCGATTGTGCGGTCGCGGACAAGATGGTGACTTTTCGCTCACAACCAACTACGCCGACGCCGACTCTAGAATTTCTGCGAAACGAGCTCTTTATCTCTATCGCGTTAAAATTCCGGCGGATCCCACATACTCTTGGAGTCGAGGTCATGCGAAACAGTAGGCAACTAGCAGCCCATACCGCATTCTTTTATTGCTCTTAGAGAAACGTTGAGAGTTGCACCGACGTATTTGTGCACTTTGAGTAATTTTGGGTATATCGTGGATTTGCCAGGCACGCGGACTACACTGGCGCCGAAAGCGTATCTTATGGTCCGAAGTAATGTCAGCACTCACCTTAGAGCACATATGTAAGTTTTATCGAAACGAATTGAACGCTGCGGTGCGACGATGTGCATATCATGAGCAGCGGTTGTCGGCGTACTACGCCGGGTTGAGCAAAGGTTCACTGTAGTTTGACGATTCATGGCGATTCGTATTATATTGTTATACGCGGATAGCTAACACTACCAACTCTATTGACGTTGCCCCGACCTGACGCCTGTATAAGGTCTTTTTCCTAAGCCTAAGCACTTTCAAGTGCCGGAGTGGCTCTGTGGTAGAATACTTCCACGCAGAATGACGGGTTCCATTCCAGTTCGAAGCGTGGTTATTCTTTGCGTCCATTTGGTTTTGCGCTCCCCGGCAACAATGCCGACGATGCAGCGGATTTTCTGCTACACAGGCTTAACGCTCTCGCGTTATCATTTTCAAAGTCAGTTATCGCCGTTCCTGGGTTGATATAACCTCTGAATCGCGTGTGGCTCATTTCACACCCGCATTCCATAGGCCGTGGTATGCGGGTATGTGCCGCACGTGACTGAGCGACAGAGTGTGATGATGTACGCGACAAGTACCCCACGCTATTCATGTCATGGCCTGTTCGTGGTGTCGCCCGGACGTAGGCGGCTCGATAGACAGACAGACAGACAGACAGAAGACAGACAGACAGACAGACAGACAGACAGACAGACAGACAGACAGACAGACAGACAGACAGACAGACAGACAGACAGACAGACAGACAGACAGACAGACGTATGTTCTCGCTATTCACAAAATGTGAGAACTGTTAAAAAATAAGAGTGCATGCCTCCAGAATTTTCGGCGTCTGTGAAAAATAGTCCAGTATAAAAAAAAGACCATTTAGTGTTACGCGTTTTTCGGTCTGAAAAGAATAAAGAGAACCACGTGTCTCCACTTGAATGGTGATTCTTTCAGTAAAAGTTGTTCACTTTACCATCTGAGTTGTAGTGACGTAACGCGTAGATACCCCCGCCCCCTAAAGCTTGCGGAATGCGAAATTTTGCAACATAGCCTCCAAATCAATGTGCCAGCATGTAGTAGTGCTTGCGACCTATACAGCTACCCGCTAGGTTAGAAGCGCCGTGCACTTACAGAGCAGAAATTCGCATTTTCAGTGGAGCCCGTGTTCCGAAAACTTTTGTGGGCGGGTGTACGTCACTGATTACATATATATACAATACGGCTAGAACTGTAGTACGTTCCCTTACGCAGAAGTGTGCTTCCTTCAAGTTTTCAGTTTGTACAAGACGCAGCGCTGAAAACGAAATATCATCGCTACTGAAACATTCCGTATTCCATCCCAATAATTCCATGTTTCCCTAACATTCTTGTGGAGATATGAGAAATATACAGAAAACATATGGAATTTGCATGGATTCCGTAAGGAAACATATGGCATTGTTGAAATGGCAAACGGAACATTTCATGAGGGATATAGAGTTTACCGCTATGAAGTCTAAAGGAAACAAAACAACTGGCAAGTTCGGCGTTCAGATGCGATCAATGTACAAAACACACGCAGGTTATAAAGCCCGTGACATTTCTTTCCCCTTTAGAGCATCAGAAGACGTGAGATATTCTCAAAAATGATTCAACAGATTAAAGATTGAGCAAAGAAAAGAAGGCGCGAAGCTGTACGGTGCGGAAGAGACAGAATAGTAAGCTCGGAAGGGAGCTGAGGTAAAAGAACCTTTCACCGGAGATCGTTAGCAGCCACACACACAAGCACGCACCTGCGAAGGGGAGAAGTCAACGACCCAGCCGAAGCCGCCATTGAATGCACGATTCCGACAAAGCAAGAAACAAACATACTGGCAGCGCGTGAAGAAAGGCCGCGGCCTTTCGGTATCCCAAGCAAAGCCCTGGCAAGTCGCAAGGCACTCTTGTCCAGCTACACGCATACTCGGCAGCATTTGCACCAGCGCAGCCGCGTCCGCAAGAGTCGCCAAGGGAACAGTATGCGCACGCAGAAAGTTTGCCCGTTTTATGTGTTCGGCGCGAAGCAAGTTTGGCATTCCGGGTGGTCATTAAGGCGTCGAGCGCGCGAACAAGTGCGGCCCCAGAACGGCTGTCGCATAAACAGTGCTCGACAGAAAGATGACAAAAAAAAATAAATGGGTGAATAGGAGAGGAAGGAGGCGAGCGGGGTATGAGGGTGCTGAAGGGCGGCGTCAGGAGGGGGACGCACGACTGGCTGAGCTGCGAACCCAGCATCTGCGCCTGAAGGACATGAAACCCGCGCACTTAGATTTAGGTGAGCGATAAAGAACCCCAGGTCGTCGAAATTTCCTGAGTCCTCTACTAAGGCGTGCCTCTAGTAACCGTGTCGTGGTTTTGGCACGTAAAACCCTAGATATCATTAAGTATGAAATCCTTTTAGCTTCCGTTGTCGCCGGCCTTCGAGTGACCTTGAGCCAAATGCCAGCGCTCCCAACGACACGTTCGGCTACCGCATCCAAAATTTATTGACTTCTCGCGAACGTTATGGCAAGTTAGAAGTGCGTCTCATCATATTGTGAGAACGACACCTATACTGCTTCGAACGTACGCGAACGTCAGTGATCACTCCGAAATGTAAAGTAATGGATGTATGAATAGCAAACGGATGATTCCTGACACCAAGCTTCGACTACGGACAATGGTGCCCACCGCCATCGTTGTGATTCGACTGTTGCTCATATTTCTGAACTGGACAAATTCGCTGAAAAAAAAATTGGCCGCGTATCTGCGTGCTTCGCTGCAAATGTCGTGTAAAGACGATAGAAGAGGCGCTGTGTGAGATATGGACGCCATCTGGCAATACGTCGGGAAACATGAGTGCTGTGTTGCGTGCTGGTAGTCCCGTCGCAGCAGCAGGCGAAGACCGGCGGTGACCAACGCGACCGGCGGGGACGCCAGCCAGCCCGAAATTGCGGTTTTGGCGCGAAGCGCTGAAGCAGAGAAACGTCCGCACTCAACGAGTACTCTCCACACACTCTTTTATTTACACGTCGCCTGGGGAAAACAGGAACGCCAGAGCGGCGCCCACAACCGGCAGCCTGAAGGCCGCCCACAACGCTGCTTTTTCATTTTTTAAATATTTTTTTCACCTTCTTGGCCTTCTCAAAACTAAAGTTTTTCAACACCAACCCATGGAATTCGTACAGTGCAATACAGAACCGAAACCGAAATACAACCATGAGCTCGTGCGAAGGGCATGGAGGAAGGCAAATTTCAGCGCAGTCGCATTTTCAGCTTTGTTGAAACAGCGCTCACTAGACGACGACGAAGTAAAAGAAGGCACAGGACAGGCAGCGCCTGTCCTGTGCCTTCTTTTACTTCGTCGTCGTCTAGTGAGCGCTGTTTCAACAAAGATGAACGCATACCAACTCGCTCAAGCTTCCATTCTTATGCATTTTCAGCGCAGCTTAAGAAACTAGGGTCCTTAAAATTACGTATGTATGCATTTTCTATTAAAGGAACACGCCACCTAATACTTACCTAGTGATGTTGCACCTCAGATATGCATGATATTTACTTTTTGATCGACAACGTTCACAAGTATGAACAGCCGTACCAGTTCAAGACGGCTGGCCCTTGGGCAAGTGGTTCAACTTTGGCCGAGTGGCTGAATCGAGGGACGTGCCGACAAACAGAAAGACAGACAGAAAGACCAAAATTTCTGCGTTTAAGTTCCCCAAGAAAGACTATCGTCTTTAATAAATACAGAATTTATCTGCCCGTACAACTATCTGGTTATGAGGCTCACCGAAAAGCGTGAGGCTATGGCTCAACCTTCACCGCTTTGCCTCATTTGTATACTCAATGCATATGGTACACGAGCGTTCTTGCGTGCGGTCGCCGTGATCTGGATTGACCTCGTGTTCAGATTATCAAAACCATGACCACAGAGCTTACACCGGTCGGCTCAACTACAATCAATGAAGGGTTAAACTCCCAGTTTAGAGAGTCATATAATTTGCACCGCCTCCACACTACATGATCAAATCAAGTAAAGGTCCCAAAAGGACGCGACAATGTCAATTTTCTAAATGCACCTGCGAACGTGTCGTAAGCTATAGAAAACCGAGAACAATCGTTATGTCCTTCTCCACCTCTATCGTCTTTTATTACATATACCATTTCCCAGCAGATGGTATCCAGCTTGCACTTCAGGAGCTCCACATTATTTTCCTGTAATTTTCGTCCACCTCCCCCCTTCTGCCTTTCCGCAGAAAAAAAGTCAGCTGCTTGTGGATAACACTGGATAACCTGCCTATTTTACCCTCTCTCTAACCCATTCCTCCTCTCCCGTCCTCCCGACACGAACAGGTCCGTATTCTAATCGATACGTCGATCAAAACGCTTTGGCAGATTGACAGTGCTAGTACGCAGGCGGCTGTCCTGGTTGTTGGAGGATAAAGTACCGAAGCGGTAAAAGCGAAAAGCGACACGAATTCTGAAAGGGTAGAGGGGAGCGAGTACACGTACACAAACCCAATTTCGAGTCGACAGCGGCAGTGCGTATTCAAATGACTCTTCCGTGCCCGGTGTCATTGTCGATTTCCATAAAGGCGGGATCATGAGACGCGGCTCCTTTTTCTTTATTTTCTTTTTTTCTTGTTTGTCTACTGACTCTGAAAGCCAGCATAATTTCCGCTTTCACTGAGGAAACACGACGGTCGCTTGCTCACTTAGATAAAGCGCGCGCTGGGAATCATTTTCGTGTACCGCAAAAATGAGATGATTATTATTTATTTACTTTTTTTTCAGAGCGCGCATTTTTTCTTACACGCTTGCATCAATTCAACAACTGCTGCAGGAATATCTCACCGACTTCATGGAAACATGCACGGCTATCAGTATTTCGGTGCTTGATGTGTTCAATTTCCTTTCGCTCAAGTGCTGCATTGACCGACAGCACTTGTTCAGCCAAAGTGCAACAAGCCTATAATTCTTATTTCCTTCGAAGCCCGCGCATGCATTTTCAGTAATGGAGTCCATCTCATAGACGAAAAGGGTGCGCTCTAGCTAATGAAGGTTTTGTGTCTCCGATAAGAAAATACAGGTTTTATGTAAGTTATTGGATAATGTGGTCTCACAAGCCTACTAGCATAATGATGTTGCAAATAATTATTCCGCTACCAAAGGTACATCGGCATTATTTTTTTTTCTTTTTCTTTTAAGGAGGAAGGCGAGGTGAAGGCAAGGTACGGCCATTTTTGTTTTCCAGCCTCAAAAGCGAGGCTCTTATTCTAAGACAAGGACGCTTCCCAAGAAGATGCCGCATGAGACGGGAATGGGACACGGGTGGGTGATATCTGAGAAGCATTTCTCTTATGTTCCGAGAAAACTACCATTTCGCTATTTTTTTTTTCATTTCGAGAACTTTGCTCCTTAGAATAACAGAGAGCTGAGCTAGTTGGTAAGTATTCATTCTAAAAAGACAGGGCGTGCAAACACGGACACAAGGTGTCCTGACTTCTTTCTTGTGTCCGTGTTTGCACGCCCTGTCTTTGCTCCTTATCTCACATGCCGAATTTAGTAGCGTAGAAATCTCATAGCTTTGCAGGTTTAGCAGTGATCTTTTGAATATGAATCAATATACGTCTGAAGTAAGATCAACGCCACGGTAGTTACACATGGGCACACATAGAATTGGAGCCGTACTTTTCTTTCTTGTGGTGAAAAATAATTTTGGTTAATACATGTCGGCTAACTGAAATTACATTTGGAAGCGTTATGCTTTAAGTGGTGCAGCTGTGCAAATGCTTAACTTACTCTAAGGCGTGGTCATTAAGGCCGTGTTGAGAGACTGATTGTTCTTATTAGCATTTTAAATAGCGCGTAAAACACAGAGGCACAGGCTAGACAGACGTCTGTCTGACATGTGCCCCTCTGTCTTACGCGCTGTTCTACAAAGCATTCATACCAACTAGCCCGGCTTTCCTTACTACTGCTCTTAACGGCTTGGCCGAATTCTGCGGTAGAAGAAATATAGGACATTAACTCATAAATGGCATTGGGCAAGCAAAAAAAAAAACAAGGAAGAAAGGGAAGACGGCTTTGGAGTTCATAGTGCGTGAGAGAAGCTACTACAGAGGGCTCTGACAACGACAACGACATCAACAGCAACAACAACAACAACAGCAGCAGCAACGACGACGACGACAAGCAGAGAAGCACCCCGCTAAACCCTTAAGCTATGTAAGAATCGCCAACGCTGAAAAAAAAGAAATAAAAAAGAATGGCCGCGTCTCTCGCTTCAGATCATTCCGATCCCATTGCGTGTCGTCAGTTCGCGAAATGCACGCACCGAGAGGTCGTGCACGTATGAAAACGAGTAGGGGACGAGGCCGCCGTCTCGCACGCGCAATATTTCACCGGGCCAGCCCGCACGCAGACTATACGCTGGGCGGGCAACACGCCTGTAGAGCGGGCGCAGGATTCCCATTCTTCACGAGCCACAAAATGCCACAACCCATTGGCCGCAACGGCCGTGCATTACTATACCGCAGCGATAGCAACGACGTCGAGCACCGAGGGAAGATCCACGAAGGAAGCACAAAACTAGCGAAAAAAAAAAAAAATCCCTATATGAAATATGCGTACGCCTTTCATGTATAGCGTGCTATATGAAGCGAAACGGAGTTCGCCTTAAGGGTCTGCAGCGTGTAAAGAAAATGCCCCAAAGTCACCGCAGACCGCTTTATTTATTTTAAAAGCCGCGCGACGCAAAACACTCCTACTACTGTTACAGGCTTTACTTTGCCCGCTGCCTGTTGTGTCTCATCCGTTCGGGAAAAACCGCGATCGCTATTCGAACGAAAAATTGAGATCTGACGTCTTTCAGCGAAGGTCATTGGTTTTCCGTGTTGCCCATTTGTAGTATACAGGCTTCTCACGATAGAAAGGCCACTCCTGTTTCTCTGAATGAATATAAATAATCTAGTTTGAACAAGATGACAAAATAGGATGAAGTGCAGGATAAGCACAATGAAGGTTTGGCTATATGCGCTGTTTTTAAAGCTACAGCCGCTAAGGTACGGTGGTAAACTTCTTAGTATTCAACTGAATAATATTATCCGTATTATCGTTGTTATATTGCTATTATCGGCTACGGCAGCGGCAGCACTTCAAGGCACAATGGTGGAGGTCTGCGTGTCTAGATTTAGGTGCACCTTAAAGAAGCCCAGATGGTCGAAATAAATCTGGAATCGCCCATTCGTCTCTTATAGTCATATCGCAATTTTCGGACGTAAAACCCTAACGTTCATGATTACGTTGTTATTATTGTGAGTATTAATTGTCCTGTAATTGACTTGTCATGATTCTAATAATAATCGCTTGGGTTTCACGTAGCAAAACTCCCACACGAGTATGAGGCAGGTCATAGTGGGGAAACTGCAGATTAATTTTGACCACCTGAGATTCTTTAACGAGCCCGTTAGTCTACGGATGATTCCTGAGTTAAAGTTTTAAAGCAATACTGCTGTGACAAAAGTTGTTCTGTAGAGAAATGTAATAATTTTGGCCATCTGCGTTTCCTTTATGAGACTTCAGGCATACGAGCGTGCTTGCTACCACCCACATTTCTCTTTTTTTTTTTGTTCGCAGACTTGTTTTTAGTTTTCAGTTCTCACTTGGAGACAAACAGCAAGCATTACGTGGCGTTATTTTCCCGCCTGAAGAAAGGCAATACAACGAATATGCATGAAATCGCATAAGCCTGCGCGAATGCGCACCTCTACACTCTCACTACGTGGACGTGAGTAGGCCTTCTGCGACATGAAAAAAGAAAAAAAAATAATCTGAGCTACAAAGGGCGCCTTATCCGACCGGGGCACTTCAGCAATTCTGAGCTCTGAAATAGAAAAAAGGAGGTCTCCCTGGAAGATGACAAAACGAAACACAAGCTGTACTATCAGGCTGAGCAGAACACCTTAGCAGCCCTGATAAACGACAAGGTAGTTCGAGTTGACGTTCACCAAGCGGGGCCAAGAAAAACGACCGTATTGGGAACGGCGCAGATGCACTGGAGCCGGCAGAGACCAGGGGTTTCCACGACGGGGAGTAAATTTATAAAGGCCACCGAAGAAAAGTTGAAGCAAACATTCGTCGAATCGACGAAATGTAAGAAACTTACACCGCTACGGGCCAAAAGCCAATAGACGGCCGGAAGAAGAATTATCGATGGCCACTCTTCGAAACGTGCGATGCGGTGGAGCGTCATACGCGTCGGTGCGCTGTAATAGATAACAATGGCTCAAATACTACTGAGAAATAACTTCAGAAAAGCTGCATGTGCTGGTCACACGAAACACCAAGATAGGGTTGAAAAAAATTAAAGAACAAGGTAACAAAATGAAGATGCCTCCTCAACGGCGTTATAGCCTGAAGGGTCTACGAATGGGGAGAAGACCCATCACCTTGAACGTTGGCAGAGAGACAAACTGAAAGAAGAAAGCGAAATGGGCGACAACGATGCTTCGAGGCTACACGTAAAAGAATCACCTCGGGCAAAAAAAAAAAAGGCAATAATGATGTTCGGAAGAGAAGCGTTGCGTCTTGTGCGTTCCTAGAGGCGAGAGAACAAACAACTTGCGGCCTCAAGATGACCGCCATTGACGCTTGGCTTGTGCCACAACATATCTAGACAATCGAGCAGTACCAAGAGACAGTATTAGAAAGAGAAAAAATAAACTAAGGCACGAATGAGACGGAGGGAAAGACGAATGCTCTAACCACGTAAGCGTTGGGCTGGATCAGAGAAACAGGGTCGAAAAGAAAGGCGTGCGCCGTTCTACAGACGAGCGGCTAAGGGACGCCTGCGGTGTTTGACAAATGGTCGTCTTGGCGGCAGGCCCTTCTTCAGCCGAGGCTTCCGTGGCAGTCAGCTGGAAAAAAAGCGTGTTTTGTTATTTGCGAGGCGCGAACAAAACCAGCCTCACTGGGGCCTCCCACGGCGCACGCCGAGCTCGCTCGTCGCCAGACGGCGTGGCAGTCTCGCACGCTTGAGTAGAGAGCCTGTCATAACACGAAGATGACGGAGAACAGTGCACTTTCCTGCTTCTCCAGGGATCATGTATTATCGATACATTGGCGAAACAATGAAACGCTGTAAACTTCTTTGAAGCATGAGTGACTCCTTTGAAACTGAAGAAATTTTTTAGAGTTCTCGAATTTTTGTATAACTATTGGGGTACCCCCCAAACCACGATATGATTATGAGGAACACTGTAGTGGTGGGCTCCGGAAAATTATACCACCTGAGGTTCTTTACCGTGCACCTAAACCTAAGCACATGGGCGTCTAGCATTTCGCCTCCATCGAAATACGGCCGCCGCGACCTGGATTCGATCCCGCGACCTTTCGGTAAAGCAGTCGAACACCATTATCACTAGACGCCTGCGGTGGATAGTTCTGGCATTCTTCTGTGGTGTTCAATTACTTAACGGTAATTTACAAGACAAACTTATCCTCTGTGTTGACGAAAAATATGTTCACAGTGAAAGCTTACCTGCCGTGACAGCTTCGCGGGTAAGGAATTGCGCAGCAATACTCGAGGACGCGTGTTCGAGTCCCGGCCATAGCGGCTATATTTCGATGTGGGTTTCATGGCCGCAATAAGAGGGTACAAACTGTTACCGTGCTCAGTGAGAACGTAGAGGCGGCCATTCCAGCAAAAGCGATTGACAGCACGAAAGTTTCTTAGCTAACAGATGAACGTGGGTCCTGATGGTTTAGTGGTTTGTCTACACACTCATCCATTCATCTACTGATTTTACTCTATTCGCGTTTCACAACCTACTTGTCCTGCTGTCCATTAATGAATTCATCTATTTTTCTGCATTACTACGTGTTAGTATTTGGACTTGTTTACTGCATTTGCATTTGTATTAAACTTATTTATATTGTTTGTTTAACTTTTCACAACATGTCTTTCAGTATATCCCGATGTCATGTTTTAGGTCATTTGCTTTCAAGTGTTACTGTTTCTTCAAAAGTAATCTTTTTTTCCTGTTGACAAGTTGCTTTCGCTTTTACTTCACTTCTTTTATGTTTTAATCAGTACAGAAGGTCCCCTATAAGCCCAGAGCTTTGGGACTTCCATCTATATATTATGTTGCTATGTAACATTTTTAATTGAATAAAATCTTTCTTCTTCTACAGAAGCGTGAACATGAAGGAGAAAAAAAAATGGCGAAGCTTGCACAAAGTCGCGCGAGGCTTGAAACAGCGAAGTTGGACGATTCTGAAGTCTAATCTGGTTGCTTGAGGCTGTTGCTAGGCTTTAGCTAGGTGATGCTAGGTTGTTCCTAGGTTGCTTCTAGGTTCGTTGTAGGTTGCTTCTAGGTTGTTTCCAGGCTTTAGCTAGGTGATGCTGGGTTGTTTCGAGGTTACTTCAGGTTGTTTTAAAGCTTCAGCTAGGTGATGCTAGATTGTTTCTAGGTAGTTGTTAGGCTTTTAGCCAGTGATGCTAGGTTGCTTCTAGGTAGTTGCTAGGATCTTAGCTATATTGTTTTCTAGGTTGCTTCTAGGTTGTTGCTGGGCCTTAACTAGTTGTTGCTGGGTTGTTTCAAGGTTATTGGCTGTTTCGTTAGACTTCAGAATCGTCCAGATTCGTTGCTTCAAGCCTTGTGCGACTTAGTGCGAGCTTCGCCGTTTTCATTCTCCTACTCTTTCTCTCTCTTTCTTTCTTTTTCTATCGCTATTTTCTCCTTTTCTTTCTGTGTCTTTCTTTCTCTCCCTCTTTCACGTGTTTCGCGTGTTCCACTTCGCCGAGCAGAATTTTCGTTTAACGGTCGTATTTGCTGTACTCGGTAGTGGGGCTTGTCCACTTTCTTCGGCGCATACCCACTTGAGGAGTTTTGCACGACGGAGCACAAGTTACCGATAGCTTAAACCGCTTCATAGTTTTTCGTACAAATTGTACACCCCAATGGTTTTACAGTCTGCTTAAGCAGGCTGTAAAACCATTGGGGTATGATGTATCATGTATGATGATGATGATGATGTATGATGCAGCCGTTAGCAATCAACGATGCTTCGCAGGCTCATGCACATGGGGAACTCAGTTAGTCAGAGGGAAAATAAAATGCAGGGCACGCAGTTGACGAGACAACGCCTAAAGAACTAATTAAAAGCGCTTGACGCAGAAACAAGCTGCACAGAAACGAAAAAAAAAAGTTTAGCGGCAGTTTCAGAGATTACCTTGGCAACAGGCCTGGCATGCTTCTCCAGATGTAGCGTATGAGGAATGATAAATAAACAGGAGTGAGAGAAAAAAAAAAAGAGGAAGAAACCATCAAATGCCGACGCGCAAGTTCGTAAAGGTGTACACTTGAATGCCCGTGCGTGCGTACGAGGGTTTTGCAACAAGATTAAATTGAATTAGAGTGAATGCGTCGGAGGGCTCCTATGAGAGCAGTGTAGAAAAGAAGGGAAATTAAAGAGGGCAGCAAAAGTGGCTAGCAACGGAGTGCGGAGTTTAAACAGGTAGTGGAAACAAGCAAGCACATAAAATGCGTATGCGTGCCTCGTGAAGAGTAAGGTAAGTGTCAAGTCAGGTAAGTTCTGCCGACACATCGCTAGGTACCATTTTATTGGGGCTGATAACGTCAACTACACCCTGCGCCATCTTTGTTGGGTGCTGCTAGCGAAGTCGCAAAGACAGAGTGGACCTTGAATCAATGATTATTTTTCTTGTTGTCTTCCTTTGAATATGCTTCTTTGTAAACTCCAAAGAAATCATAGAAAATTCTCTCGACGTACTTTTCGGACTTTCGTTCTACACATTTAAGCTCTTAGCGCAGTCTCCAGCCGTTCTGAACATTACGACTTGCCTTTACTCAACCCCAATTATTTTCCAGTGCAGACAGAACACATTCGTGTCAACAGTACACAGCTGGATGTACAGCGCTCCACATGCCTGCCTTAATTTATTGTGTTGTCTTCAAAAGCGGCCATCATAAGATGCTTTGGGCGGTTAATACGTGAAAAGGTTAAAGAGTTTCGTGCTATATCTTTGCTGACTGCTGATATGCTTGAGACAAAATTATATTAACAGCCAGCAATTATGATAAAAATATAATCGTCAAAATAAAGCATGCATCCTGCAGCAAGCTCGCCTGCGTAAAAAAATTAAATAAATAAACAGTAGGCTATAATGCACGATGTTGCTAAAGAGGTCGCCTCCCCCCATCTCCCTTTTTTTAAGAAGAAAAAGAAAAGGAACCTTTAGAAAACATCAACTAAAGAAGGTTGTGGTAAGCGCAAGCTTCACCGCCTCCTGAAGTTTTAACGTTCACATTACGTTGAACCTTGATGATCGGCTCAAATAGCAAAAACATTTCTCCGGTTTCTTCAGTAGGTGTACCTCGTAGTGATGCAGAACTATCGGTAAATTGACTGTCGATAGCATCGATAGTTTTTTTTTTGGAACTATCGATAGTGCAATCAGTAGTACCATCGTTATTATTGCTAGCGATATTACTGCCACTCGTGTTTATTGCTTTGTTTTGATGTATTCGGATTCCAAACACAAATACTCAAACACAGAGACACAAACACAAAGAACTGTTAACAACGTTTGAAGCAGACCACACTGTAACTGTTTGAGAAGCTTCACGATTGTTTTCAGATCATTCTGTTAAGATTACGCGCCGGCGTGAATAGTCAAGTTTATTCGAGAGCTTACGCGAGAACCAGCGACAACGCTGGAACGGTTCGATGACTGCTGTATAAAAGACGACGCGTTCCACCGATGATCAGATTACTCGATGGCCGACAACTATTCTGGCCGATATCAGTGCGCAGCGTGTATCGCTTGTATATTGACTTTTGATTTTCTGGGCACAAGTTCGCCCACATAAAGAGCTCCGTATTTCCCAGTCTTGCTGCAGCATTCTTTACCGGCACAACCACGTGAAATACTATCGATAGTGGTGTGAATAATGATGCTGTTGCTGGCCGGCCTTATTGCCAAAATATTTGCGATAGCCTACTATCAGCTTCGCTTAATTTATGAGCAAGTTTTAGCGAAAGAAATAAATTATTTCCGCCGTCAAAATGGCGTAATATGTCCATCAATAAATTCACATTCAAAAGCAACCAGTTAATCCTTACAGTTAACAAACCTAGATCTTGATATCTTTTTTTTAATTTTGAAATCACAAAATGCAATGTAAGTGTGAAGCCGCGCAGCTTCCACCATAGGCAACGCCTTCCTTTCTTCTACAGCTGAACAGTTTGACTTTATGATCATGTGCCAGCAAAGCACTCAGGTGAAGAACACAAGCACGTCAACTTTCTTGCCCTTCCAGCCTGCTCCTCGGGGAACCAAGTTTATTCTGCAATGAGTTCGTGCTGTTGATTTTATGCTATCGATAGTACGATCGAATGTTTTACTATCGATAGCGCTATCGATAGTATTTTCTACCATCGATAGTTCGATAGTGACTTGGTTATCGATAGTATCGATAGTACCATCGATAGTTCTGCATCACTAGTACCTCGGCGTCAAACTCGAGTTATCACAACGTTACATATTTCGCTTGTTCCACTTTCGGCGGCGCCATCCGAATCAGAAGAGTGCCTTTTCCGCTGCAGCGGGAGGAAAATAGAAGACCCACGAAATAAGCCACCTCCAGGGCACCTTGGCAAGCCAATGTAACAAATTCATCAACAACTATGCCAAGAGGCTATACTGGTACAAATGTTAGATGGCAGCAACAACCAAATTTACGCACTCGATACATATCGAAGCGTGAAATATAGGAGTGACGCACGGTTCTTCCCCCGCTCCAGGTACCATCGTTACCAGGTTACTGTGCCTAGTAATGTTGTTGATATGCCTTGCGAAAAACGCTGCACTCGAAAAACGAGTTCCGCCACCAGAGGGCCAACGTGCGGCATCTCGGTAAACGAACTTAAATCTGGAAAAGCAACGCCGCAGGCTGTTATTTCGCTGTAGCGCACCCGATATGACTGTTGCCATCTTTATATTCAGTGTATCTTCGTCACGTCAAATATTGCTCTTGTATGCGTTTTCATTTGGGCTACGACCACATCCGCCGTGGTGTTCACTCCCAAGCATACTATACAATTTACGGCTCGCGCGCTCCGAAAGCACATTTTCGACGCAGCTACGACGGTTTCCCGCAAGACGATGAAAACCACGTTCGTAAAAGAATGTTTTGTTTATATTATAAGGCGATAAGGATGCTGCGATAACTACTTCGCTCAACCGAAAGTCAACAGAGAGCATTATAAATACGGGACTTAAGTTTATGGAATGCATTCGGTCAAGCATGCAAAAGTACGCAATCTTGGATGAAGTTTGAATATTTCAGTGAACGGAACCGCTAGGATGTTCTGTTTTAAAAACTCCCTATTAAGATGTGATGCGTGCCCTGCGAATGGCAAGGCACTATGAGCCTTCCGTGCGCAAAATTACCACGAATGTGCTTCCTTTGCCTAGTAAAAAATGAGTAGAAATTTCTATATTTATACAATTATAATTTGCTACTGCGTCATATATGAGGACTTTGCCGTAATACAGCGTTGCGTTAGTGCAACACTGAATAACCAATCCGTACATTGCCTCACCTTTTTTTCTTTTTTTTTTTTGCACATGATACCTGAACAGCTGCTGACTGGTGATCTGCGGCCGCAGCTTGTTCTCCACAGCATAAAAGGTGACATCGTCCCTTATGCACTCCCCTAAGACTGCTCAGGGCGAAAGCCATCTTCTTTTTCTTGTAAGTCTAATGTCTTGATCCCCTCCCTCCTCTTTCCCTCAATCGATAACTTTCTGCACCAAACGAGCATTTGCACAGCCTCCGAGCTCGGAAGCATTCCAAGATATTTGCACTTCACGTTGTTTTGCAGAGCCTCCGGGAACGGCCCACCTTTGGTCAAGCAGCAATGTCATGTAATCACGCCATCATATGACGTCCTTTATGCAATTTCCCAGTGCCGTCACAATGAAGCCATGGCGACGTCACAATATTTGGCGATCTGGGACGTCATGTGATGACGTCATCACATAATGATGACTTTTTGCACAACTTCGCGTTGACGTCGACACCGACTGTCTCTGCTCACGTTTGTTGAGGCATCTAAGGCTTTTGCCTTGAATAACAGGAAGGGATAAAAACTGACAGTCCCTTTAAACAACGCTTAGGAGAGCACCGGTGCCTATTCTTTCACGAGACACTCATTAAATTATTTTCGTGTTCACAGTCGATTTTATTGTTTTGGTATCGCACTGCCTGTGTGATCGGCATACTTGTGTTCATGCAACGATGTCTTGCAATGACGCCATGATGACGTCAGAAATTTTCGCCATTGACATTTGACATGACGTCATTTGACATTTTCTTCTTTGTGACTGTTTTGCATCATTCAACTCATGACGCATATATATATATATATATATATATATATATATATATATATATATATATATATATATATATATATATATATATATATATATATATATATATATATATATATATATATATATATATTTCGCCTTGATATCTCGAGGAATGATAGTAGTACACACAATGAAGGACTAGTAGGCCTTCTGGATGTGGCCGATCGTGGTACAACTCAACGACTATGACGTTGCTCTGCGAAGCACGAGGGTGTTGGCTCGAATGCCGGCCACGGCAGCCACATTTTGATGGCGGCTAAGTGAACAAACTAATAATAATAATAATAATATCTGGGGTTTAACGTCCCAAAACCACGATATGATTATGAGAGACGCCGTAGTAGAGGGCTCCGGAAATTTCGACCACCTGGGGTTCTTTAACGTGCACCTAAATCTAAGCACACGGGCCTCAAACATTTTCGCCTCTAAGTGAACAAACGCCCGTTCACTTGGATTACTAGATGTGGCGATCAAAGTGCCCCAAGAGGTTAAAATTAAACAGTATTCCCCTGCTAAGGCTTACCTCATAATCATATCGTGGTTATGGCAAGCAAAACTTCAAACTTTCCTCCTTTATTTTTTGTGTTTTCAAGGCACTTCAGCTGGCATAATGAGAAATGTTGTGGTTCTACGTCCCAAAACCACGATATGATTATGAAAGATACCGTAGTGGAGGACTCCGGGAATTTCTACCGCCTGGGGTTCCCTAACGAGCACCTAAATTTAAGCACACGGGCCTTTTGAATCCATCGAAATGCGGCCGCCGCGGCCGGGATTCGATTCCGCCATTTTCGTGTCAGCTGTCGAGTACCATAAACGCCAGACCACCAGCTGGCATGTCACTGCATCAGCTGTCATGTACAGCAGTTACTGTGTAGCGGTTGGTGCCGGCGTGTATAGCGCAAGTTCATTGCTGACGGATCGAAACGCAACAATTTATGGCTAAGTAATGCACCTACTTTCGTTTTCATCGTATCCAGTTCGTGTCGTATCGACGTAATTCCTACTGGAACACTTACATCAGAGTCAACATTACCTTTAGCGGTCGTAACGGTCTCGACGCTGTTATCCTGGACCATTGCGTATGCCAGTCGTTATACGAAAAGTTTCGCTGTCGCGTTTTTATCCGTGAGCGCTGCGCGTGTGCAAAAATAATGGGCATGACACAGCGCTCAGTCTCGTGTACATTGCGTTTTGTTCCCCACTGCACTTGCCCTAAACCGACCTTTAGTCACTGCTCAGCAACAAGCCCAAACGGTCACGATGATAAACTGCGCCTTCAGACCAGGCAGTGCATGCAGTGATGATCTAAATTCTTTACCAGCCTAGCTTGCCAGTGATAAATGAAAGAAGGTGTACCATACAGACTGCGCCATATCTATCTGGCGCAGTTTTTTTTTTTTACGGTCACGCCCAAAGTTTTGTTCAGTTTTTACATGCGCAGTCGATCATGGAGATAAAGACGACCAATAAAAATCAATAAAATAGTAATGCATCATGGCGATTGAGAATACCACTGGTTTCGGCATGGCGATTCACCCTGCATTTTTGCGATTGCACAAGCGATCGTCACGCTGAATAGAAAACCGTCTAACAGGCGCTCTTTCTGTCATCTCCATAAATCATAGTGTATGGTAGGATATACAGAAACAGAAATAATAGGAACGGGAGCTGTCCGAGTTGTGTCCTTGACGTCAGTGCGCCCTATACCGATCACTTTCCATCAGTAAACTGCAGTACTGTAGCATAGAAAACTAGCGGTAGTGAATATAAATATCCCCTTGAACGCATTCTCACAACGAAGCACAAGGTCATAAACGAGCCCTTTCTTTTTGGTTTTGTTTTTATTTTCTTTTTTGACAGCAATCCGGAGATTTATGTTCACCAATATCGTTCATTCAGTGTCACTGGTCCGCCGAAACAGTTTTCGTCAGGGCATCTCATTGGCACTCACGCACTAGACTTCTTGGGTCACTATCTGAAGCGAACAAAGTCACTATAAACAAGGGCGTTTCAAAGCAGGACGTCCAATAAAAATTATAATAATTGTTGGGGTTTAACGTCCCAAAACCATGATATGATTATGAGAGACGCCGTAGTGGAGGGCTCCGGAAATTTCGACCACCTGGGCTTCTTTAACGTACACCTAAATCTAAGACACGCCTTCAAGCATTTTCGCCTCCATCTAAAACGTGGCCGCCGCGGCCGGGATTCCGGGATTTGATCCCGCAACCTGCAGGTCAGCAGTTGAGCGCCATAAGCACTAGACCACCGTGGCAGCTAGCAAGACGTCCAATAATGCAAGAATAGGATAACTAACTTAAAGTTCCTTAAGAACATTACTGAGACTTAAGAACATTACTGAGACCCCGAGGAAATGAATCATGCGCTTATGGGCTTCCTTGGCAACCAATACAAGTGCATTTGCGAGGAACCCACTGCGCTCTAAATCATTGTAATTTTACTGAGACACCGAGGAAATGGATGACGCGCTTATGGGCTTCCTTGGCAACCAATACAAGTGCACCTGCGAGGAACCCACTACGCTATAAATCATTGTAATTTTACTGAGACCCCTAGGAAATGGATCATGCGCTTATGGGCTTCCTTGGAAACCAATACAAGTTCACTTGCGAGGAACCCACTACGCTATAAATTATTGTAATTTTTGAGAAGTAGGGCAGCTGGCACTGTGCCATTTTTCGTCATTCTACGGAGAGCCGTGGTACCTACTAAACGCATGTAAGGCATTATGCGCACTTTGTTGATGCTGTGCCTGATGACGACGAAGAATTATGGCAGATCCCTTTGTAATGGGTTGGAAGCATTCGACAACCTACTCGTTGCGCAATTCGCATTGTGTGACGCCTGGTTGCAGAATTCGCGTTGTGCGACGCTTGGTGCTTATTTTACTCTTCTACTACGCTATATTACATATGCTAATGTGGTTCCTTCCCGACATGAAGCCCGTATAGGGCCTTTTTGCAAAGCATTTTCAAGCACCGGCATGGCTCAGAGGTTGAATACTGGGCTCCCACGCAGAGGGCCCAGGTTCGAACCTCGTTCCATCCTGGCATTTTTTTCTTATTTCGTTTTTTTTTTCTTATTTCGAGCGATACTGGTTACGGACACCGGCGGCGGCGGCGGCGGCGGCAGCGGCGGCGGCGGCGGCGGCGGTGGCGGCGGCGGCGGTGGCGGCGGCGGCGGTGGCGGCGGCGGCGGCGGACAACTACGGCGCCAAAAACGGCCGGTGAAATGATCTCATAACAGCTTTCGCTGTAAAAAAGAGGTTGCAGAACATGCGAGCCAGTGGCTCTTGCATAATAAGCGCGAACGCACTGCCATAACTGTAATAGCAAATACTCTCGGTCACAAAAGACCGACTGCCGACAAAAGCTGCAAACATTACCCTTAAACTAACCTCGCATACTCGCAGCCACGCCGCAATCAAGCGTTATTTCGTTTTAACTTTCGCACATTTCTTATGTCAGAAGCGTGTGTAAATTGATGCTTACATTGATACAGGGAGCATATTATTCAATTTTCTTGGGTAAACAGGAGCCCGCACTAATAAGAAAAAAATGTAAACGGTAATCTCAATCTATGGCCATCTCCTGTAACTCCCAACAACACTTTCACTTCGGCATGACAGTTGCACTCTGCTGACAACGTATCCTACCCAGCTGAAATGTCTCTGTCACTATAGGTCCCGGATGTCTCAGAGTGCTTGGCAGCTCCTGAACGTCAAGGCGAGCCGTCTTCTCCACTCACCGTGAGTGTCGTAATCACGGCTCCTCTCGACTCGGTAAAAGAGAACACGGATCAGGTATCCCGGAAACAAGAGATCCAAGGATATTCTCCGAAAAAAAAGAAACAAGTATGCCCCGAGGAAAGGAAGAAAAACAACAAAGCCGGGAACAAAGCCCGGGCGAAAAAGGATTCTCACTTTATTCTGGCCTGCAAGACGCTGTTTTCCATTATTGCGACACTCGATACGCATTTTTTTTTTTTTTTTGCGTCGCTTGCGGAAGGAGACACGTATATGTACGTTGCCACTATCAAGAGCTAGGCGAGGATACGGGACACCTCGGGAAGCGCGAGCGAAAGGCAGCGCCGAGGCGGGTCAAGCGACTGAGGGAGAAGCCGCGCCAAGGAGATGGAAGGACATTCCAGCACCGGGTTCCTGGAGAATTACTCGACGCCGTACACGCTGTCATCTGGGGAATGCCAGCCTCGCAAACAATGAAGGGCAAATATGCGAGGCGTCGTTCGTGCTGACCTTTTAGAATGCCTGCGAGGCATCTTTCTAGACCGCACTTTCCCATTTCGTCTTATCTTCGACCGAGGCTGCCACGATCGATACACCGTGACAGTGAAGTGAAACAAAGATTCTGCGTGTATATAGTAATTTCGCTGTCTTTCTCTTGCGAGCAACAGCGCGTAATATTCTCTTCTTCAGCCTGATCGCTCTACTGTAAAACGACCTGGCTTATTCCTTCCTGGCACTTCAAAAGTAGCTTACGCTTCTAACGTTGTTTGGTTTAATCGTGAATATTACACAGCATATTTTTCGTCGGAACCAATCGGTGAAGGCAAACTATTTCTAGTTATGGGTAGTTCTGAAAATCAGTCCAGATCATTGCAACATCTCGTTTCTCCAGCGCAGGGAGCGCAAACAATAGTGTTTCTTTTTAACTTTGGAAGAACCAGGCAATTAAGTTAACTGGTTTAATGAAAGATTCCGACAAGAACGCAATATTGCCGAGAAAGTGGGGCGTAATAACGTAGTGATTTCTATAGCCTATTATTTAAAGTTTGCGAGAATAAATACGAAGGTTTTCAATATTAATTTCCCTATGGACTTAATAAGCCTTCATAATACCTTCATAATAAAAAAATGTGTGCTCAATAAAGCAGGAAAATATCTTTAAAGTGCCCCTAAACCACCCAGAAGTTGAATCTTAGTAGTGGTGTTGCAGTTGAGTGGGAGTCTACAACGAACACGTAGCCGCGAGAATTTTTCGGAACGGTGCTGTAGTAGAAGAGTTACACGCGTTTGATTATCCAAAAGAAGCCCTCGCTCGTTTCGCTCTTTCCTTCGTTCGTCGGCTCGTCTCTGCTCCTGGCCGAGTGCTACTCCTCGCACAGCGAGAAGGAACAGCAGCGACCGCACGTGCCTGCGAGCGGACAGACAGGTATTGTGGGTGACGTCAACATGTTGACGTCACGGTGAACGCTGAGGGGATGAGGATTGCCGAAAAGCCCGGAGAGGAGAAGGGATATAACGTGTTACTTTTGAAAATATGTATTGCATTATTTTGAAACAGAGCCACAGTTAAGACGGTTGAAGGTCGTACCAGATATTCTGAAAACTACACTTATACAGATAATTTAATTTACATGTACACTTTAACGAATGCTTTGTAGACCTAACACACATATAGAAAATATGTGAAGCGAAACTTTTAGGCATTATCTTAAATGGTATAACAGAAGATACGATGGGCGCCACATGCTTTTATTGTCACGCTATGCAACGTGTTTCCCCACGCAATTTTTATGCATACTCATCACACAGGTCACAGCACAAATGTCGTAAAATGCCCATGTCTACGCACAACATCATTCCCTAAATATATAGATATGCAAACAGCGCTTCATGCAAATGCAAGCTCTTGGAGGTCGACGCAATAATGCCATCGGAATGAAGATGATCCGGGATGTTAATCCAGAAACAAGACTTGTATGCATAGTTAAGAAATAGGTTGGGTATTAAGCCCGAGCGAGCGCGCACTCTTGTACGTATTGCGCAACGCAGCGCGCGTGGCTGTTAGTCAAGGCAGCTGTAGCAGCGAATGTGAACGAAACATGGGATGGTTGGAACAGAAAATCTATAATAATAACCGGTCCGCATTCCATATTTTATTCTGTCCATCCTGACCTCAATCTCGCAACACCTACTACGTTAGGGTGGTCTTCGCCTCTACGCACATGTGCTGTGTGGCGATGCTACTTTCGAAACAGAACGGTAATGAAGCAACGTTTCCCATCCTCCAGACAAATTAACATTATTCTTGCAGCACCGCACGACGTGGATGCACTGGTTTATTAAGTTATTGGAACCCCTTCAGAAACTAGTGCGTTATCAGTATTTCGTACTAACATATCAAGTACCGTAACGGACACCTTAATCCAACTCCTCTGACCAACTACGGCAAATCCCTCAATGCCCAAGTTGGGAGCTTGCTAGCGAAACATAATTTTGAAGCGATGAAGCATGCCTTTAGGGCATTAGTTATAAGACTCAAAAGTGCGGATAGCGCGTCAGTAGTCGGCGCAAGAAATGCTAACCAGCCGCCCTTCGGCAAAGTAAGGTATATGAAGAACGACATTGAGAGTATGTCTAGCCTTTCGCGTATAGTCTTCAAGGCTACTACAACGATTGCTGCTATAATATTGTGCAGGCACAATATCTTCCAGACTCAAGACAAGCAATTGCGTCATTCTGCTTCGTTCAAAATGTACTACTTCAACGACGATCGTAAGCATACGGCGCAGTAATAACGTTTTATTGAGTGCATATCACAACGTACCTGAATAAGATCTGCCGATATTGACCGAGTCGTGTGTCCCCTTTAGCTAATATGATAACGCATAGAATTTGAGAAGTAAAAGTAAAGTAGACGGTCCTGATCAATGTTTAAACCAAATCGATTCACCCACGAGTTCCCACCACAGCGCGTGGGGGCATTGATTCACTTGTACTGCATTGCAATATAGGTTGATGGAACCCACTTCGTAGATATTTTTCTGACGAGAAGGAATTGACCAATTCCAAAGGCAGTCCAGCCTAACAAAGCGTCTCAATGCTCTAGTCGTCTTAAGGAAAAATGCGAGAAAATGGCACATGATTCACCAATAGACATTTGCAACGGGAATGTTCGGCACTAGAGAAGCATGTTTGCGATGTGACGTAAAAACTACAGCATTAAGACACTATGCTGGAAGACGGGCATTCGAGCGCGCTATTTGTCGCGACTATATAAATTAACGGCAAACTTCAAGCGCTTGAGCTATCTAACAGAAAAGGGGAGGTGTGTTGAGCCTAGGCGAGCTCCAATGCGTGCATGAAGTAGCAAGTGATTATGAGATACAAAACATAGCAACGCCACTTATATTATTGAGTGGGTGCATGGTCCCCTGTGACAAACGCGAACGCAGCTATTGAGATAACAGCTGCGTGTAGGAAGATGTGTGGATAGTCGAAATGCGTCAATTAAGTTATGCAGCTAAGGTATGTAGCCACGCTGCCCCCACCCCACCCCCATGGATCACTTACTGCAGGGGCCCTAATTAGCGACTGCATTTCATTCTAGACTTGTAGTATAATACCGGAATGAAGCTTGCACAAACTTTGAAATTTTCATCGCGAGAATGACATTTATTTTGTGTATTTCCTCTAATCCCAATGCAAGGTTATCAGGCTTAACACCCCCCCCCCTCCCCCAATCGTCGCCGGATGTGCCGCCCCCTCCGGGCTGTTGGAAAACTTACGCCTTTGATCGGGATCATTTAATTTTTTTCAGCCTCAAACTATTTATCCATTACTATTTGCTGTTGTGGCATTACGGTGCTTGGATGTGCAGTTAAAACTCAGTTTGATGCTCATTTTTTCTTCCTTTTGTAATGTAGCATTGTAATGTAAGGCTGTCAAATAAAATCTGACAGGGCTCCTGATGCATTTGCCTAACACGACTCGAAAGTCAAAGCAATCTTCACCTTTTTCTACTCAGTGGATGTAGCGATCCTTCCCCGCCCCCCTCCGAAAGCTTTACGCAACTAACGTGATTAATTTGCACTGCCTCCAGGACCGCAGGCATCGCGAGACTTCTGCACCTCACTTCTTTTTGCACTGCCTCCGTGGTCGGCCCACCTTTGACCAGCCGTGAATGTCATGTGAAGTCACCTCATGTGACGTCACACTGACGTAATAATGACGCCACGATGACGTCACGTGATGGTAATTTCTTGCATCGCTCGTGTCGATGCCGACGATAAATTTTCGCGTTTGATGAGGCATCTAGGGCTTTCGCCTTGGTAAAACAACAAACAATAATTTTCGCGAATGCATTCAATAAGGAGAAATCGGGGCAAAGTATTTCCGGCTAAAATGAAATCGACCGAGAGATACGCACGCGATTCGTCAATGTTAAGGGTTAGAATTGATTTTGTAAATATACTATGCAAATAGCATTTTGTGTAATCGGTGCTTTAATGAGGCAACGATATTGAAATTAAACGTACGGTGAGTTCACACGTTTTCGACATTGTGGCCACAATGAACATGACAAAGCAAAACAGAGCGCTATTAAGTGAAAACGAAAACAGACTCGCAGTCGACAGCTTGTACAAATACTCGAGGGCTCTCTGGAGTGTTACACGTAGCACCGCGACATAACTGCGCTAGATAAGCCGCCTACGAGCGCGGTATCCTAAGCAAACACTGACGCCGTTATGCGGACGATAGTAAATATGAACCGGATGGGGCGTTGTGAAAACATGCCAGTTTAAGAACCACCACGGACGCGTGTTCACGCGCGATAAGGAGCTTTGTATAGCATACCGTTCCCGAAGAAAAAGGTCGATGATAATAAAATTTCTAAAAGAAAATACTCCTGCATAAAAGGGAACACCAGCAGTGTAAATTGATAAGCGCAGGAAAATCATCTTACCACGCTCGAAAATTCGGCACTGCGTAAGTATGTGCTAATTTTAAAAGAAAAATAGCAGTAATTAATTTAAGAGGTACGAGAAAAAGACCCTTTCGCTATGCGTGAACTCCGATTCGTTGTACTAGCCATTCAGTTTCATCGTATTTTCTTTTTTTACGGCAGCGAGTCAATTAAAACGTCTAGTGAACCGACTGCTGGAACTGGACAGGCGAGAAAAACACTTACTCTGTGCAATAAATTCTGAGCTCCTCGTTCGCTTTCTTTAGTGGGCGCATATCTGATGTCACCACCTGTACGTGATGGCAACTACTGAGAATCAAACCCATTGCCTCGTGCTCATCAGCTGCAGCATTCCGTAGTCACTAAACCAGGGTTGCCTGGTCGAAAAGACAAAAATATAACCACCAAATTGGAGAAACCTCCCTAAAAGTAACCAACTTGAGCCATGGGCAGTAAAAGTAGCCAGATGTAGTCACGCGTGTGTGAAAACAACTGCGACATTGTTTATTTAAACCTCTAAATAGGATTGCATTTTGATGGAAATCTAAATAAGTACAGCAACAACCTTTTAAAAACATAATCGCTGAGATTAACGCGTAAAATATTGATTTTGACGATGATTTCGAGCAGGATGACGAAGTTTCTTGCGCAGTTGCAGAAACGCGCGCCTTGAAAGACTTTTTTTTTTTCGAAAAGGACTGCAATTACCAGCTTTGTGGCGACAATAAATATGAGTGCTCCATTAGTGTGCGAAAAATGAATGTTGCTGCGATAAAAGTAAAAATTTAGTTACTTTCGCAATCGTTTTTTTGGACAAAATTTAAGCAGTTAAGATTCCCGAGTAGCAGTCCCTACCTATTCCTAAGAAACAACAGACATTTCGTCGGATGTCCGATTTCTCATGTCGATGAGTGCAGAGCGTTCTATGTGGAGAGTTTGAAATCGTCCTCCTCACTTCTAATTACAGTGGCCCACAAAATAATGCCCCACGCAACAATTTTCTCCCCGGATCCCAGCCCCGTATCCAAAAGTCTTTTTCTGTGTTTAATACAAGCGCCATACACAGTTTCGCTGCCTCAAACACGCCTTTTCCCTCGATTTCAACCAAATCTTCAATATCTTTTGACGTCGCAGTCGCTGGTGTTCGAGTATGCGGTGTCAAAACACGGCGACCAAGGCGTGTTTCAGGCAGCCAAAATTGCGTATGGCGCTTGCATTAAACACAGAAGAAGACTTTTGTGTATCGCACTGTATCTCACAAGAAAATTCATGTGCAAGAAGTTGTTTGTGCGTACGGCGCCAGGGCCATAGCATCACAAAGTTGCTGACTAATGTTGGCAACTGATTTCTGTCATCGGCTGCCCGCTTTCGGTACTGATGCGTCCAAGAATTTGCTCTTATAAACAACTTAAGCTTAAGAGGTTACTTAGAAAACTGGCTGGGAAAGGACAAAGCTATGCAGCCGACACCAAGGAATACCGCGATTTAGTTGCGTGCCTGACGTTCTTTATCAAAAACATTTTGTGTTTTCAGAAAATCTGTAACCAGCGAGTGAAGCTATTGAATAAGGCGCATTGTTCTTCGTACGTATACGTTTGGAATTTGTTTCACCTCTCAAGAAAATGCTCCGAAAACGTTAGAGCACTTAAGATAAAACTAGTAACGCAAATGACCCCATTCACAGTGAAACAATCGCTGAGTGAATGCTCGCCTCAGAACAAGCTCGTGCTTCGAGTTTGGCGAGGCCTCGGTATGACATCGACGCAAAGTTACGTTTTTCGGGCCTCAACATAATATAACACTATGTGTACGCAATCGCGTAACGAATCAAAAATATCAATAACACCCAAGAAAGAAAGAAAAAAAACTGTTGATTCGTTTTGTTCGCGTATGGCCGGCGGCCAAATGCAATATATTCGGCATTCACCGCAACCCATTGCCTTTAGAGGTAACGCTCCTACGCAGCTTAAAGCTAGGAAGAATATAACAAAAGCGGACGACTCTATCTCCTGCGCGGTCTACACTAATTCACAGCATTTGCCGCGGGCGGCCCGCGCACACTCTCGAGAGCAGTGCCCGAAAGCAAGAATTCTGGATGTTGCGTGTTGAATACCGCAAGCATTCTAAGGAACGGAGAGCCCATGCAAAATGTTCAGTAAAGGAGAAAACGCAAAAGAAGAGAAGCCTGCTTTTAGGCACGTTAATACTCTTTCGTTCTTCCTCATCGTAAATGCATGCGATCAATTCAAAAAGTACATTCGTGTTCAAAGCGACAGCTCGATATCGAGTGCATTACCCACCGTGCAACTATGTATGTGTATTGTAAGGACTTCCAACGTACTTCACCATTCTCACTTGTATATAGCTATCGTCATTCCTGTTCTTCACGTTTAAGGCTGGTACGTAGCTGCGGAATAAACGGATCTGCTGGCGTTGCCTGGTCCGGTCGTCTTTTGTCTTTTCATATGCTAGCTACTTGTTCCTCTTTCGTACTAGCTAATTCAGAAATATTCGTGTAAGCAGATGATCGAGGAGGCGCGGAGCAACACATGGTTGCGCTTCCCACGAGTGGCCAGCTCACGCAACATTTCACTCAAAACCTGCCAGACTCAAAGACCGCATTGGAAGGTCATTCACGCGATCGCTGTCGATAAGCAGCATGAATAGCGTATGCAAAGGGGTGCAAACATCAAACTTTCCGCTGCTGTTCCCCGCAAGATTAACGAGGAAGCTGTTGCTGTTGCCGTCTCCTTTGTGGCTGGGGTGCTTTATGCGGTTTGTACCAGGCATCAGTTTGGAACGTCGTAATATTGATAAAACTCTGAAACTAGAAAGGAAGTCATTAAGATAAAGCATACCGAGAAGTTCGGCTGCATGATTTGACCAGAGTCTCTCTGCTCTGCACATGTGGCTTTACCGTTGATAAAAAAAAAAGAAAGTTGCAAAGAAAAGCGAGGGAGGTTAGGATGACAGGAGGCAAGAAGCGCGCCTCTTTAGTGGGCACAAGTTCAAGTGTTATAATTTTATTTTGAACAAAGGCAATTTATTTTCGTACCTTTTTTTTCGGCAAACACACTGCTATGCGAGGTGCCTGTTCCTTGCCAACAGTCTACGAAGTAAGCTAATTTTTTTCGTGAGTCGTAACGTATCATTTCACGCTTCTTCAATCACGAGAAATCACGAGTCGCAATCGCTAACAAACGCTTCTTCATTTCTCGGCGTAAAACTCAACAGCCTCAATACTTTCCAATGCGGCGAAACTGTGGAACACTTTCTCTCCTTTTATGGTGATCGATATGCTGCACGTACAAAAACTAAACCGCCTAAAAAAAGAACTCTTCTCGCAGGTAGAGATCTTGGAACCGTAATCAAAGAGCTCTTTATATGTATACACGAAACTGCGAAAGTGATCATGCGCTTCTTGGAGGCAACCAGACATTGCGAGTGCGTGTTACTATATGACAGGATAGATTCATCTGCGCATACGTGCACGTGGACTGTCTTTCTTCTGCCATGTGTTCCTTTGATCTGTTTTCCCTTTCGAAGTGTACGGTAGCCGACTGAGTGCCGACTGTGGTTATCTTACCGCTGCACTATTTTCACTCGGACCGTAAACCGCATACGGGCTGACCTACTCATTACTATGGACCGTCGCAGAAAGGTTTTACAGCTATAAGTGTGCTTGAGGTGCGAGCCTGTGTACGAAGCTGGAATGGAACAGGACGCTATATGTTTTTGTGCATGCCTGGTTATATACTGCATATTGAATAAAAAACAAAAACGGAAGTAATTTGATGCTGCAGGCGTACAACGTAAAAATGGTGGTTATAAAAATCAGCGCACTAGGCATCTCCGAAGATTTCCCAGGAACTCTGGTCATGTCCTCCCCATCGCGCCGTTCGTAACATTGGCATACGCAGAAGGAGCGGCGGCGCCGCTTCAGAGGCGAAGATGAGCGAGAGTTTTCGCCGAAATGCTATGCGGCCGAGCCCCACGCGGGGTGAGCTGTGCCAGCGGTTGCTAGTGCAAATAAACAGGACCACGGGCCAGTGCGAAATGCCTGCATTATGCATCATTCTCACAGCTTCCGCGGCCACCCGGGCTGGGTGGCATGCATGTGCGGTCGGTTAAGTAGCCTGTGCTGTATCCACCAGCCGTCATTCTTTGACCTCTCTCGCTCTTCACAAACTAGTGCCGGGGGAAAGCTAGCACCCTCCCTGTTGCGCGGGTCAAATATTACAGCCCATAGGCGCCGCTTTCGGCGAGGGAAGCACGCAAAATGACGAGCACTTAAGCGGAATAATAAACGTTGGACGTAAACACAGCTTTCCCAAATGGGCGTTGGCATTCGGAGGCAACTGGGCTTTTCGAAAAACCCAGTTGGCTGTAGTGAGCAAGTTTTTCCCTCAAACAGCGGTATAAACATGCGACACGCATTGCTTGTGCTAAAGAGTCGCCACATAGTCAAACAAACAGAGTGGTAAAACAAACACTTAGTTTTTTTTTTTTAATAGAAGGGACAGAAACTGATATCTCCTAAGAAATTCGCATCGTAGTTCGCAAAAATAGCATCAATGAGAAAATAAACTGTGTTTTCGAGTTTTAAGAAAATATTACGAGACAGGCACCTGCTGCTTGCTAGAGGTAGAAATTCAGTTTGCTTGCAGTTCGCTAATTCATAGCGAATTCGCAACGTCTATGTGTTGTTTGGTGGTTGTTTTCCAGTTTCGACATGTGCGCCAGTGGCTGTTCCTCTATACTCGTTCTCCAACATAAACTGTGTGCAAAGGTACGCAGAACTGCCCGTGTAACCGCAACAACTGTTTACGGGCGAAGCAGTAGCTAGCATTAGAGATGATCAGGGCGCCAACATCGCGCTCATTCATCGTGTTGCTAAAAAAAATCAGAAAAAGCGGCCAGGGTCTCTACGTGCTGATGTCGGTTCATTTTACTGCGTTATTATTTTCCAGAAAGCAATTGCCTTGAACGTTGTTCGCGTCAAACATTCAGATTTTTTTTCGCGCTAACAATCATCAGTTCTTGAAAGAGAATAGTTATCTTCGGTTATGCAATTTCTTGACTATGACTTGCGACATTCTGAAGGAAGATTAAAGCAGACACCATTTATCAAGCTCGATGCTGATCAAGGCGCCTGCTGACTACTTTATCAGGCGTAAAGTGGACGTGCGCGTGATTTATGCCTCACACCGGTGATGTTTTGTCACCCATATAACAAACGCGGTCATAAAAGCCTGTACGCATTAATTTGGGTATATTCCGCCCCGCGGCAACTGGTGAAAAAATAGTAATAACGTTATGTCAACGAATAAAGGATAATGTTGTCTTCAGTTTTCTTTTTTTCTACATTACTTTTATATTTGCACAGGAACACTGCGAAGCTTGAAAGGAAAAAAAAAACACACTAGAAACCGGACAATGACACGATTCCTCAAATCCGGTTCTTCTCCCACTTTCCGACTGAAAAAAAAGAAAGAAGAAGAAGAAGGAAAGGCTGATCACACAATACATCAACTGCGCATCCACGTTTTAAGGAAAGCGACATACTTTCGATCTTTACATTCCCTCAACCATACAACAAAACGTATTTCTGAGGCATCGATTCTCGATGCATTTAGAGAATGTGAAATGATGCCGATAAGAGCCCGTCCAACATTTGAAAAGTTCGAGAGAGGTACAGCCCCTCCTGAAGCAACTTTCAGAATCATCCTGAAACCATACTCTTAACAGCTTCAGAAATTCTGATGCTACATTTCTGCGCGTTTATCTTAGCCCTTCACGTACCGACTAAGGTTGCAAACGCACCTTATATTATGCAGTTATTTGCTACAACTCCCCCCCCCCCCCCCCCACACACACACATATACGCACACACAATGTCGACCACAGTACGTAACACCCTCTGGTGTTGCACAAGTTGCATTTTGCAAACCCACTGCTCATTGAGAGCGCTTGTCGCAAGAGCTCAGTTTTCGCCTTGGTCACCATTGCTTCCATGGTGCTATTACGCAAATGACAGTTAAGGGCGGGCCACGCGCAGTGGCCTCAGATAGTTTTAGGGGCTCCGGCGTGTTTGCCTATTTCTGGCATCTCAAGAAATGGGAGTAAGGCTTAGCAGTGTGACTATTATCTGAGCGCTCGCGTAAATAAGTTTCCGAGCAGTGGTTTAGGACGCTATGGCGTTAAGCCTATGATCCCTAGTTCAATCCCAGGGACGTACGCCGGTATATCAGATACACGCTACCTACTGTTTATAAGTTTATTTTCGAACTGATAGATGCTTGTTTGCGTTTCAATCTTTATTTCTACTTAATTGTTTGAGATATTTGATGGATCACATAGCTAACGCGAAACACACTATCGTGACTTCAAAAAGCTCTCATCTCATTAAAAAAAATCAGGCAGTAGCAGGAAGGCATTTGAATCAACACAAGAACGTAGTAACGTAGTACATTTCGCTAATACAGTAATAACATTACTTAGATCTGTTCGCAAAGAAAAAAATCGTGCATTTCGAACAATAATGAAGATGACTTGATGAAGGTTTTCTGTTTCTTATGTCAAAGTAACTGGATAACTATTGTTTATCACCGATACATAGGCATATTATTTCGGTTTCACAATAAACAAGGACAATTCATGCGACCGGAGCGCACCGGGTTAGAAGGCAATGATTAGAGAAAAGAGTGGGTGAGCTCTTTTCGGTTTGATTGTTGGAAGATAACGAGGTTGGAACAGTGAACCTATCTTTGCCGTCGGAGCCTCGTGGGAGTTCAATTGTGCAAGTTGTTCTGCTTCGCGATTCATCAGAACAATAAGATCACTTCCCATAATAGCGATGACGTGACCCATCTGTAAGAGGCATCAGGACAATTTTTCCTTTATTACTAGCACAATAACCAGCAAGTTTTATTGGTGTGTTTTTCTTCCTTCAGATAGAAGTGTGGTACAGTCAGAGAATGAGAAGAGAGATTGGCCGATGATGAAGGGCCGCTCCATTGTGTTACTTTCTGCCTTAACAATGCGGTGAAGACGACAGTCTAGGCGTGACACAGTCAACGGAAAATCAAATCGGATGTCGTCGACAAAAATAAAAGCGCGCTTCTCTATGCTAGTATTCCGTAGACCTCGCTTGTATGACGTCAACACCATTCACGTTCTTCTTGCGTATCTCCATTATAGTTGCCGGGTGTACGCTTCATCATACCGCTCGCTTATCACAGTTTGCTTTCACACATCCTTCCGCCCCGATAATGGCGTGTCCGCCATGGTTCGATGAAGGGTTATGTGCCCGACGCCGAGTATAGCGTTATTTACTGCCCGTCGGGGCTGGATAGCTCCGTTTCCGCACTGCTGAAAGCGTCTCCTAGAGACTGACTCTGCTGCCGCGTCCCACCCATGAGACTCCCGGCTGCACGAGTAGTCGCTTGGGTTGTTCTTGACGGGGGGACGACCGAGAAGGACTCATTTCCTGTTGGATTCGGCGGCGTTTCCGCATTTACTTGATCAACGCTCTTTTCACCCAGTGAGCAAGCACAATAGAGCCCTAAATGACATCATGAGACAGATTCTAAGATGATGTATCGAACGTTGAGCATTTGACAGACGTATATAGACACGGAACTCAAACAGCATTCCGTACGATATAGAGTGGGTCGTTTAGAGTGTATAGCAGGCATCGATCGATAGTAGTAGTAGCAAACAAAGCAGAGAGTTTCACTTTTATATAGCCCCGGTACGTGTTACTCGTCTCAAAATCCTCCCTTAAATACAGATGCGGACCTCAGCAATGGTGAAAGTGGTGCTGAACGGTATACCTTTCAAGGTGATCAAAACGTTTCTCGAAGATCGCGTCCCCTAGTGCCTCACAGCCTCTGCTACTCAAGCACTGATTTCTTTTCTCACTTTTCCGGCATAGCGCATAGGCAGTGCGTGTACTGATGTGGTATCAATAGTTGCTGCCAAAGAGAAGAGGAACTTTCTTGCTTCACTTTCACATGTACACGCAGTCATTTATTCTACAAATAGTCGCATCCAAGAGAAGGGCTGTGCAGTTTTTCTGCTTGTTTGTTTCCTGCTTGGTATGTAAATTATAGCAGTGTGCTGTTTTCTTTCTTTATTATTTATTACTATTTTACCCTGTGGAGGAGCATTCGGCTTATTCCCTGTTGAGATTGCTTTTGAGAGCAGATCTAAGAGCAAGTCAGGAATTTTAAAATTTCCCTCAAATGTCTCACTCTTATCGGCGTCTGTTTGGAAGAAAAGATGCGGATTACTATTTCACATGGATGACACTCCGTAAGAATATACTCACTGAAAGCGCGCATCATAGGAAACATGTATCAGACGTCACAATTTAAGTGACCAGCTCTACAGCCTAAATAAACGTGAGAGTTAATAATAATAATATCTGGGGTTTAACGTCCCAAAACCACCATATGATTATGAGAGACGCCGTAGTGGAGGGCTCCGGAAATTTCGACCACCTGGGGTTCTTTAACGTGCACCTAAATCTAAGTACACGGGCCTCGAACATTTTCGCCTCCATCGAAAATGCAGCCGCCGCGGCCGGGATTCGATCCCGCGACCTTCGGGTCAGCAGTCGAGCGCCATAACCACTAGACCACCGTGGCGGGGCATAAACGTGAGAGTTGTACTCAGAACTTAGTCCTTGTCATGCATCATAAGATTCTCCGAAGCTGACTTGGCCAGAAAAGGAAGTGGCACTCATTGCCATGGAACGGTGAAATTTCTTTCGATCGTCTTCCAAGACATCGAGCCAAGCTCAAAAAAAGACAGACCGAGAGATAAAAAATAAAAATAAACGAAAATGCTACAATTACAAAAGGAAAAAGAACGCAAGGAACGGTAGCTGCCAACTGAAGCATCCGAGTGGGTCACGCTAATGGAAGTTCCTGCCACAGATGTTGCTGCGCTGAGGACATAGATCGCCGTGTGCGTGTTCATCTTTTGCTTGGGCTGAGTCGTCACGTCAGCCTCCGTCCAAACAGAACACAGAACTGATGCCAGGCGAGAGACAGGAAACAGATCATGGCCATTGGATGGCCTCCCGGTAAAAGCAGAGTTGACGACCAGGCCCTACCGCGTTGCCATCTATATGATCCATAACTGAGAGCATGCGATCTGGAGTTATATCCCCCGCGGCGGTATAGTGGTTATGGTGCTCGACTGCTGACCGGAAGGCCCCGGGTTCGAATCCAGGCCGCGGCGGCCGCGTTTCTGTGTAGGGGAAATGCTGGAGGCCCGTGTACTTAGATTTAGGTGCACGTTAAGGAACCCCAGGTGGTGCAAATTTCCGGCGCCCTTACTACGGCGACCCACATAGTCATACCGTGGTTTCGGGACGTAAAACCCCAACAATTATTATTATGTGGAGTTTGGAAGCAGCGCCTTTGCTCTTCTCCTTACTACTACTGTCATACGATTATTTAAATATGCGTACCATATTGGATGTGCGTTATAAACCAAATGTATTTTTGAGCACACCAGAGGATAAATAAAAATCGGCATCAGAGGGGTTCGTATCCCAGTCCGGCTTTATTACATAAAATTTATCCCGACATTTATCCCAATAGCTCCTGCAGGCACTGCAACGAATTCGCTAGCCTAGACCACATGCTCTGGCGTTGCCTCTCGTTATGGGGCACGGACCAATTCAATGAAGACAAGTGGCTATCCGCTATCAAGAGCCCCGATGTCGGGGCTCAACTATGGGCTGTCCAGAGGGCCCACGATGCGGCGGTTGGGCTTGGCCTGACTGTCCCAACGTGGGAGCGGCCCGCTGCGCGTTGAGTCGTGCACCTCAGGACTTACAATAAAGTTTCGCATCCATCCATCCATCAGAGATCGTAATAAACGGCAGCTTCTCCTGCCATTTGTCTTCTTTTTCTTTGCTGTGTCTTTACCTATCACGTGTACTAGAAATGCATTCAAGAAGAACGGCGATGTGGGCGAGTTGGCTAATGTACATTTTCAAGAGTTTGCAGCGCCAGCCCGTAAGTGCTGAAAGAAAGGCGAGACAGTGAAGTAAGGAAGGCAACAAACTCTTGAAAATTTACGTACCACGTGATGTTTTAAATAAAAATTTATTATACTCATCTTCCCATTGTGATAGAACCCCGGATGTTAGTTATTGATTTCTAACATTTCAACATAAAACTTCTTTTTTCTTAGTCATGCAAAATGAAGTGAACTGGTCAAGTGAGCAGCGCAATCACCCTGTCTCGGCGTTTTCTCATTTAACCTCCACACAAACTACGCGGTGTGAGTGGTCGACAAAGGCCTCTCAGCTCAGGTTTTGATTTTACTGACGCTGTAACTGAACGCAAATGTGGTATATCGGTGGCGTTCTAAAGGCGTCTTACGCCACCTACCCAATTTCGCTTCTCTATACAGGGCAGCCTTTAAGAGCTTGTGATCTGTCCTTACGCATAGTACACCCGTTCTCATCTAGCATCCGAGATTATAGAGGATAACTATGAAGTTTCTCCCTAAAAAGTATACATTACCTTTCAGCGGCGACTAGGTCGCATAGGCAACGCCATAGGCATGCAGAGGTTTTTCTATTAGGGGAGGTCAAGTTTCACCGCAGCCTCCCCCCCTTCCCCCATAGGTCGAGTCCGAAAGAAAATGATCTCCGCAATGCATATAAAAATGGATATGAAGCGATGACGTGCTTCTCACAAAGGCCTGCCATTGGTCCCCGGATTGCCGGGGTAAAGGGTGGAAGTAAAAAGTTATTGGAGTCCATGCAAATATCACAAATTCTTGGTCACCATTATCGTCAAAAAAAGCATGCCTAGCCATCAACCTGCGCATTAAAAAATAACGTGAAAGGTCCGACTGAGTAAAGGTATATGGGGCCTTAGATGCCCCCCTTTAGATGATTTGGAGGGGCGGCCGCCCCACTGCACCCCTTCCCCCTTTACCCGTGCGCACACCTATGAGCACGGCTCTTATGACTCGCTAATGAGATCACTTGGCACATTCGTACAGGAGGCCGAACTGTGAGAACATCACTTACAAGGTACCTACACTGCAAAGAGACTTTGCTTTGCGTCTCAAATCACGACGCGTGGTAACGGGTCTTCCCCGAATATTTCGATGTTCTGTTTATACACATTGCACCGTCATTCAATCTGCAGTTGTCATAGAGACATGTACAATGTGACGTGCTCTTGCTGAGGTGAATCTGCCTATGTGAATAGGAAAAGGGGACTTGATAGCCAAAAATTTCAGCGTTCTTCTTTCGCTACACCACGCAAACTACGCATATGCAAAATGTGACATTATGAAACTCACGCTAAAATAAACCCAAACGTTTGGCATCTCCCGTCCCCTTTCATGAACTTACGTCATTACGGCCGGCTTCAACTGTCAGGCACAAGGAAATATAACGGATGAAATAAGGTTTATAGGAACATCACTTAAACCGCAGCCCAGCCAAGTTACAATCACTGAAGGTAGTAATACTTGACGTGGAACATTAAGCTCAACGTTGATTGAAGCATGCTTGGATAACGGGAATACTGAGCACTATAGAGCGTCCAACGAGAAATGACGCTGACGAAAGGCCTCAAGCACGCTAAGTAAGTCTTCCCCCCACATGTACATACATTTACGACTTCTTACTCACACAGACTATACGCGTATCATAGACAAGCACATAAAGCGCGAGTCAAGCCGATTACTCAACTTCCGCAAACACTGGCACTTTCTTTGAAGCCTTCCTTGATGGCTAAACTCGTGTAGAGAGGCTGCTTTCGATGCCGATGCATTACGGCCAAGCGGCCATACGCTTCTATACAGTACTTCCGCGCACCGAAAACAGAATCGACACTTTCTCCCCCGCAAGCTGGTGACCGTTCACCTCGAGTCGTTTGCTCCCACAGGCGACGGCGGCCGGCGTATAGTATAAGAACAATAACGACCCTGCTTGACCCCCCTCCCGGACATCCTGCACATCCCTGCATCCTCGCGTCTGGTCTCTCTCAAGTGAACGATGATGTGCGAGCGTCGGTGACGACCAGACGCCGCGAAATGTTGTTCCTGCGCATACAAGTGCGCGCACAGAAGCGCGCCTCCCTTTTCTTTTATGGGGGTCATTTAGGAACGAGGACCTCACTCGCGCAACAGCCATTTCAGGGACGCCGTGAGATGATCCAGGCGCGCGTATACGCAGAACGACGTATGTAGGGCGCAAAAAAGTAGGAACCGCCGATAAAAAGAAGAAGGACGTGTATTGCGAGACCATGGATATATCAGAGTCGGACTTCTTTATTTACCCTCGACCTTCGAATGTTTTGATAGTTTCTCTGTATTCTGCCAGATGGGAGAAATAAAACTGAAGATAAAAAACGATTCGTCGCCTAAGTAAAAAAGCGGGACGGATCTAATGTCGACGAATTTCTCACAATATCTCCGCGGCTATTTTCGCGCAGAATGGATCGCATTAGCGACCTCTAATGCACGACAAGTGATAAAAAAAGCTCTTCTTCCTCTGATTAGCGTTCTTTTCAAACTAGGAAAAAAAAAAAGAAAAACTGAGGAATATTTATAAACTGAGTAACTGGTATAAAGTGCAGAAAAACGTGCTCCCGTCAATCCACAATTCTTATTCTGCAGTACTTAGAAAAATACCTGAAACATTTGTAAAATGTTTCACCCGTTTGCCATTCTCTAAAATTTCTACAGCTTGGCATTTTCACATGATTTTCAACTAAGTGAACAAGCTTGACTGACATGTCTGCTCGCTGGTAGGAAACACCTTAAAGTTCGGCAGCTATTTAATAACCATCATAATCAGCGATGATGCACAATCACTTCTACATCGTAAATCATAATTATGTACGTACAACCGTAGGTCATAAGAATAACTTTTTCAATGTGTGCAGTGAAGCTGTCGTTTTGAGGTTAATATTCATGAATACTTATTACGAGGCATCGCTGCTATAAAAATGCTTGCTTCTAATTTTATAAATCAGACTCATAGTATCGTGGCCAGCTCTCGGTGATCGCGCACTAAATCATATGAGGATATCCCCCCCCCGTGAAAAATAATATTGGACTACGCCCTTCCTGCATAAAGTATGCCACTCTATGTACCCTATCAAATGTAAATTTCTGCTGCAACGAGCATATATATGTTCTTTAATGTATGTATGAGAGAGGGAGAGATATACGAAGAGGAAAGACAGGGAGGTTAACCAAGCTTTGGCTCGGTTGGCTACCCTGCACTTGAGGTGGGGGAAGGGGAAATAATAGAAAAGAAAGGGTAAAGAAGAAAGAAGAAGAGTAAGAAAGAGATGGATGAACAGCGTGAAATTACACAACACGAACTCGCGCTGCTAGTTCACAGGCGCTCGTGAAGTCCGGTGGTCCTCAAGAAAAACAAGAGGGCTTTCGTGGCCTTGCGCATATGCGAGACCGTAGGCCAAGGTCCCAAGATCTTCTTTTCTGTCAGCGGTCTTGAGTCCAGGTGACGGAGCTTGACTTCCATACTACGTCGTTGAGCTTGGTATGATGGGCAGTGGCATAGAATGTGTTCAAGCGTCTCCTCGCAGGCGCAAATGTTGCATGCCGCACTGCTGGCCATTCCAATGAGACACGAATACGCATTCGTAAATGCCACGCCCAACCACATGCGGCACAGTAAAGTTGCATCGCGTCTTGAAGAGCCCGGATGGCAAGCGAAGTTGCAAATTTGGGTCAATCGAATACAGGCGCGCGTTGGAAAAACCCGGCGTATTCCATTGCAGAAGAGTGATACGGCGTGCAAGTGATTGTAGTCGCCACGCGGCGTCTGTTCTCAAGAGTGGTATGGGTGTCCGCAGGTCTTGGTCATGAGCCGATCGTGCAGCTTCATCCGCGCGATCATTGCCGACAATTCCGCAATGACTCGGCAACCACTGAAATATAATATGTTCTTCCTCGAGTGCTTGGTGGTAGTCGTGCCTTATCTCGTACACGGATTGTTCGTGTAATCCGTGCCGTAAAGCAAACCGTAGTGTTTGTAAGGCTGACCTGGAGTCGCAAAAGATTGCCCATCGTTTAAGTGGCTGCTGAAGGATGTACTTGACCGCACCTTGAAGCGCTGCGAATTCTGCGGCTGTCGACGTCGTGATGTGAGAAAACTTGAACTGTAACAGTACGTTATCAGATGGAACAACCACGGCTCCGGTAGAGCTGTTGGAATTAGTGGAGCCATCGGTGTAAACATGCTTGCGGTCAACGTAAGTTTCTTCCAACAGACGCAAAGACAACTGATTCAGGGCTAGCGGTGACATGCGTGCCTTCTTAACGATTCCAGGAACCGATAAGCACACGTCAGGTTGATGAACGTCAGGTATGTACGAACGAATCACAGTAGACATAAGGTATGGAAAAAAAGATAAACATTGTTGAGACATTCTGTGCTTCGATATTATCAAGGAAACTATAGGTATATAACTGTTTACTTATTTTGCAAACCCGAAACTTCAGTTGGGAGATGTAAGTGCGCCAAGAGGACATCCGAACGAATTTGACCTATCCTTATTTAGCAAGAGTGTGCCCATTCTCGTACTTATCAGCACAGAAAAAAACTCCATCTGCAGTTGTGTCCTCAAAAGCACAGCACATTTCCTATTCGCTCCACAACGCGTACAAAGTTTTTCCTCTGTCGACCTCTCTTTATTCAAACACGCAAACTCTGTCACCATACGACCCGAGAATTTAAGACGGAATTAGCACCATCGCCTAATGTTATTATCTTTTCTTTCTTGCTTTCTTTTTTTCGCCTACGTATCAAGTCACTTCATCGAGGAACAGTTCCGGGTTCCAATAGGAAGGGTTGGAAGGGGGGGAGGGGCTTCCCTGAGGCGCAATATACATGGGAACGCGTGAACTAATTCACACGCGAGTCACTTTTCCGTTTATTCATTTATTTTTTGTCTGCTGACGTTCGGGAGGGAAACAACGCGTCGGGACTAAGTGGCGCAATTTGTCTTCGCGAAATGGCGAGGTGGAGCCGCGTTCGTGTCCTCCATTCGAATAATAGACCAGCCGTTCAGGGCAGTACCAACTGTTCTACGCCCTACGTCTTGTCATGCATAGTCGTTTAGTTTAGCCACAGAAGAACGGGCATTTCACACAAAGGCGCCTATATTAATGAGCCGAGCCACAATCCACACGGCAGCGTCTGCCTGTCTGTTACCATTTTGTCTTTCGAAAGCAATGATCGCTAAAGAAAGCACGCGATTGCGTGCATATAAGTTACAGCGCTAAACCTACAACAAGACAATTCAACGTGCACTCCTGAAAGAAGGTGCAGTGCGTGAGATTCTCTGTTTATAAATACCACAATGTCTGTAACGTTACATGCTGCGGTTATCAGTGACGTTAAAATAACCACTGGATCATAGACGTCCGAACAAACACCAACCATATCATTAAATAAGTAACTCTGAAGCCAGGAGCACTGTCCATATCGCCAATGTGCCGCCTTGCCGTATTAACGGTTCACTCACAACAACTTATTGAACACGTGTCAACAGTGCCGCCGAACAAGCAGCACACCCTCATGGGCACAGCAATCACTGGCCGCGTACGGATGGGTCCCATGGGTAAAGGCCATAAGACCATGCACCACAGAAGCTCCAAAGCAGGCCTTCGAGCTAGAGACAGAGAGATCTAAGTGCACATCGAAGCGTGGCCTCCAAGCCAAGTGTGTAATATTTGTGATCGCCGCTCGTACTTGTTCGAGCATCGGAGCGTGAACGCTAGTTCTGGTAGACCGTCGCAGCAACGATAAAGAAAAAAAATGACACGAGAAAGAAGGGCGCCGCAAATGCTGACCGGTCCGGAGTGTCGGGGACTGAGTCGGGCCCTCCCGCTTGCGTATAGTGGGCACCTACTTGTGCCTGCCATTCGCGCTGTTGCTGTACTGCACACACCACCCGAGGAAACCACCCGATACCACTTGCCTCCTACGCGCAGGGAATCAAGAGCAAGGTCTGCTGCTCTCTACTATTGGTAGACGGCGGCGGCGCCGGTAGGTTGTTATCAGTCCCTATACAGCTTCGCGGTCTTCTGCTCTCCGCCTATGTAGTGCGGCCGTGAGACGTTGTTTGTCGATGGGAACAGGAGGCCTCCAACTGAGGTGTAAGAAGGCAGAAAAAGAAAAGGAGGTCAGTCAGGGCTGGTCGTCGAGATCGCTGGAGACGACCAACGGCCAGCGCTGATCCAAACATCTGCGAGGTACGAGATGAATGTGGACAACGCAACGTCTGTAGTGATTTCTTTTTACTTCGCCTTCGAAGATTGCAGAGAAGGTCAGTTGGATTATGGAGTCCGGAGAAAAACACAGCAGTTAAAAAAATAAAAGCTGTGGCCCATAGCACAAAGTAATTTCAGAGATGATATGAGGTCCGTACGCAAAGCTTGTTGTTCAATTTCACCAGTAATCTCTTTCTGTGATTTCACAGCTCCAGAGAGATGGAGGGAAAACGACAGCTGGCGGTTTATGGCTACCGCCAGAGTGGATCTGCTGGGGATCGCAGGCAAAAGGCATGCATTCAGAACGACGGGACGGGTCTCGCGAACCCGTCCGTTGGCGGTGGCCGCATTTATTTTTTGTCCTGCGAGGAGCACAACGCGAATCGTCCAGTTACCAAGCATGAAAGGAACAGTAAAGGGCGAAGGTAACGTAAGCAAAAAAAAATGGCGTGCACCTTCGCGTAGAACCAGTGCGTGCGCATTACCCTGGAGTATACGAGACGCGGTGTTCGGCAGCAATCACTACCGCGCTTTTCGGGCCGGCCCATCATGACGTACCCGGCGAACGACATACCACTCCGGCGTTTCAGGTTGGTAAGAACGCGCAGCCACCGCTTCGGAAGCCGGGGTAACGGGGTGGCCTTCATTCGGCGGCCATAACCTTCCAAACCTGCGCTTCTCCTCCATCGTGAGTGACGTGTCTGGGTCTGCTCTTTTTTTTTTTTTTTTTCTCCACGCTTTTTGCGGCGTCGTAATTACGTGCCTCTCTCCGAATCGCACGGAGCCAAACGTGACGGGCCCATCTTTATGACAGACAGTCGGTACATAGCAGGGCATGGCAGGAAAGATGCACTTGCCTATGCAATAAGTTACATACTCTATACTTTGCGTACTTGGGAAAGAAAATGCGGCACTTAGTTTCTTGGAAGCTTTGACGCGCTGCCTTACATAGCGTTGTAGATAGAAGCCAGCACCTAAAGAGCAAGAAAACAGTGAGACAGCGCATTGGACGTCCGCAAAAACTCAAGTTCAGCCTTGCATTACGTAAACAGCGAGTTACGAGTTCGACATGCCCCAGAAAACTCAAAGGTGACAACCAGCAGCTTTGCAGAGTGGGATAAACAAAATGGAATAAACAAAAAGTAACTCACTAGGACACTGGCTGCTCAACTTCACCGCATTATTCGCGATACATTCCTACTGATAGGCTGAGATCACGTGTGTCGTGATACGGCTTCCTTCTTGCTGACGACCAAGCTGCTGGTATACTGTGTTTTTTCGCAGTGCCGCTCGATTGAAACAGAAAATCTAGACGAATGCAACACAAATACTTTAGCTAGTCGACTCCCAGATATTATATTCGAATACATTCGAAGCCTGTTAACTGTTAACAAGCTGCAGAATTGTGCTGTTCAAAATACTTCGCAACAATTTGGCTCGGAAATTCGCACCACATTTTTCGTAAAGAAAGGAAGGTGTTGAGCATACTAAATTTCGGGAAAGTGCCGGTATGATTTCTCAACACGCTGTTCACCACTTGAAAGGTAAATTGCTATGCGCAAATTGTACACATAGACGCAGTAAGAAAAACCACGGACAAAGGCAATACATGAGTGCGCATGCTCGCGTTTCTTTCTTACTGTGTACACTTTGGGCATACCAATTTGTACCTTGTGTACAATTTGCGCGAACCAATTTACCTTTCGAGTGTGAACCAACTCGCACAGCAAATAGTTTTCTTGAACCTTCTCACCAGGTTTGAGCTTGTCTTCAGCCAGTACAAAACGGACACTGAGGAAATTCGCAACTCCAAAGTAAGGCCCATTATTATAGCGAACCGACCAGTGGTCCGAAAACATGGCGTCACGAAGCAATCTCCGCGCACCGCGTGCAAGCACGCACGTTTATTGTACCAATGGCCAGACGGGCAGACGCCACGAATATTACTGCGCTTAAAATAAAATCACGTAAAAAAAAACTTAAGACAAAGGCGTTATAACGGGATTCGTAATTGTTATTGCCTTCAAGACAAGTTGTCTCGTGTTTTCTTTTGCCCTGCTTCGAGTTCAGTGCTTCGGTATATATATATATTTTTTTTCCTGCGCAAATGTTGCAAGAATTCGGTGCTCGCGGCGTCGTTCCCAGCCGAGAGCCAGTTTTTGGACAGAGCAATTGTTCGGGTTCATCACGCGCCCGGTTGCAAGCGACGGCGGCGAGTGCAAAGGATGAGTGAGACGAGCAAATTTGGGCGCTCGACCTGATTCCATCGTTGAGGAATTAGGCCCTGCGGGTGCTCTTGTACAAGCGAGCGGAAAGCGCACACGTGGAGCTTAGGACGTGATGGGACCGAGACTGATTGCGGACCACGGAGCTCCAGTGAAGCATGGAGACGAGGTCTGTACGGCCGCGCAGATAGCGGGCTAGTTAAGGTATAGAACGTGCACACGGGTGTGTTGTTCGGATCAAATGGCTTCGAATGACCGCGAGTAGCCTTCACGCTCTGAAAGACGCGCGGGCAGATGCAATCGACTAAAAGCAGCGGCAATCTAATGAATTGCGAAGCGAGACGCTAAGTTTAATTGGGGGATCTCTTTTTTTAGAAAAAAAACGATTCGACGCTCAATAACGCTGCAAATTTGCACGTACAATCGTCAAAGAATAATTAAAACGCCAACGGAAAAAAAAAATATTCATCAGAATTCTTGTCAAGCGAAACTGTATACATGCGTGGTTTGCTAGTAATCTGTTTCGGTTTCCAAGCATGGCGCGGCTTTGAAAATAGGTTCCTCAACTTGAAATTAAGTTACGTCAGCACGTATTTTTAATGCATGCGAACGTGGAACTACAAGCAAGTCTTTCAGCTATTCGTTTACTTGCTCGGTGTTTGAAATTAGAGTGTGTCGTACTGTCATGACAGCAGATTCCAGTCGGAACATAGCTAACATGAGCGACTGTACATCTGTGGCGCCAGCTCACAATTGATGCAAACTGTGCCGAACTTGCTGAAGGAAGACCTACACAATCCACTCCAGAACTCACAGCGCACTATCCAAAGTGAGGAACGCGTTCTAGCATTACCAGTTCTACAATTTATCATCACATGAAACGTCCATCTTTCTCTGAGCTTCTGTCTTGTTCACAACTTAGCATAACTGCATAAGTGCACTGCGCATTTACGCAATAAATTGGCTTTGCGTTATCATGAATTGACGATTAAGGCTTTGTGAAAACGTGTTTATATATTTTTTTTCTGAGTATGAGCTTCAAAAATTGAAGCTTAGTTGAGTTCGTACACATCAAATAGGATTTAATGCACTGCAAGCGCGCTTTCCAACTGTATATTACGCATTTGAGTGAACTTAACATCCAGCCCTAGCAGCTCCTAGCTCTGCTAATGATATACAATTGTTGCTACAATTGCTAATGATATACAAAAGTAATAATAATAAAGCATACTCCTCCTCCCCCCCCCCCCCTCATCAGCATGCGTGGTGTTCGATATATCTTCGCAGGACATTCACTTTCGCAGAGCGGGATGGCGGCCATTTTTTTTGCTCACGTGCTTAAACAATGATTTCGTTCTGACGCATCACTGTTAAGGAGATTCGCATTTGGCGTGCAGTTAGGCACGCCAAACCTTACACGCCAAACAACATAAAAATGTTATGGGAATCCATCGTGTATGCTGGAATCAAAATATAATAAAGACATAATGAAGGAGTAACATGATGCGCAAACTAAATAATAATAATAATAATAATAATAATAATAATAATAATAATAATAATAATAATAATAATAATAATAATAATAATAATAATAATAGTAATAATAATAATAATAATAATAATAATAATAATAATAATAATAATAATAATAATAATAATAATAATAATAAAGAGAAAGAGAGGTCACAGCGCCGTGCGGTTTATATGTATGCCCCTTTCATTTTTGTTTTTTTTGCAATTTCGCGCTCCATGTTACTAGTTCAGCACGAACAATAAGCTAGTCTGCAACAAAGCTTTAATGCAATATAGAACCTCATGCAGCGTCCCTATAACCGTCATTTGCAGCAATTTAGTCGTGTTTGTATTTGCTATCGGTGAAATTTTTGTTTGTTTCGTTTCGTTTTCGTTTATTAGTACCTCAAGGGTCCCGAGGGACATTACATGAGGACTGGGCAAGAAAACATGATAGATAAAAAGAAAGCAAAAGAACAAAAACAGCACCAACAATAACAAAAGAAAATAGAAAAACAGCAGTAGATCACATTACAAGGATAAAATATGGCATTTTACTGCAGCTTTAAATTGGGCAAACTGAGACGACTGAGATGACTGAGATGATTGTTTTTTGTCCGTCTAATTCAAGGAAAGGTTGCCGACTGCAATGAACATATCTTAGCGCATAATTGTGTGCAATAAAAGAGCAGTGACCGGGAGAACAGAGGAGTGAGCTGTTGGCTGGGTTTCACCTAGCGACAGAGTCGTCTCTCGAGTATAGTTATGTGCCCCACTGTTTAATTTGCACCGTATCAATTAAGTGAGACTCCTTAAATTAAATCAATGATTAGAGCACGCACGCGACTGACCCGAATAAAAATTAATTATATCTTGTACGACTCGCCCTGGTGCACGATCAAAAAGAAAACCGTGATGCCAATTAAAGGACAGGTCGCGCCTTTAATTTCGCGCTGTCCGCCTGTCATGGAAAGGCAGTGACACGGCAAACATATTACGGAGCAAAAGAACAGAGTCGCGAAGCGGTGAAATATTTGCCCTTCCTTCTTTGTCGTGAACGATCTCGTGGCGACTTGATAATGTCACGCATTTTTTTTTTTAGCTCCACTTATTCTTTCTACTGCGATGCTTCGTTCGTAATGAGGCGCATCCCATACGGATTGTCTTGGTGGCAAAGAACACTTCTTTTTTTATTTTCGTTTAGAAGCGTGGCACATATTATTTATTTAAACCTCAGGGATTTCTTTTTCCTCGATATCGCGTGCAAATTCCTTCAACATTTTTATATTTTAAGTCCGTCCACCTGAACTAGCTTATTTCCGGCTTTAGCATCGCAGCCACTAATTCGGGCATATTTTACTGCAAACAAAGTATGTCGGTCTTTTATATATTTAGCCAGGTATTCAGGTGAATGTTCACCCAGGCGGAAAGGTCGGAAGCGTGTGCATGTCTTTTTTTTTTCTTTTTTTCATGGCCGAGGTGCAAGTTCGTTGGGTGATATTAAACGAAATTCACGAAAGGAGGCAGTTGCAAGAAACCAGAAAGTGTGTGTGTGCGAGCGAGCTTTATTAACATGTAATGTTTGACTCGATGTATCAGGGGTCCATTGTTGAGGCAATAATTCTTAGTGCCTGTTTTGAAACATCGAAAGAAATTCAAGTATTTCTATATCGCAGCTACACCAACGAAAATGCGTCACCGTCCAGGGGAGCCTGCTAGGAGCACTTACCAAGGGTAATAATAGTAAGTGTTGGGGTTTTACGTCCAAAAAACCACGATATGATTATGAGAGACGCAGTAGTGGAGGGCTCCAGAAGTTTAGACTACCTGGGATTCGTTATCGTGCACCTAAATCTAAGCACACGGGCATCTGGAATATTGCCTCCATCGAATTGCGGCCAGGATTCGATCCCGCGACCTTCTGGTCAGCAGTCAAGCGTCATGACTGTACTACACCACCGCAGCTGGTCATATTTCATGGACACTAAGGAAGATTAGGACATCTATACTGTAAGTATGATTCTGCTTGTACGCTGTAAATTAGTATTTTTAATGACAGGGTGGACAGTACCGTTAATGGTTGGAATGAATATAGCTTTGATGGCCGCAAAATAAAGTGGTGAAGCATAAACATCCTTATTTGCTACCCGTTCCCAATCACGCGCACTCTCGAGCAATTTCATTGTGTAAAACCTACAGGAAAGAAGTAGAAAGGCAAGTGTCAAGAAACCTGCCACTATGTATCGCATGTTCCAGAAAGCGACCGCGAAACTTTCGAAGCCAATATCAAAAAGTTGCAGCTATGCATCCGTACGCAATTTTTTTTAACTTTTCTTTACGCAGCCCTTCCGAATCCATTTGTCTCATTTAGTCGTTTATAGGAACCGTAGAGCTGCGAAGCAGGAAGTGGCCCCACGGCCAATAAACCCAGGCCAGCAAGAGCTCCCATGTAACACCTATACGCACATGAAAAGAACGGGCCCGCGTTTCCTTCCTGGTGCAAGTCGACATTGACCGTCGTTCGGCGACGCCAAAATGCACTGGGGACGACGCAGAGAAGACGTGCCAGCCTAAAGGAAAACAATTTACTCGACGAAGAGGACAGCCACTCTTCTCCCATCTATTTCTCTCCTCTTTCTCTTCTTTTCTGTGTTTTTTTTTTTCGCTACTCTCCTTCACGGTCACCTCAGAGCAGTCGCGCAAGCGAAACCAGACTCGGCCGGGGGTCCATGAACTTCACAGAGTAAAATCAACCCCGTCAAAAAGACTCGCTCCTCTCTTTCTGCTTCTTGCCCGAGTTGCTCTCTTTGTTTTCTCTTAGCGCTAAGAAAACCCGTGCGTTTGTGCGTGTGTGTAGTGATGCCCAGTACCGCATTTATTTTCCGTTCCTTTTTAGTTTTTCCTTCTCTCCGTAAGTTTCGACAGTTTTGACGACGTTCCACCGGCGGCCACGTAAAAAAAACCGGTTTCACCTCGCCAGCTCCAGCCTGGCTTGACCAGGTGATCGTTCCATCCTGTCCGGCGTCGACGAGGGACCAGAAGAGGGCGTGGCTCTTCTATTTTTTTGTTTTTTATCTCTTTTGTGTTCCTTCGGTCGATTAGCAGCGCGCATGCAACACACGAAGCAACGGACAGAATCGGCGCTATAGGGTCCTAGGCATCGCCCATTTGTATAACGCTCCCTCTACACCAGGGCCATCTTAAAGCGTTCGCCGCGTCGTGAATCTCCGCGCAGGCGTCCCGCCAAACCTCCTCACACTCGTACACCAACTGAGGTCACCTGGCCTCCGAAGAAGGCTGCAACACGGCTTGCACCAAAAAGAGGCCCGCGCGTCTGCAGATGGGCGGTCTGGTAGGCTAGTCAAGCGGGCAGGCTTGCAGACCAGGCAGACACTCCTGGTTTTCGAAGCCGTGACCGCTTCTGTCCACTGAACGCGTGCTCATCATAGAGCCAGGTCTTCGAAACACGGCCGTACTCGCATGCTTCTACATACAACTGCCAGCTACACGACTGGGCTTCGTATTTGTGGAGCGGCGTCCTAAGTGCTGCTGTATGTTTTGTTCTCTTTTCGTTTACGAAGAGTCCCTGTTGTCGAGGGCCGTTGTTTTACGCCATTGCTGCTTGTACAGCGCATGCAGCGTCACGCATCACTGAACGGCTCAATCATCTCGCGCTTCAAGGCGAACGGCGTCAAACGGGAAAAGATGTTCTGCATTTTTACGTAGTTTTACATAGTTTCATTTTGGAACTTAAAAAGCGTGTTCCGGACACGCGCAAAAAAAAAAAAGAAGGCAGCAACAAGAAAGCTGAAGTGTCAAGGCAGAAGAAAAAAAAAAGGCTGCAGACTTCTTTTATTTTCCCCTCTTCTTTTTCTTCTTTTTTTCGCTTCGGATAAATGGAACACAGTATGACATCACAGAAGTCAATGGCGCTAGGGGGTGTAACGGTTTCAAGAAAAGTGAAAGAAAAGTTATGCATGAAGAAGGCTTAACCTCAAAGAGGCGCATACGTCTTTGGCTTGGCAAACTGCGAGAAGAACTAAGAACGTCTGGCTTGCGTTAACGTCTACAACGCTTTAAAAAAGTAGGAAAGGTTGTCACTGAACAAAAGGAAAAGACAAACTGAAAACGATAACAAGGTCGGTGACACTCAAATAGGGGGCTTGGTAGAATGTGCACGACGTCCGCATTTTCGGTAGAACGCAGCAATACTACTTCGAAGATTCTTGCAGCCACGAAGAATAATAGGTATGCGTATGGAGGCTTATACATCCTGGTCAAACTTAGAAGCACCACGAGAAACGTGAAGGGAACGAGGGGACACGATCAAACTTTTACACGAGGTCGCGACGTGCCTCTCGAAAAAGAAAAGAGAGAGAGAAAAAATTTCAAAACGAAGGTGTTCGTTGTAAAGCGGGAAAGAGGAGGAAGATATGGAAGAAGGAGTATTCAAGCTTAGAGAAGGGCGTGCATGCGAAAAAGAAAAAGAAAAGCGAGGATCATAAGTATGCGGCAGGAGGGCGACTGCGTCAGTGAGCGGAAATGATGGACGACTGCTTGGGAGACGTGGGACGTGACATGTCGCGACCAAGGATCCCCTTGTCACCTTTAGCATTCACCTTCTATCGTCTTCCTCTCTAAATCTAGCACACATCCGGTGCATTCTTCCGTGTTTTATTTTTTTTCAAATATCTTTTTGTTCTCGTCACATCGGGTTTCGGATAAAGCTCGAGCACGGGGGTAGGGCCGCGAGGGGAATCATGAAAGACGTCTTGAGGAAAAAGACAAACTGCCTCTAACATTCCGATTTCTTTCTTGCGTACTCGAATGTAGCGTTCTGTAGGGCATACCAGTGCTCCTCTGTTCTGAGGAATGTGCAGGAAGAGCTCAATTGCGAACCTGAAAGCAACCGCAAAAAGAAATGCAGTAGGGCCTTGATGCGACAGTTTTCGAATTTCGACTTTGGCTTTATACACGTGGGTGCTGCACTGGCAGCGTATAATGCCTGTGCTGAGCCAATAAACCACGAACTTCTGTTTTGCTCAACACTTTATGTGTTACTGCTTGCAGAATTTAATTTACAATCAGAAATGTACATCACTAATTTGGCGTAAGAGTCGTTCACTGCTTATACGAAGTTTATCTGGTTGTGCTCCATATAATGTTTCATTTCTTTTGAGTCCAAGCAGCTCACTTCTGTAACGTGATTCACGTTTCATCACTGAAGCGTGAAAGAGCCAACGTGTGGGTTAAATATTGGTTAACTTTTCGGCACATTCCTGCGAGGACTGTACAAAGACTGGCGAAGCTTTTATGCAGATGCCCTGTCACTTTCCATTTTCGGGGATGCTACTGCACAGTTTATAGCACGGTGTTATCACAGAGTAAACTTACGCTAATAGAAAAAAGTTGTATTTGTTAGAAAAATATAGAAAGAACGCACTAAACACCGAGTGAAATCATAGAATAGGTGCACTGCTCAGTCGTAAGCCCAAAGCTGCCTCGCTATTGCATTATGCTCTTGCAGTTTGAAGGTTTGCGTCAACAACGCAGGGTTTAGTATTTTCTCCCCTCTACAGTTAAGTCAAGGCTTAAGTGTTCCTAAATTATTCACAGCTGATTTTAAAAAAGTCTGCCAGTATGGCTAAAGTTTAGTGTTTATAAAAGCTACAAAATTCTCCATGCAGGGCGCTGTTTGCCAATTGTGTGTTGACGTATTGTTCACTAAGTTTACTATGGTTATTTGGCGCGTAACTGCCTGTATACCGTTTCAACTTTTCAGTTATGTACCATCTAGCCCGCCTTTCGGCCGCTTCTCCCGTATACCGTGTTTTCATGATTATGGATGCGCATTAGCGTCGTAGTCCTCAAGCGATCTCAAGCAGTTCAAAAGCACGACTGAGCGTGACACTCGAGTTGGTGAATTACGTCTAAGTGGCACGTGTTATCTTTGACCTGTCTTACCCTGCTTGCCATAGTAAAAACGTCGTAAATTCAGAATCGCAGGAGGGCACCACTTTACGTTGAAGGTTGCGAAATTGAGGATAAGTTAAAATTGTTCGCGCGTTTAATGATTTGTTTAGAACTACAAATGAGGGCTTGACCACGCGCAAGAGAACAGAACAATTATGAACACGATAGAGTGAAATACGTCTAAGGGGGAAATGAGCGCCATTTAGTGCATGGGTAAGAATTCAGTCATCCAAACAAAATCTTTGTATCGACATTCCAAAGAAGTTTTCAGATTTTGCAGCAAATAGCGAGAGGCCTTCCTTTTCTGCTCTTTCAAGAACAGATTCACCATCTAGTGAACTCACAATTACATTTCTTGTAGCATTGTCCAGAGCGCACGGTTTCTAAACATCTAGTGCCGGATTTCGTTATAACTTAGCATGTTTAAACTCGAAAAACATGCCGGCACGTTGTATTGTCTCTTTGTAACACACCTGAGCACTTAGGAGAGAGGACAAGATAAGATTTATCGACCTGCAGTGCGCTGGCTTCGTGCGAGGAAATGACGCATGTTCAGTATTCTTTTTCAAAAACACAGCGAACGTCTTATAAGAGTGGCTCATGCTGAGAAGGATAAAAGAGTGAGATGCGAGCCTCTATTCCCCTCGGGTCCAAACAAACCACGCTCGGAAAGCCACCATTCTTAGCGAAGACGCAGCACCCGTTGCTCGCTTGCTGCTCCTAACATATTCATAGAACTCGCAGGCAGACCACGGGGGACGAAAAGCGAACACGACGCGAACAGTACAACGGCAAAATGAGTCCGCGGTTTTTGTTTGGGTGCTTCACGTTACACACTACTGCTTCCGTTCCATTTCCAACTTTTGTTTCTAAGCGCACATTTCATAACTCGTCTTGACGACGCTAAAACAGGCGTATGAAATTTGAGAAAGCCGCTCTTCCTTTTTTTTTTTTTTTTTTTACTGATGTTAAAGGATGGAGAAATGCCTCAGGGCTGGTAATTCGCAGGAATGCCACCCGCAGCCGGGACAAGGCACAGAAGTTGACCACTTTTCTTGCTATCTCAATTGTGGCCAATGTTGTTCACGGAGCAAGACGACCTGGTTACCAGCATATCTCATCCTGTTCATGTGTTTCTTCAAAATATGAAGGTTTAGTTAGTAGTAAGGTTAGTCTCTGTTCATGAATTTCGGGCAGAGAACACGCACTACGTACGTACGTACGTCCATACATACATACATACATACATACATACATACATACATACATACATACATACATACATACATACATACATACATACATACATACATACATACATACATGCATACATGCATGCATACATGCATGCATACATACATACATACATACATACATACATACATACATACATACATACATACATACATACATACATACATACATACATACATACATACATACATACATACATACATACATACATACGGCACTGATGCGGAACGGACAGTCCGGCGGCCGCTGTATCTCATACTCTCTTCAAAATCCTATAACAGACCATCTTCATATCCCTGAGTCTTCAGCACAACCGGAATTGATAAATATATGATGAGGAGAGCGAATGGCTCCTTAATTTTTCAAAAATAAAAAGAATGCTGAATACTAAACTAGCGTGTCTCGTCGCAACTGTTTTCTTTTTACTCTGTCATGTGTGTACTTCCTTTTTTTTCGTATATAGTATTTATCGCTACACGGTTTTCTATTGTTCTTGATGTTTACTGAGGCTTCATAGAACTGCCGCAGAAGCGGCAAGGCGCGGGTTCTGGCACTTTCGGAACAGAAAGCAATCCTCGAGCGAAGACTGCCTTACGAATGAAACTGAAAGGCGTGTAAAACAATCTAAGTCATACAGTTGCCGAAACAAAAAAATAACTGGCGCCACCGGATCCCTCATCATCGCTGCCCTACTCTTTATATTGAATTATATCATTGCCATTCGACTGTAAGTCTAAAACCAGCTACGTGAGCACTCTGATGCTGTCCCACCTCTCAATGTGAAAAGGTACAAAAAGGGTGTATTCTTTACACGCCACGACATAAGAAGCTTAGGAAATGCGCTACAATCTAATGATGAAGCACAAGATGCACTTGCGAATTATGCTAGTATAAGTGGCCTGCTTCGAGTGGTGTAGAAGTGGCCGACCGTCTCGTGCGAGAGCGACTCTATTGAACATCGAAGACGGACGCAACCCTGCGCACTCGAGTAATTCACAACTGATACCAGATTAATATACTTACGCTGTTCGCCCAACAAGCCCTTCCCCACCTATATTCCCAAACTGCGGATGATAGCCGTCCTCTTCCCTGAAATAAAGGTTCAATTCATTCATTCTTCATACGTGCACTCTAACTTTAAAATTAACGCCTGCGATTGTGCTCAGAAATATGTGGTCCCTGCAGTATGGTATAAAACGTGCGTGCATGTATGCGTGTGTGTGCGTGTCGTCCATGCCCGTGTAGGGTATTTGAGCATGGTAAACACAATTCAACTCCAAGTTAGCTGTCGATTGGGCCACTTCACAAATGGTCAGTTTTAGGCATGTCCCTATTATGTCGAGTTATCCCCATTGAAACGTTCCGTATGCCATTCCAATAATTCCGTATGTTTCCGTAAGAATCTTACGGAAATATATGAAAGATATATGGAAAATATACGGAAAACATATGGACTTCGTATGGAAACATATGAAATTATTGGAATGGCATACGGAACGTTTCAGTAGGGATAATAAGGATTTCTGAGAACGAAAAAAAAGAAGGGAACACATTAAAAAATTTGAAATTTACATGCATTTCGTTTACTTGGAAACACCAGAACATGCGCCTATGGCGTCGAATACAGCCTTGCACAATCCAAGGCGCTCGAAAGTGTAAATCAAACTTAAAAAATATAAAATATATTTTGCGCTCTAGTTCGCCTGCTTTCTCCAAGCAGCGTGTGCACACGTATTCAGTACCGACTGTCTGCCATACTATCGTCACGTACGGAGACATATGATATTCAAGCGGCGCTTCCCGTTTCTCCGCGAGCATCTGGCAATGATGGGGCATCTTTCAAATGTCAAGACTAGCTCAAAGCAATCTGTTAGTAGTGCAGCAAACGTCAATTTCACTGTTTTCTTGCTATTCCTTTCAAGAATCATAACTATGCACTACAGCATAAAAATGCCCTCAGACCGAGTAAATGCCCACGTGAGCCCTTTATCAACATGTTCCCGAATCGATATGCCGTCGGCGTCGGTTGGCACTCGCAAGACATGCTGTGTAAGGATGCAGTGTTAACGCTGTCCACAGAACGGAGCCAGGAAGCACGCATAATTTATTTATTTATTTATTTATTTATTTATTTATTTATTTATTTATTTATTTATTTATCCTATTTATCTTATTCGTGCTGTCAGTTTGATTTTAAAGTTTTCGTTGTCCAGCATCTCCAAGCTAGCTCCACCGCAACTGACATTATCATAACGAAACAACACATTTCGCTGGGTTTGCGAACTCTGTATACTATAGAGACAGCTTAAATAGCAGAAGTCGCTGTCGGAGCGTTGCTTACATGGACCACGTGCGACTGACAGCAGATGAAAAAGCTGCTGCTCGTACGTCGCGAGTTTCTGCCTCCCCGGGACGTCAGACTGTGTTCACACGTCACCGCGAATCCGCCCCTCGATATCTAAAACCGAAAGTGTTTTTTTTTTTTTAAAGTGGCGTATTAAAAAATATATTCAATGCGTTCCGAGGCATCACGATGTTTTTTTAGGGTTCTCGACACTAGTGTTTTTAATTAGAGCAACAATCCGAAATTATTTAAAATTCGTGTCAGCATTCCTTTAAGGACTAAGATTTTATTCTCTTCTCTCCGTCTCTCTTACAGCTTATCATGACTATCGCACGTTTAAATCAGAAGACAGCCTCAATCCGCTGAGAGTATAGAGCCATAGGCGTGCGCACAAGCTGTGTGGGGGGGGGGGGGGGGGCAGGGGGGCGGCCGCCTCCCCTAATCACCTAAGAGGGTGGCGCAAAATCTGCCCCGTACATTGGCCCTTCTAGTCACCTAAGAAGGGGGGGGGGGGCGCAAAATCTACCCCGTACATTGACTTAGTAGGGTGGGGGGGCGCTGCGATGAACCTTCGCCCCCCGCTCCCCTGATGGGGAGCCCTGCGCACGCCTATGTATAGAGTAGCCAGTGTCCTACACAAACCAGTTCTAATAAACAACCGACATGAAAACGACGCGTAAACGCCTAAACTTGATCATGTAAACTTCTCCTAATGAATCGGTGGGTGTATCATTACTTCGTCAGCTGGAGCTGAAGGTGTCTGCGCCAACAGTTTAGGAAGCCTCAACAGCCTTTACTGTATGCGGCAAGTGAAAGCATCACTTATCAGTTATTCCATATATTTTATCTTTGTTCTTTCTTGCGGGACAGCAAGCCGAGGGAGCACCATAGCTAACCACATTAGCATTAAAATTATATCAGTGCCTGAGTAGCAATGTTCCGCAACCATGCTGAGGTTTTCGAGGTCTATTTCAATTCACCCTTTTTATTTTTCCTGTCGAAGTTACCTTACGCAGTCCCATGCAATGCGATTCATGCACTATGCACTTAAACTGTGGAAAGAAGCCACGTAGATTGGATATTTTCTCTATATGTTCACATCATACATAATTAGAGCATCGGATCGCTAGAGCATCGGACGCGTTATTCGAAGGTCGCAGGTTCGGTCCCTGCCGGCGGCAAGTTATCTTTTCGTCCACTTTACTTTCCTCACATTTATATCGTAATTACTACAAATAACATCCCCTATACTTTCCTTGGCATTATTGTCTGTTAGTTCTCATTAATACTGTGTTTAACAAAGAAAACGAACCCTTAAAAGTAATCTTCTCTCCTTCATTCATAGCAAGGGTCTCGTTCTGGTAGACTTGATGCCTTCAGGTATAGTATACGAAGGATTATTGGTCAGCTGCCAGCTCGTAAAAAGATCACGTGCTACGTGACGCCAAAAGGCAAAAAAAAGAGTGTTCCACACTCGCCGCTATGGATGCGATCGGCGCTAACACTCCCTGGCTTAAATGCACATACATACCCATAAAGTGGACGGGAGGATGACCGCCGCCGTAGCTCAGTGGTAGAGCACCGGACGCGTTATTCGAAGGTCGCAGGTTCGGTACCTGCCGGCGGCAAGTTATCTTTTCGTACACTTTACTTTCTTCACATTTATATCTTAATTACTACAAATAACATCCCCTATACTTTCCTTGGCATTACTGTCTATTAGTTTTCATTATTACTGTGTTTAACAAAGAAAACGAGCCCTTAAAAGTAACTTTCTTTCCATAATTCTACAAGACAGAATCACTTATAAAATGTTGCCTCCTGAAAGATCAACTTGGGAACTTGCCTCGAGCGATCAAGGATGTTAAGTCTTTATCGTCTTTCATCTCAAGGGATCTCAGCCCGAACGCTCGGAAATTAAGTTTTACTGTTCGAATAAATATCAATTGTCTACGCGAAAGAGGTGGCATGTTAGAAAAAAAAAGAGCGAGGTTCAACTTCAAAGTTCTCCCACTGCCTCGCACTGCACATAAATGAAAATAAAGTGCCAGCTTTTCCAAAGCGATAGCTGTTTAGTTGCTATAGCATTGTACTTTACACGGAGCATTTTCTTGTAGCAAAACCCTCATTTCACTAGACAGTATAGGACGGTTATGAAACGCATCTTTTTAATATACAGTAAAAAAAGGCGTGGATGTTAACCAGGCGGGCTGTTAATCTAGTTGTTTTGAATTGAATGGAAGCAAAAATAGGTTTAGAAAAAAATATATGGTGGTAAGAAGAGAAGACTTCATAAGAGAAGGTGATACTGCGACGAGTGTTTTATTTTGATGTATTGGGGTTTCACCCGCAAAGGCCGTTAGCAACGCTGGGCGCTGAGCTGTGTTTGAGAAGCTTCGCGATTGTTTGAGATCATTCTGTTAAGATTGCGCGCAGCAGGCGAATAGTCTAGCTTATTCGAGAGCTTACGCGGCACCCAGCGATAACTCTGCAATCTTCAATAGCGCATGTTAAAAGCCGACGCGCTTTACCGCTTGGCAGATTACTCGACGGGACGGCCGAAGCTCTGTTCGCCGCTACATGCGTACAGCGTGTATCGCTTGGAGTCTAACTTTTGATTTCCCGGGCACAAGTTCACCGAAATAAAGAGTTGCGTCTTTAATAGCCGGACTGCCGTATTCTTCCCTGTCACGACCACGTGACAGCATAACGAAAGTTAGGTGTCAGAAAGCTTCGTCAAAAAAAAATCAACACGAGCAAAAGTTTACTTGACATAATTCAAAAGTCCTTTCAGTCTCTTCGTAACACTGAATCATTACTGTACATAATGTGTGTCTATATATAGGCTGCAAACGTAAATTTGTTACGGTGCGCTGTTTATGCTGGCGTGCGTGCTCATTTCACTCATTTTACGACCTTACAGTAATATATCACAATTTCACATTTGAAGAAATAATAATAAAGAAATGTTCTGCGTTCCCTACACCGCGCTTTTTTCTTTTTCTTTTTCTGGGTGGTTTCACATCAAAAGACGATTCGTTTTCTCACACTTCAGCCTCCATCCTGCACCTATGCACGCAGCCTCCTTTTAACCTTATTCTGAGAAGGTTTCTCGCGTCAAAATAAAAAAAAAAGACGAAAATCTCGCACGGGCGGCAAGAATAGTCGCATTACTGCAATGAGCTAGTGTATCTAGGCTCAGCCGCTTAACCACGCCATAAAAGCAACACGCGGCGCGCTAAAACCATCAGCGCGCGTCCTCAACAGCGGTTTTAAAGCGCAGCACTTCAGCCTATTACATCGCATCACTCTAGCCACGCGACACACTTACCCGGGATAAAAATTTACAAAAAGAAAGTTGCACTACGAGAGTGCGTCTCTTTTTATTTCTTCTTGACGCCCTTCGAGTTCAGGCCACTCTCTTTCCTTTTATTTTTTCATAGCTAAACCCAGGGGACATTTCCCCGCTAGCCGCGTTTTCACGGGCACGACGCTTTTCTCGTGATTGGCGCTCTTCGTCTTGTGCGTTGTGAGCTCTGGGCCGCACTTTCAGCTAAATTGCTCTAAGGGTTTACGCGCGCGGAAAGCTAGCAATCTGGCAACCGCGGGCTGTTGCTTCGAAATGCTTCGAGTCGTTGGCGCACACGCGCGAGACTTTGGGAGATGGACGCCCATTACGTAACGGCCATCAAGAAATGGCGCCGATTTCCGCAGAGAGCCATGACTGCGCAAGGATTACTGCACCACGTGATAGACTTCGCACGTATATAAACTATATCCACCGGAGAAATGACGCATGTTACGGTACGCAGAAATTCATCATATTTTACGTAACTGAAATTAAACTGCGTAAGGGACGAAACAAAATGAGAGGAAGTACACCGGACGAATGCAGACTAACTAGATTTATTGACAGCAAAAAAACGTCCACTCCTGACAACGCACATGCGCACGAGGACTCGCGAAAGTACCACTGCTGTGATACTGTCGCGAGTCCTTGTGCGCATGTGCGTTGCCAGAAGTGGTAATTTGATGTCAATAAATCTAGTGGTTAGTCTGCGCGCGTCCTGTCTACTTCTACTTGTGTTCCGTCCCCTGCGCAGTTGTATTTCAGTTTCCTGTCGTACTAAGTAGTCCCCAACGGACTTCACTTGGCATAATATTTTACGTTACAATCAAGTAGAAGAATGTGCGATGAAGTTCTGTACTATCACGGTGCGATAGCGAACAGAAGTGGTACACCTTACTCGAACCGGGCCTACCGTTAATGACAGTGCACTTAAAAAGCATTTGGCCGGTCCCTAGTTTTCCTGTTTTCTCTTTCCAACAGATTTATTTTCGTTTGCGCAATATGTATTATCATCGCATTCGCAAGGTATAAACCAAATGAAAACTTCTAATAATTGTAGGAGAGAGAGATACCTTAATGGCGGAGAGGCTGAGAGGTCTATCTGAGCGTAGTGGCTTTGGCCTGCAACTTCCCGTTACAGGAGGGGTTTGTGAAGCGACAGAGGTTGGAATGGGATGTTAATAAGTATAACTATAATATATAAATATCTTTACACAGGGGTTAATGTGTGCGGCCAACACGTGCCTGACTTATGTTGAGAGAGGGCCTGAAAATACGGAGCTTCAGAGAACATGCGCGTTAATTTTGCCCAGTTCACCCTTCGGTGGGAACAGAGGGAATCATGGTTAGTGTTCGCGCAAACGAAAGTCGTTCCGATTAAGCCGGAAATGTTATTTCTATGTAAGCATTGGAGTCCAGAAACCATTATTTATAGTTATCTCGCAAAGGTTTTGGGCTGCTAATTTGTTTTACCGAGAGAGAAAATAAAGATTCTCAGGTCAGCTTCGCGAAAATAAGCCTGTTATGTTTGAGAAATGGTTCGCGTTACGCGTTTGGTTATGACCGGAGAATCTCATTAGCTGGTCTTCCGTTCGAGGGAAGCAAATGCAGAGGCCGTTCTTGATGTATGATGCGCTTGTACTCAATCCCACGTACAAAGAAATGGCGTGATTCATGTGCATATCTCGCCTAGTGCGCATAATGTAAACATACTTATTTGCCTAACTTGCACGTCGCACCCACGGACTCAGGTTACCGTGTAAAAGACGATAAATCTTTCTTTTATCTGCTTAACAAGAACTCGGACTGTAATTTGACTGATCATTTGCCTCAGAACGTGGTACTGTTTTTTACCTCCATTTTAACACGGGATGTGGTTTTGCTTTCCTAATGACGGAAGAGTAAAATTCTTTTAACATTTGTACACATCGCATATTTGCGTGCATAGCTACGTATAATGATTCTTTAAAAAAATACTGCCGTGTTCGTCACTGCGTTCGAATCCGCGCTCGTGTTTGTTCAGTCATGTTCTGTCTTTCCCACTTTTCCCAGGAAGACAAAAAGGTTGTGCAGAACTCTTGAAGAGTTTTATGTTCAGGCGTAGGAACAATTCCGGCTAGTACTTGCCCAGCACCGAGCACAGGAGGGTTGAGAAAATTGTGGCATTCACGCACATATTCACGCGAACGCCACCTGTGTCCTGTTTTGATGGCAATTCCGGCATATGCAGTACGTTCACGACACCTTTCATGCGAGCCCATCCCCAAGAGGCGAGAGGGCGTTCAACCTAAGAACAAACTTTCTCCTGTACTGTAGAAACAAAGAAACACAAACGCACCAACAAAAAGTTTACGCGTCAGTGCCAACGTCATACGCAGGAATTGAAGGCGATGTCCTTCGTCGACGCTCAGTGTCATGTACAGCACGCCGTACGCGAGGCTTTCTACAGCGGCGGCCTTGTACGTGACCATGAAACGCAAATGGCTTAAAAAGGCGAGCGGCATTCCTCATCTGTACGACTCGCTGACTCCGTTGTGTTTCCCTGGGCTGATTTCCCTCTGGTGCACGTTTCCTTTTCCAAGAATACCACCACGTCACGAACCAGTCTTCTAAGTTCCGTCGAACGACTGCTGAGTGTCCCTACCTCAGGCTTACGAATATTTGTAGCAACAGAAAACAGCACGTTATATATTTATTTATGTATTTTGTTAGTTGGTAATGTGCTTTGTTTGTTTGTTTGTGTGTTTTTTGTTTGTTTGTTTGTTTGTTTGTTTGTTTGTTTGTTTGTTTGTTTGTTTGTTTGTTTGTTTGTTTGTCTGTTTGGCATCATAAGTTCGTCACCGTGGCCCCAAACGCGAGCCCGTGTTATCTCGGCAGCCCCTCCTGCTTGCTATCCCCTGATAGTTCGATATAACATCCCAATAATATTAGCATCTGCGGTTTTACGTGCCAGAACCATGGGGCACGCCGTAGCGGAGGGCTCCGGCAAATTCCACCATCTGGCGTTCTTAAACAATATCTGGGGTTTAACGTCCCAAAACCACGATATGATTACGACCACCTGGGGTTCTTTAACGTGCACCTAAATCTAAGTACACAGGCCTAAAATATTTTCGCCTCCATCGAAAATGCAGCCGCCGCGTCCAGGATTCGAACCCGAGACCTTCGGGTCAGCAGCCGAGAGTCATAACCACTAGACCACCGTGGCGGGGCTTGTGCTCTTTAACCAGCTGTGACACCCCACAGGACATATATCCCACAGCCCTTAGAATTCTGCCTCCATCGAAATGCAACCGCTGCGGCCGGTATCGAACCCGCGACCTTCGAGTCAGCACCAGAGCACTGTAACCATTGTGCCAGCAAGGCGGACAAAAACAAAACAACACGCCAGGAGAGACCAGCTGACTTCCGGCTACCAAGTGTAGCATACAATCAAAAAGCATCTACAGCGAACTTAAACACGCATTATTGATGCTGGTTTCGACGTGCATCCTACTCTTCATTGTTTTATATATTTTTTTGTCATGTTTCATATTGGCCACATTCATCCTTGCAATTCAACAAACTACTGGCACAACCATCTCAACAGGATAAGCAGCGATGTTCCATGCAGAGAATTTTCCCTTTTTCGGCGAAGTTTCAGCCGTCATATTGGACGAAAGGAAGAAAAGGAATCTTTGCGATATTTCAGGAAATTTTAGCAATGGTGTAATTCCCCACCGAAACACAGCGGTCAAAGTGCGCTGTTGGCTTCTGCAGTTGGTTCTGGAGCATACAGCACGCAAAAGCAAATCCCTTGAGATTTGTTTCTGTTAATTATATGGAGCGATTACTAGTTCACTCTGGCTGTTAGAAACTCACGTATGAACAGTGTACTCACAGCACATGAGCTACGTACGAAGGCCATGCCTTTGTGTTGTGCAGGAGCGCACGCGCAAGTCATGATTTCGATAGTCGTAAAGACTTGAGACACATGCATTATATTGTTGCGAATGTATATATGTATGTGTGGTATATGTGTGTGTGTGCACTCTCATTACAACCATTGCACGGGGAAATATGCTGGGATTCTGTTTGAAGTATGCATGGGAAAATGCCCGAAATAGGGCATTTTCATGTCCAGAAATGAGAATTGTTCGGCGCAGTACAGAACATCAATGCTTAGAAGTCGTCTCAAGCAAATGCTCATTCTAATCATTTACTACCCGGCAACATGCAGTGTCAGTTGTAAAACAAAAAAACAAAAAACAACAAAAAAGAGCAACTACAAAGCACTCACAGAGCAATACCTAAAGGACCGCAGCGGGTAGGACAACGCTAAGAGGGCGCGACCATCGCCGAATCCTTCGACTGGAAAAAGAGCGTGCCAAGCGTTGGACGCATTGCAGGAGTTATGCACAACGCGAGACGAGAGCACACTGTAGCCGCACACATACACAGGCGTCGTCGCAGAAGCCGCGGGAAATACGGCGGGGCCGCCTGACAAACGTCTGTGTGCGCACGGCGCGCTCATTGCGCGCCAGCGTAGCGTGCAAACCGTGGAAAACAGGAACAGCCAAGTCCGTGGAGACAAATCACGGCGGCCTGGCGCAGAAGCCATTGTCTCGGACCGCTGTCGCTGCAGCATCAACGAGCTGCGCCCTCGTGCGCGCGCGGCTAAAAACGTTTTTCTCGACACCCACACGTCACCGCTGACACGGAGAGGACGAACGCAGAACGAAACGAAAAGAAAAAGGCAGAAGAATGCCCGGGGTTCAACTGCAGCGTCTGGCCTCTGCGCGTGAATTAGCGCCTCCTAACCTCCCTTGAGTCTCCAGGACTTCTATTGTTTCGCAGAGGAGACGGGCGCGAAACGGAACGGCGACGGGCAGGGCAGGTGGTCATAAAGGGGAACGGTAAAGCTAGAAAAAAAAAAGAAAACAAAGAAAACGAAGACAGAATTACGCGCATGCAAAACGACCCGTGCGTGAACTTCCGGAGTGGCAGGTGCTGGATGGCGGCACGCTGCTCTGAGGAGAGAGAGGGAGGGGAAAAAAGCCATCAACTCTGTTTCAGTGTCACCCGGATCGTCTCAGTCGCTCTTCTCTCTCTCTCTCTCTTTCCTTCTTTCTCGTCCTCAGCGGTGTACTCTAGCTAATTTTCTCCTCTGGCTTGACTCAGGATAGATGGTGCAGTTAACCGGATATACAAAGCAGGACAAACCAATCAGAGACAGTGGCGCACTGTGTCTCTACATGCATATGGGGTTTCTTTTCTTTCTTGCTTTCTTTCTTTTCTTTTCTTTTTTCTTTTTACGGAAGCGGTATTTCATTTTTTGCACCGACAGAGAGCTGCGTTTGCACTTCGCTGCAAAGGTGATGTTGACTAATATTTCAGTAACCAACCGTGCACGCTGTCCTTTGTGGGTCAACAGAGACAACGACAGTGTGAAGTTTTGCACTCGTTCGCAATCCGTACTCTAAGAAAAGCGGCGCTTTTCATAAAGACCGAGGACACAGGAAGACATGACTTTATGCCTGCTCCCCTATAGTATGTCCTCTTCTATTTCAATGTGCGCTGGTTTATTGAAAGCTGAGCGACTGTGACGCATGTAATATAAGTTGTCTATACGAAACACGAACTTCATTTGTTCGCAAGTAAAATACTCACTGGGGTGACTGTTCGGTCAACTGTTGATTCTTACTAAACGAATTTGCACTAGTCTATAGCCGGCATGAGTAATAAGCTTGTCTGTGGTTTCTTTCAAATACAAAAGTAATTCTTACCTACCTTTGTGGAGCTTTATGCCTTAATATAAATATCTCTACGCCACAACTGATGTTGTAATTGTCATGCTTTAAAAAAACATGGCTGATCCCCCTGTCATAGGAATCGGTATAACACGAAAGTGAAACTAGTCTTCACAGATGTAGTTGAGCGTTCGTTGTGCATTGTTTCGCCACAAGGGCGAAGGAATGAATGCTACAGAAACAAATTGTAACGTCATACGAAGAACGGCAAGCACCTAGAAACTTGCAACGCGCTGCTCAAGCAGAACGGACGCACGGATCGGACATACACAGGATGAGCGCGAACAACACTCTCCCAGCTCGACAGTTAAAGCGCCCTTCTCAAACACAAAAGAGGGCGCAGGAAACGAACGCACAAGTATATACAGTATGAGCGCGAACTAACTGTCACAGTTGTAACTTATTTGTGTGGGAGCAGCGCGTTCGTTTCGCAAAAGCGGTCGCTGCAGTGAGCGAAATGACCTTCGTGCTCTCTGTAACTTCCACGCAAACTTGCGATGAGAGGACAAGGCGTACAAACCACCGCCATCATGGGATAAGCGCACGCGCACGAGCGACCACGCCCTGTAGAGGCGCGCGCTCATCGCAACGCGTGGGGCGACGACGTTTAAAGCGCGCCCTTCTAAAACACTTTACGCCCTTAACGCCCTTCTAGAGTCACTGAAAAATTTCAGAGTACCGCAAAGGTAGGCTGCACGCGGGCAACATTGGGCGGCGGCGGCCATATCCCTTCCGGACCGTTCGGCGCGTTGGTAGCGTGTGTTGAGAAGTGACCGATCTTTTCGCCTCGATGCCGTGTTACGCTCGGCGTAACTGCAATATGTGTGTGTGTTTCTTCAAAAGGATATCAGAAGCGATTTCGAGTCATCGACAGTCATGAATCGACTGCGCGGTAAGCGGTGTAGCTAATGAAACGTGCGGCGAATGTTGTCATGTGCTCGCGAACTCTCTTCGTGGCTTCATCGGTCTCTTTTCGTTTCACGGCGGGGTGTGTTCGCAAGGTCCGTAGCTGTATAGTTGCATTAGCGTAATGACCGTACGAGATGCCCTTTATTTCGACACTTGGTGAACGTTGACTGTTTGCGCTAGCTTTGCAGTCGGTGTTCAGGTTCACTTCATAGTGCATTCGAGAACCTTATCGAACATCGAGAACATTCAGCATTGCGTCCTTCGACTGATCGCTGACGCATACCTTACTTGCGCACCATGCTTGCTGTTCAGCTTGGTGTTATCTGTAATAGAAGTGGTGTGTGTACGGTAAGTGGAAGTTGTGCGTGAAGTATTTGTCTCGGTTCGGAACGCCAGCAGCCGAACGCACGGGCGAATCTGCGTGCGGTAGGTAAGGTGCATTTTATTTTGCGAATACATTGTCATTTCCTAACAGATATGTAGGAATTAGGCCATCAAAAATGATTGACGTCACTACTCAGTTTCATTTCCTATTTTTTTGTCTCCTTAATATTCCCAACGTTACAGTGCATTTGCAAATATTTTGCTGTGTTCCGACAAAGTTTTTTTTTTTCTTTGGCGTTGCCAGCGCGTAAATAGCTAGGGTTCGGTTTCTGCACTGCTTTTAATTTCAACTTTTTTTTTCTTAATGCACTCTTGTTAAAACTTCCTCGGCGCAGTGCTTTATGTTGTTTTGATCAGAAATAGCACATCCCGAAAATTTTTAACGCGCATGCTACTGCAACACAGTATGTGTATACGAGCTAGGGCTCGCATGAAATCGATTCCCTCAATGCGTGGGAGGATAAGCCAGTTTTTTTTTTCTTTTTTGCTGTGACCGTTTCTCACCCACTAAACAGTATTGTAAGGGTGCGCTCGACGCAACGTAGCATTAGCAACATTTTTTTAAAGCAAAATACGCTTAATAACATTGCCTTATGTGAAGTTTATCAACAGAGTTCCACGCTTCAGTTTTGCGCAGTGGCAAATGATCACGCGACAATTGCCTTCAAGGTATACAGGAAGCAGTTATTATATTATTAAGTCTTCGATTTCGCTCTCGTGCGTGACACACTTATAACTCGAAATGCATGCACAATCTGTTCAACAGATCGAGATATAAACAGCCAAGCAAATAGAAAGGTATGTAGTATGTAGTTTTCAATATCGCTGAACATAGCGAACCGTAAAGGTGAAGTATCGTGTTGCATGACATCTTTTCCAGTAAAGTTTGTGTAGTTCACTGCAGAAAGGAGTGTTCTTCGAGGGGGGCGAATTCATTCCGCGGCCAACTATGCAGCCACGTACAACGACGCTCTGACGTTAATGTTTCCCACACGGAATTCAAAAATATACGAAATTCCCGGAGTAGCTCACCAGCAACGTTCGGTTACTGGTGAGCTACTCTCTGGCATCTGCATGACGCGTTTAAAAAAGCGACAAAGTACTTCTAGGGACCATCGCACTGCTAAATGTCCGGCCGCGCTCTGCATTCAACGCGCCTGTACCCAAAGCGCTTGGAAGGGATATGGCGGCGAGAGGTCTCGTGATGCGAGTAAGCCAATCGCGTCGGCGGCGGCGCGCGGAAAACAGATGTGATACTCTGAAATTTTTTCTAGTGACTCTACGCCCTTCGAGCCCTTCGCGCCATCTCGCTAGTGATAACGAAAACACGCTGAACTGCCACCGATCTCTGAGTACCGCCACCGGCAAATGGTGTACATAAATAGCTAGCCGTTAGTATACTGAAGAACGTGCCGTCTGTGGCTGAGTCGTTTCGCGTTGCGCGCTGTGGAGCGAGGGGTCGTAAGTTCGACTCCCGGTGACGGAACTTTTAAAGACGATAGTCTTTCTTGGGGAACTTTAACGCAGAAATTTTGGTCTGTCTTTCTGTTTGTCGGCACGTCCCTCGATTCAGCCACTCGGCCAAAGTTGAACCGCTTGCCCAAGGGCCAGCCATTGTGAACGGCTGACTAGGTTCATACTTGTGTACATTGTTGATCAAAAAGCAAACATTACGCATATCTGAGGCGCAACATCACTAGGTAAGTATTAGGTGGTGTGTTCCTTTATTAGAAAATACATAGATACGTAATTTTAGAGACCCTAGTTTCTTAAGCTGCGCTGAAAATGCGACTGCGCCGAAACCTGGCTTCCTCCGTGCCCTCTGCACGAGCTCATTGTTGTGTTTCGGTTCAGTATTGCACTGTACGAATGCCATGGGGCGCCGCTCTGGCATTCCTGCTTTACCCAGGCGACGTGAATATAAAAGAGTGTGTGGAGAGTACTCGTTGAGTGCGGAGGTTTCTTCTGCTTCGGCGCTTCGCGCCAAACCGCGTGTTCGGGCTGGCTGGCGTCCCCGCCGGTCGCGTTGGTCACCGCCGGTCTTCGCCTGCTGCTGCGCCGGGACTACCAGCCTGCAACACAGCATTCCCGTTTCCTGACGTATTGGCAGATGGCATTCATATCTCACGCAGCGCCTCTTCTATCGTCTTTAGACGACATTTGCAGCGAAGCACGCAGATACGCGGCCAATTTTTCTTCTAGTTTTTTTAAAGACGATAGTCTTTCTTGGCCTACTTAAACGGAGAAATTTTGGTCTGTCTTTCTGCCTGTCTATCTTTCTGTTTGTCGGCACGTCACTCGATTCAGCCACTCGGCCAAAGTTGAACCACTTGCCCAAGGGCCAGCCATCTTGACCGGCTGACTAGGTTCATACTTGTGTACATTGTCGATCAAAAAGCAAGCATTACGCATATCTGAGGCGCAACATCACTAGGTAAGTATTATGTGGTGTGTTCCTTTAATAGAAAATCCACACATACGTAATTCTAAAGTCCCTAGTTTCTTAAGCTGCGCTGAAAATACGACTGCGCTAAACGCCTTCATCCGTGCCCTCTGCACGAGCTCATTGTTGTGTTTCGGTTTCGGTTCTGTATTGCACTGTACGAATGCCACGGGGCGCCGCCCTGGCATTCCTGTTTTACCCAGGCGTCGTGTAAATAAAAGATTGTGTGGAGAGTACTCGTTGAGTGCGGACGTTTCTTCTGCTTCAGCGCTTCGCGCCAAACCGCGTGTTCGGGCTGGCTGGCGTCCCCGCCGGTCGCGTTGGTCACCGCCGGTCTTCGCCTGCTGCTGCGCCGGGACTACCAGCCCGCAACACAGCACTTATGTTTCCCGACGTATTGCCAGATGGCGTCCATATCTCACGCAGCGCCTCTCCTATCGTCTTTAGACGACAATTGCAGCGAAGCACGCAGATACGCGGCCATTTTTTCTTTGCCATCTGTTGGTCTATATATTTCAAACGTCATATCCTTACGGAAATACGTCAGAGGAGCCGTGGTGGACCCCGGCATAAAACACTTTCGTGTTAAAAGTGAAGTCAGAAATTATGCTGCCAATGTACTAAGCTTTTCACGTGCGGTCAGTACAGTGTTTATTTTCAGTTCTCCGAGATGAAAGTCATTAATGTAAAGGTTAACGCAGCAATTGGAGACCAGCAGACAACAATAGGGATCAATGTGCAATGGTAATCAAGAAAACTTGAAGACAACCATCTATCGTGCGTACCTGTGAATGACGCATTTTGCAGCCGGAAAGGTCTCAATCGGTGACTTTGTTGCAAAAGAGGCACGTAGAAAGTTGGGCTTACCTGCAAAGGAACAAGAAAGGAAGTACTGGTCACAGAGTGCATCATATTATTTATCGTAACTCAATCAACAGTAGCACTTTGAAGCGTAAATATTATAGTGATCACATAAAACACCTGAGAACGCAGATAAACGGGTAGATGGGCTCAGATTATATGTTACTTCGGAAGCGGTGCAAGTTCCGACTGTTTACGCAGTATGAAGTAACAGGGGGTTATGTTGCGAGCCCAGAACTGCAAACATTGTCTTAGCACCGGTCACGCGTTATTTCGCATTGTACATAAAACACGACGGTTACGTCCCGCGTACGGAGCAGGGAGCGTAAGCATAATGTTTTTCTACGACACGCAGAGGGTCACGCCAAGGCCCTGCATGTCAGCAGCGTCGTACGCCTTGCTAAAAGCGGTCATCAGCGTTGACCGCTAGACGGTCAACAGAATTAGCGCCCCATTGTGTTCCTACCCACTGTATATAACAAAGAACTTAAATGATGTCCCGTGGATGGTGCACACGCAGACATGCAGCGAATAAAAAGAGCACAAGTGATAAGCGCTGAAGAACGCTATCAGCCTCTTTATCTGACAAACCAACAGGACGATCAAATATTTTCGCACTGAAATGTATCTCGCATTTCTTTTCTATGTTTCATTATATCCGCTTTTTTAACACGGAAGTGTTTTATGTCGGGGTCCACCAAGACTTCAGTGACGTATTTCCGTCATGGAAATGACGTCGAAAAAATATACACGATCAGATGGCAAAGAAAAAAGGTACCGTCAACGGGCATCGAACCCACGGCCGCTCGGTCCGCAACAACAGATGCCGGGCAAGCTATCCGCTGCGCCACGGTCACAGACTCCGGAGGCTTTACAAACGCGCCTTTTATATCTACCACTCTGCCGGTCAGCTAGGTGGTGTTGACCTCTGGGAGTGGTAAGGTAAAGTAATTTGTCATTGCTGCGGCCTCCGCGACTAGCACCTGCAACGCGTTACGCGTCCGTGCCGTTTGGCGCGTTTAGAAGTTGAATTTTGTCAATGCCTTAAAGGGGCCCTGTAACACCTTTCTTAGTTATAATGGAATAGTCTCATTATTGACGTATGACTCTTTACGAGTCATATGCCGCAAAAATTTTTCGAATCCGTCAAGTCTAAGTGGTGTTACCAAATTATAGAGATCACGTTCCGCAGCTTTCTCCCTCAACTCAACACCGCGAGCGCGCGGAGAGCTAGGCAGCAAGTCGAGGGAGGCAGCGCAGACGAGCGAGGCTCCGCCCAAGAGCGCCGGCGGAAATTTTTTCTTCATTTTTTTCCCTCTGACGTCTGGGCGCAACCACGTGGTCTGTGCCGCCAGTTCCGGTCGGCTTGCGTCGTTCTCGTCGAGCGGAGCCGTATCGCGCGTGCTTGAAAACCGCGCGTCGGTTTGGTAATGTTGGGTGCGCACCTCGAACGCCGTAGTGTTTTCATCGCTTTGCCAACCATGGAAGCAAACCTGCGCGCTCGTTTGGAATGAATGACAGCTGAGATCGGTTTCGGCCCATACTCCGATACACCGCCTCGTAAGACGGCACTGGCAGACGATCGACCCCGAAGCGCCGCCATTACCGGACGCCAGCATTGTTATCGGAGACACGCTGCGCCCGTGCCTCGGTCGGTCGTGAGAACGTGCCGACGATGCAGTTCTCAGCTGACGAGGCAACACTCGAACGGCTGTCACTCTCAACGGCAACCGGCGATGGTCAAAAGCACAGAAATATTCACGTTTTCGGCACTGCGCAGGGCGAAGAAAACGGAACCACGCAACTACGAGCAGACGAGCTGTCGGTGAGACCGGAAGTGCTAATATTAATGTTTGTTCGGTGTTTTTAACGCGATAACAGAATATAAACATACATATTATCTACTTATTGAACTCAAAATTAACAACGAAAGTAATAATGAGGGTGTTATCGTGATTATAACATCAGCCAATGGTGGAACTGCCGACAATCGCGTCATATTTTGCGGACTAATACATCATTTGTCGAGAGAAGAGGGAGCGATTTTCAGCTGACTGAGAATTTATTGTAAATTCCAGGCCGTGCGCATCGCTATAATATTTGGCTCGCGTGTTCTCGGGAGCCTCGACTACCGATCGGCAGCGCTTTTTGAGCATGCTCGAAAAGTGTTGCAGGGCCCCTTTAACACACCGCAAGGTGGCGACCTTTGTCAAGCGTAGTAAAAGCATCGGCCTCGCTCATAGCATCACGCTAATACAAAACAAAAATAGCTCTGCGACGCGCGCCTGCCTCACCTGGCTGTAACACCGCGTTCCACGCTCACGCGCTCGCCCCGAGAAATATCGCGGCCGGGCTACCGAGGCGGCACGACGCGCTTTGCGTTTCCCTCTAGTCCGGCGCTTGGTGTTCAATCACATTTTAACAGGCCGCGGGATGGCGACCAAGTTCTGCGTCCAATATGCGACGCTCTTCTGGCTATCACACCTCGTCCTCTGATTACGCTTCAGCGTTTACTACAGCTACCACAAGGGTTTGTTTAATCATTTAGCAGGGAAGTTAGTCGTCGGGATGGAGATGTAGTACCACCAACCATCAAAGTGGGCAAATCCACGTTAAACGGTGCTATAGCTGCCAGACATCAATATACATTGTGCAAACTCTCTTATATCAATGTACAGTAAACATTCAGTGACTTCTGTAAGGGCACGCTTTACTTTCGTGTTATTCCGATTCCTATGACGGAGGGATCAACCATGTTTTTTTTTTTTTGTTATATCCGATACATCTGCATGTGTTTCTTTAGGGTCAGCTTTGCTCTATCGACCATGTGGATGAGCCAATGGCTGGGTGCCATTAGCTTTCTACGGACGAAGGTCTTGTAATGCTTGAACAAACTGAAGTTCCAGATGAAAGAAATGACTTCGTTGTTCTGCACGTGCATTTCAGCTACGCAGGTGGTACTACGCAACACAAATGTGCACATGAACATGAAATTCAAGCCCCCGCTTCACAAAAGGGCAGCAGGATCGCACACATGTACGAAGCAGAATTTTGTTCATTCTCTGTAACCTCCACCGACGGAGATTATGCACCGTTCAGTGACTTTCTAGCCAAGCACTGAGATATTATTACAGATATGCTGTCTTATATTAATGCATCAGGAGTTCATAGTTTGTCAACCTTGTAGACTCACTTTTAAATAATTGCGAGCCAATCTCTGCTGCCCAAAGATAATTCAAACACACATCAGGTGAACACCCGTTTTTGATAAAGCACGCAGCGCTTGTTCAACTTACTATTGATAGGATTCTGTTCGCGGCGTATATTTTTGATATCTACATTGGTTCGTACAAAATATCTTTTAAGTATGCTGCTACATATAGGTATACCTTTCAATGAAAAATATATAGTTGGAACAGGGAATAAATGTGCAGTAAGGAATTTTCAAAGCTTCATCAACTTTTTTGCAGCTAACAAACAAGAACCAAGGGGATTGGCTGAATGTTTAGCACTACATTATTTTTATGCGACGCATAAGGAATAAGCTTTAGTATGATCTAGTAAGAGGCATAAATTGTTCACAGCTGCCCACTATACAAAAAAAAGTTAAAAAAAGGAAAAGAAATCAGGAACAGCTTTTCTTGTGTTCTCAATTTTATACATTTTTAATACCTTGCAGGGACGTCAACTAAGACCCCAGTCTGAAATACCCGCACTCAGCTTTGCCACACCCGTACAAACCTTTTTCGAAAATAAGTTACGACGTGATATGAGGTACTTCGCAGCGCATACACAAAAAATAAAATGATAATGCAAAGCGCGTGATATCAAAGCTTGAGATTACTACTGGCAGCATTGCAGATATAAGCGCCACTTCTTGAGAAAGTTTAAGTCCTCGGCCATAAGAAACGATGTGCACCAGGCGAGACATCACAGTGTCACACGGCGTTCAGTCTTTCATTTTCAGACAGCACGACAGCCATGACCAGGCATGCGATAGCTCCGAGAGAACCAAAGTAACCGCCCAAGAGAACCGTCCGCTGCGCACACTGGATGACCGGCCAGAATAAAAATGTAAATATGGAAGGAGGCGGGATGCAGAGAAAGTTTTGCGGGGAAGTAAAAGTGAAAGGTTCAGCCCGAGAAAGCCGCAGCAAAAGGAGGCAGGCGGTCAGTGAGTATGACGACGCTTTCACGCACACCGCCGTGGCTTTGCTGCGCACAGCGTGCTCGGTTGAATCGCTTCGGTGAGCTTTCACGAGGAAGTGAGCTGTTTTTATACGCCATTGTTTTCCAAAAAAGTCAAAACTGAAAGACAAAAGAGATTGCACAAAGAGGCGTGGATATACATCCGACGGGGCATTACCCGCAGAGCGGGAAAGAGATACACACTCTTTGTCTTTCCGCCTTTGTAATAAAGTGAGCAGGCAGTGAACGGGAGCGCGGGGGCAGGGGACTATCGACTTGGGAGAGACTGCAGGCGCTGCTGTTTCTGTGTGGCCGCAAGATACTAACACACTTGTCCTTTTTTCCTTACCTGGTGAATTAGCGGCGCTTCGCTGTTGCCCTTCGAGAGCTTTCGTTCCCGGTCAAGCAGGTTCATATTGCAATATTTTTAAATTAGAAACATCTATCTATCTATCTATCTATCTATCTATCTATCTATCTATCTATCTATCTATCTATCTATCTATCTATCTATCTATCTATCTATCTATCTATCTATCTATCTATCTATCTATCTATCCTATCTATCTATCTATCTATCTATCTATCTATCTATCTATCTATCTATCTATCTATCTATCTATCTATCTATCTATCTATCTATCTATCTATCTATCTATCTATCTATCTATCTATCTATCTATCTATCTATCTATCTATCTATCTATCTATCTATCTATCTATCTATCTATCTATCTATCTATCTATCTATCTATCTATCTATCTATCTATCTGTCGAGCCGCCTACGTCCGGGCGACACCATGAACAGGCCATGACATGAATAGCGAGGGGTACTTGTCGCGTACGTCATCACACTGTCGCTCAGTCACGTGCGGCACATACCCGCATACCACGGCCTATGGAATGCGGGCGTGAAATGAGCCACACGCGATTCACAGGTTGTATCAACCCAGGAACGGCGATAACTGACTTTGAAAATGATAACGCGAGAGCGTTAAGCCTGTGTAGCAGAAAATCCGCTGCATCGTCGGCATTGTTGCCGGGGAGCGCAACACCAAATGGACGCAAAGAATAATCACGCTTCGAACTTGAATGGAACCCGTCATTCTGCGTGGAAGTATTCTACCACAGAACCACTCCGGCACTTGAAACTGCTTAGGCTTAGGAAAAAAGACCCTATACAGGCGTCAGGTCGGGGCAACGCCAATCGAGTTGGTAGTGTTAGCTATCCGCTTTTATAAGAATATAATACACATTACATATGAACGCCTATGAATCGTCAAACTACAGTCAACCGTTGCTCAACCCGGCGTAGTGCGCCGACAACCGCTGCTCATGATATGCACATCGTCGCACCGCAGCGTTCAGTTCGTTTCGATAAAACTTACATATGTGCTCTAAGGTGAGTGCTGACATTACTTCGGACCATAAGATACGCTTTCGGCGCCAGTGTAGTCCACGTGCCTGGCAAATCCACGATATACCCAAAATTACTCAAAGTGCACAAATACGTCGGTGTAACTCTCAAAGTTTCTCTAAAAGCAATAAAAGAATGCGGTATGGGTCGCTAGTTGCCTACTGTTTCGCATGACCTCGACTCCCAGAGTATGTGGGATCCGCCGGAATTTTAATGCGATAGAGATAAAGAGCTCGTTTCGCAGAAATTCTAGAGTCGGCGTCGGCGTAGTTGGTTGTGAGCGAAAAGTCACCATCTTGTCCGCGACCGCACAATCGAGAAAGATGTAAATAAAATAAATAATAAAAAACTTCGGTTCAAGTGAGAACCGAACCGAGGCCGTCTGCGTGGCAAGCAGGAGTTCTACCGCAGAGCTGTGCTATTGCTTGAAACTGCGTCGATAGATAGATAGATAGTTAACTTTATTCAGGTCCGGAAGAATCTTCACCCCGTTTTTATAGGGGCAAGACTGCGGGCCGCTCCCACGTTGGGACAGGGAGGCCAAGCCTCACCGCCGCATCGTGGGCCTTCTGGACAGCCCGGAGCTGATCAAACCAGTCGTGGCTCGTGAGGAAAGTAGAAAAGGCTTCCTCCGTCAAGCCGTGGTCTGTGTGGTGCTGCAAAGAGGGGCACGCCCAGAGCATGTGCTTAAAGTCGCTAACCGCCCCACAGTCGGGACACAGAGGGGAGACCTCTGTGTACCTACTGAAGACGGAGAGTGTGGGATACGACTTTGTCTGCAGAAGCCTGAGAGTCACGGCCTGGGGCCTCGTGAGATTTCGATGTGGCAAGGGGAAAGCCCTGCGGCTCATCTGGTAGTGGCTAGTGATCTCGTTAAAGAAACTGCGTCGAAAAAAAAAAAAACGCGTATGGAAGCCGAAACGTCATTTCTTTCTTTTTAAAACATTTATTTGCTCGGTGGTTGCCTCTTATTCTTCAAAAAAACACTATATGAATGTCATTCCTTAAGGCATGTAATATTACGTGGCAGAAGCGTAGAATCACGACAGGCGTCAAAACATGTGAATTGCGCTACGAGTGGGTGCTTTAAGTGCCCACTCATTACAAAGCCGTGTTGCCTCACGGACGCGATGTCTGTCCCAGCCATCTTGCAAACGCTGACCGCTTTCTAGCATGAAAGCAATGCCCACAAACATTTTTTGTCTTGTTTTCTCATTTCTTCGAAGCTTTACGACGCGGCAAATTTATGAAGTTCAGTTTACTGGTGAATAGCCTCGTTGTCTGGCGCATTTCGTACCCAGAATACGTGAAATTGTTATGCTGTGTATCACACTTGGAGCGACACAAGGTTGAGGTATATGAAATTAATTGTGAAAGAATCTAAGGCGCGCTAACATGGGCAAAAGAGAAAGAACCAGGCAACATGGATACTTAAACAGTTATCTCTCGCGTAGACCCGCACGTGCGCCTGATTGACGGGTGACGCTGCCACTCCTGAGCATGCGCAGATACGTTTTGTGTTTACCTCCCTTTATGCTATAGTGCACGAACATTTAGTTGATAGTCGGCGTTAGTGTTGTCTCGTTCTCCCGTGCCCATGCCTCATTTTGTTTCCCATGCGTGTCACATGCATTGAAGAGTGAAGCCCCGTTCACTTTCCTGCGCACGCATAAAAACGTGCATTCGTATAACTCACAAAGTGCTGTGATTAGCCACGACAATGCCGTCGTCTAGCAGCACTCTTGAACGGCAAGCGCTGACGTAAAACATATCCTACAAATTCGTGTACAATGTCGTCGGCCATCAGCACTCTTCAACGGCAAGCGCTGATGTAAAACATATCCTACAAATTCGTTGGAGTGCAATAATACCATGTATGTGCACACACCCAACAGTTTACTGGCAGTAAATTCATTTTTCCCCTTGAATACCCCTGGAAGAGAAAATCTCTCCAACTTCGGCACATGTTACGGCCGCATATAATATCCATATGGCGGAGTTACTAGAGTTGTTGCAACAACATTATAGATTTTCCCTTGACTTAAAATTGTTGTAGAACCTGCTGAAGATATGTCATCTAACTTCGGAGAGGGGGAGGAAATAACTTTATTCCGAGAATAATTTATTTTTAACGTGCGCACAAATATGACCGGTCAGAGCCGAGCGGCTTCCTCAAGTTCTTAATTTCCTTGTTTCAGTTTGCTAGTAAACATCACGCTCTATTCGGAGGATATTTAGCATTAAGATTCTACGTCTGGGTACGAGGCACACCCTCATCAGGCAGTATATGCACCGCCAATAAAGACGGTGCATTCCAGACAGGCGAGAGTTCGCGCGTCTTTCACTCTTTCTCTCTCTCTCTCCGGCGGACCATCGAAATGCAGCTTCGATCCACTTTCCCCGTACGAACAGACTGCGATAGAAATAGCACGCATTCATCCACGCTTCACGCGCTGTTGCAGGTACAGTACCTGCGTATTCCCACGCAAAACGCGCCGGCCCTCTTCCTCAAATGCTCCCCGGAAATACAAGCACAGTAGCAGCGAGCAACGCCGGCGCGTCTGACGCGGTTAGATACGCGAAACACGGGCGGCCCGCACGCTCGCTTTCCGCACCGACCAGCGGTCTCGGCAGTGGGCACACGTCCGCTAATTTCGTTTGGAAAAGGCCGACGCACCCGTGCAAGAGAAAAGAACAGGGTGGGGAAGGGGAAAGGGCAGAGGGTATGGGTGTTCGAAGCAGGTTTCATTCACGCCTAATGGAGGTCGCACCACTGGATAAAACAGACGCGAGGAAAAGAGGGAGAGGAGGAGAGGGCGAAGGTAGTGGCGTTATGTAGGAGGAGTGGAGAGGAGGGGTCGGAAGGGAGGGAGGAAGGATCGCGCTACCGCTAAACCGACGACGATCGCCGGGGCTGGGCCTCATCAGGATGCGCGCTTAGGCCGCTATCAAAGCACTATATACTCGTCTTGGCCCACCCCGGGAAAAGTGCCGGGGCAGAACCCCCCGCCGCATCGTCTGTGCGTGTATGAGCGTCAGTGTGGAGAGCTTGTACATTATACGCTTGGCACCCGAGTCACGAGAGTAGTGGTAGTGGTGGGCAGGCTTTTGTCGCCGAAAAAAAAACAAGGAACACGTTATAGGAAGGCTAAATGAAACGAAGCAAACTGGAGAGCCTAGATGACCGCGACAGAGTGGGGATACGCCCTGGCGCCGTCCACGCTCCATTGCAGACGCGTGGTGCTGAGAATAAGCAAACAAAGGAAGAGATTACGCGCGCCCGCTATTAGATGTAAACGAAGGAAAAACTGGAGAGGTGTCGCTGCTGCGAGGTGACTTTCCTATATGCGACGGTCGTGCGGTATCCTTGAAGTTCTTTTTTTTTTCTTTTTTAATAGTAAAAGAAGGCGGACCGGTCGGGTATAAACGTTCACAACGCGCGAAAATGTTGTTCCTGTTTGTCACCACGAATGAAGCTGTCGTCTACATGTTGGTTGATGGGCGTGATGACGCATGTTACACTAAACGTGACCAAGAGACCGCAATCATTTGCAGCATAAAGCGACACAGGCACTACCGTCGTGAAGTAAAAGTAGTCTCGAGGATTATGACCGTAACCAGTAGTGTGCAGATGATACCCGCTTAAATGTAATTACAAAACAAGCGTACTCATTGCTGTTCGCCATAGCTTTCCTTGACAATGAACGCTTTTAAGTGGGATGAATGCGTACGCTTTAACTCTACATGTGCAGCGATACCAGGCACGTCTTAAATCTGGCGTTGCAAACAGTGACATTTTCGCTGAGCCGTTTTTAGGGCATGTCAATGCTCTGACGCAGCCCCGTCGTTGTTCCTGTCGTCGAGCAGGTCTTACTACCGCTGTTCTCGATGGTGCTTCAGAATTTTCCTACAGTGATGTGATCGATAAGTACTGACAACGACAACGCGGAAGCATTGGAGCGCAAAAAAAAAAAACGCTTAGCTTGGCCTCAATAACGTTGTCGTATCTCATTCACCTAGTAAAAGAAAAAAAAAACATAAAAGAATGCAAAGAAACAGTCGCCTATTTAACAACACAAGGCCATAATTTGTCCGATACCACCACATGTGGGCAATGTACCGCTTATTTCCGGCAAAAACTGATTAGAACACTCGATGCTCTTGCCTAAAGCAACGTCGATAGCACAACATACTTAATGGAGTGTGGTTTGTGTCAAACTAAAAATACAGGAAATATGTGAAACCGGCTATTACGAATACATATCGTTTGTCGTGAGGATCTAATGAAAGGGACGCATAACAGGAGTAGGAAATGAGGACTTTCCCGCTCGCATCTTCCAAAGAGGCGAATCTAATGAAGTCGGTTTACAAGGGGAAAAGAAACAAGATAAAGTAAACAAACGCATACCAGTCGAGTGTCTCCGCAGTGCAGTAGTATGCGCTTAAATAAATGGGGGCTTTCGCGTGCCAAAGCACGAAATCTTAAGGGGGCACGCCGTGTTCGCAGACTTCAAATCAGTTTCAAATCGAGATGGGGTTCTTTAACGAGCACCTAAATTTGGAAAGGCTGGTGTTTTTAAGGCGAAAGCCGCAGATACCTCATCAAACGAGAATATTGACCACCGGTGCCATGAGGAGTGATACAAAAATTTATCATCACGTGATGACGTGACCCAATGACGTTATCGTGACGTCACAGGCAACCGAAGTTCACGACATCATCCTGGCGTTACTATGACGTCACATGAGAGCGACGTCATCGCATGGCATTGTCATGCATGTAGCGTCTTTCAGCATCAATCTCTCCACAAAACACAAGGAAATACTTCGAGAAAAAAAAACTGGCACTCGCTGGGCACAACCACAATGCCGATGTCGTGGGTTCAATTTCTTCCACGACAATTTGTTCCTTTCTTAATCACCCTCTTTAATTTCTCCTCGTTCCGTATTTACTACGTTTCATTTATGAACTATAGATAACGTCAACGTCTTCTACGCTTTCCTGGGCTTTGTTATGTATTGCCTTAATATGGTTGTCTCACGTAAAACATGGCTCGGTCAAGAGGCAGAAGTGATGAGCGTCGTACTATGTTCATTTCAACCATCTCGCATTAATTCATCTCGGTTCAATACGATCAACCGCAAAGCTACACGAGTTCGGTAAAAGCCAGTTTGGCAAATGGGATCGCCAGGATCGCCATGTACTATATGTCGTGCGGATCGTCGTGCACTTACTTTTATTGCGATAGCAATTATATGGACACCCTCGGCTGACTTTCGCCGTCGCCGTCAAGTCCCCGATATATATATATATATATATATATATATATATATATATATATATTTAAAGGCACGAAGAAAAATAAAGCAGAAGAAAAAAATTCTGAAGTACCCGACCACGGATTCCCCTCGCTCCCCAGCGCGCTGCGTTAGACAACTCAGCCACACGCCATGTATGCGAGGGTGAAATAACGGCGCGCCATTTATATACTCCATGTGCCCCTGGTGGTAAGCAAATCTCGGAGGAGCGTGAGCGTGTTTTCTATCACGCAACGCTCCTAATTTTTCTTAAACTGCCCTTGAGACGCGCACGACAAAGTGGCCCTTTTCTGTACCCACTCGAGATGTGGAAGGGGAAAAAAAACAAAGAACACCACCTTGCATCAAACGTGCCCGTGTGGCTGGAGACGCAGGGGGTCACTCCACGCGCCACAGTTTAAAAGAACAAGAAATACCTAAGAGCGTCTGATTCTCCATTGTCTACATTTGCAAACGCAGCGCTCCTAATTTTCCTTCAGTTCGAATGCTGCCCTTGAGACGCGCATGAAAAAGTTCCCATTTTCTGTACCCACTCGTGATGTGGAAGGAAATAAACAAAGAACACCGGGCACACATTTTTCAGGGACTCTAGGCACAAACTTCATCAGACGCCCCCATGTGGCAGGAGACGAATGGGGTAACTCCACGCGCCGCAATTTAAAAGAAGAAATATCTAAGAGCGTCTGATTCCCCATTGTCGACACTTGCAGCGCGTTGCTCAAGCACATAGACGTAACAACTCTGACAGTCGTTAGTTCACGCTTGCCCTGTGCATTCCTGTGCGTTTTTTTAGGGCGTCCTTCTTTTTGTGCTTCAGCGGCGCGCTGCAAGTATTGAGCTGCTTCTGGTTCTTCGTATGATATTTCAATTTCTTCCTATCGCATTCATTGCTTCGCACTTGCGGCGAAACTGACTTTTTGCCTAGCATGCCAAACCAAAATTACGGGCTCGTTGTATCGTATAATGTCTTCACGATTTGCGTTGTCGTTCTGCCTTGCTGTGTGCGGTCTTATCAACTCATATGTGTGTGCGACTTAATCCATCTCATGATTGCCAATCATGTTTCGAGCCCCCAACAGTAACAACAACCCAACACGAAGGTCTACGTTTACATCAACACAGTCGTTTAGCGTATTTGATGCCGTTCGTCAGTTGTGTATTTTCCTGCTATCTCCGTGAGCTGTGGTGCGGCAGCTTTGAACACACAATGAGTACATCGGCGCAATTCTTGGTACACCGGCATGTTCTCTATAGCTGGAGTGAGATTACAGAGCGCTGTCTCATTCGGGGAGCACTAGCTCAGTCACCATAAATGCATACGAGCACACGTGCAATCAAGATGACGTGAAGTAGAGGACACGGAAAGAAAGGACCAGCGCTCCTGCTCTCCTAATAGCCTCGGTCGGAGGCACAGCGTCCGCCACACTGCACAGAACAGCTTCGGGCTATGCGGAAGTACGGTCTCAGCGGTAATCGGACCCGGGCTAGCTCAGCACAAAGCCGACCTCGTGCAAGAAGTCTTATTTGCCCGAATGCACTGTATTACCTGGGAACAAATTTATAAGACGAAAAATGGCGACTCAAATATACACTAAAGGGGGAAATGGATGAAAGACGAATACTCGTTCCCATTTATATTCGTTTGCAAGAGAACTTGATACTCCCGTGAATGGGGAAAAAAATGCCGGCGCGGAATAAAGGCCAGTGCCTGTGTAGGCGTGTGACGGCGTTGTCTCTGCATACAGTGCAAGCAGTGCACTTTTATAGCTCTGGCCAAATATTATCCCTCAGACGACGGCACACCGGTGACGATAGCTTCCGCAGGGAAATACGACCAACGGCATTTGCGTACCATTCCATTCGAGCGGCGTCACAGCACACGCGTCCTGCGAGACCCATTCCGCGCGATAATAGCACGTGTTCCATGCAAATGATCTCGAGGTGCCGGAAAGCGACCTCCTCTCATTCATGCGCGCAAAAAGAAAAAGAGTCAAACGATCGTCTTTCCACGCTTGGCCAACGACGCGTCGCAAATGGCCTGCCGGCTGGCGTCTTCTTCAACAGCGTTTTCATCAAAGGCTTCGAAATATTAGGTCGCGCTATGAGGCACCATGCCCGCAAAAGAGAGCAAGAGCGATAGCGAAATGTCGTCACAGTGGGAGAGGAAGCCACCTTTGCAACACCATTTCTCGTTTCCTTCCCTATCACTTTTCGCGTGTACAACGGGCAAGAAACAACGCGCCAGCTGTTCGAATTCTCCGTCGTAGTATACGTTTGTACTTTGCCTTTCTCTCACAGCGACAACAGCCAGCCATCTGCGTCGATATCGCTTCGCGACAAAGGGCGCACGTCGTTATATACACGGCGGTGGCGAGTGCGCGCCGTCCAGCGTGGGCTTGATATCGCGCGTCAGTGCTAGCGTTTAATTACGCGTCCGTGTTGATTTGGGTCACGCGACAGAACGTGCGGCGACCTGCAATTTCACGCGACAGGCGCGGATACGCCGCATTCGGGCCGATATTGGGGCGAATACGCGCGCGAAAGTGAAAGCGTTCGCTAAACAAGTGCCAGAGGGCAGTGGCGACGGGAAGGTATAGAGCGCAAACTCTATGCACGCTGCACCGCTACAGCGAGAGTGCGCCGGCCGCGCAAAGCGGGCACTACTAAACGTCCACAAGCACCAACGTCAACACCGATGCCGGGTTTCAGCGGGAGGCCCTTTCGTGGAACGCGGTACGTACTTGGTCGCAATTAAAATGGGAGATCACGGTGACGTGGAGAAGGAAAGGATGGAGGTTTGTCGCAACGTGCTCGATGGGATAGGTACTTTGCGGAGGGAATGTTTTGCGCTAACGACACTTGGAAAAGTGCTACTCGCCGAGTGACAGCCACCGTATAAAGAATAATGGTGCCCAGAAAATACAATAAAGTTTTAGATTCGACGGGCTTGAAAGAGGTCATTGAACAGGCGCATGCTTTACACTAGCCAACTATCTCGGCTTCACATTTTCCTGTGGGAGCATTCATCCCTTAGTTACAGCAAATAGATATCTAATCCAGTTAAAGCCCCCGACCATCGTGAAGAGTCACGAGTTGACTTAAACGTGTGGTCCAGAATCGACGAGTTGAAAATTTGTTGATGATCACCCAAGCAAGTTGTCATGGTTTCTAGTTGCAAAAATGTACAGATACACACGGTTGTTGCCGTCTCTGCATACCCGGCGTAAAAAATGTTTAAAAATCCGGATGTGCAATTGGTTCCAAATTTGAGAAGATAAATTGAGGTTATAACTATCACCAGAAGCGTCAGCGGAATCCCTTGCCGCGAAAAACACAAATGTTTTGAACAAAACTGACAAAATGATGATTATCTAGCCGACAATGTGAGGCAAATATTGCCGCTGGAGAAATATATAGATTCTCGCAGCTTAACATCATCGCACGTCAGCCCAGAAAGCCACGCTAGTTTATTTGCACTATTTCAAGGTTTTAGAAAATCTAGAACTGCACCCCCATCCCCCAACTGCCTCCCCTGTGAGCGCACATACGGCATGTAAACAGCGCATTCCTCGTTTGGATAGCTGGGCCTATCACGAAGCTCCGAGGTGGCTATATGAAATCAAAATCAACCACCGACCTCTACGTCTGCAGCAACAGCGCGTCCGCAACGTTGCCAACAAAAAGAGGACAGCACATGCAATTATAAACCGAATGTATACCGTACTGCTTGTGCGCCTAGAGCAATGAAAAGGGCGTCAGGACGAGGGCGAATTGCCCCGCGCAATTTCTTGCATGACGGGATGTATAGAAAGAAAGCCACACAAGCAGGATAGGGGAGAGACGGTTCGCTGCGTCTGTACTGGACGCGGGTGAAAACCTAGTGGCCTGAAGATTACTTGCGTCACACGTATCCGGCGCTGAATGCGCAACAACTTAGGGAAAAGGCATACGTCCACTGAATAGGGACGCATTCATGGCAAACTCTCATTGCGAAAGAGGAACAAATATTCTTTCGGTGCAGAGGGCAGGGATTTCGCATTTTGTGTGACTGACTGTGGCTGCACTTCTAAAAGTGTCCCCGCTATATATATATATATATATATATATAATGTGTGTGTGCGTGTGCATTCGGTTCAGAAGCAGCAGCGCAAGGACGTTCAGCTACATGATTGAGCTTCTGACTGGCTTTCGTACACACTGTAGCGGTACCACATTATCGCAAAGTACAGAGCTAGCGCATAATTTGACATGACGCCCGCTTTGTTTCGAGTGCTGCCAGCGGTGAAGCCCAGGCTCGCAGAAGCAAACGGCCCTCCCTCGCATCTGCCCCGCCCACAAGGCGAAATTGAGATGCCAGCCATCCAGCCGCGATGAGTCGCCTCTTTTGTCCTTAGCACGCAACGAAGCACGAGAAACGCTATGTGTGCAGCAAATAACGAGCCGCGGGCAGCAGCAGCTTCTCGTGTCACTCGCACCGAAGAGTCAGCGCTCCATTTTGGGCGCGCATGCCTGCGCCGCTCGCTAATCCTTGGGCAAACAGGCGTGGCTCTCGGCCCGCTCGCGTGAGCGTGCGTGCGGGCGCCTCGTCTGTCCGTGCGGCGCGACTCGATGCGAAGAAGGCCGCGCACTCGTGCGGCTGTTTGATGGAGCGATATTGAACAATCGCGTGACCCAATAAAACGAGAGAGCAATTATTCCTAGCGAAATAAGAAATGGAGGTAAAGGAACCAAGGTTTTGCGATGACCAAGCAGCGAGGGAAAGCGTATGATTGTTCATTAGGGTGAAAATACGCGCCGATTCTGCCCCACTGGGAACATGCGCGAGACTGAAGCGCGGCAGCGATTAAAGGGTAAAAGGTATGTATAGTGAAGAATGAATCGGGGCATACTGGTGCGCAGTAACTTCGTTGCCTTCATTAAGTAAAGAAATAATGTAGGGTCCACTTCATTACACAGCTATTCTTAGCTTCAATACATAGAAACATTTTGCTTTTTTGTGACACACACCCAGTAATACTAAGAAATCATAAATACGCGCGATACGCTCACTGTGATCCCATAAGAATGTTCTAGACCAGGGGTCGGCAAACCGCGGCCCGCGGGGCAGTACTATGCGGCCTTCGGCACGAAGCCAGCACCCCGTCCCCCCTCTCCTTGTCTCTTTCTATCTGAAGGCCGACATGGCAGTTTCGACCTCCAGTCGAGTTAGACAGGAAAAAAGAAAAATAAACACGATTTATATTCCAGTTCTGTACATTATTGTAAATTCGCCGATTTTTTTTCTGTCTGCAAGGCTACCCCTCCCTTCCGATTTGCCGTGCGGTCCCCACCGTGTCGTCTTCATGCAACTCGGCCCTCCACCTCAAAAACGTTGCCGACCTTTGTTGTAGACCATGTCTCTGCAGCACGCACTGTCAATAAGTGATGAGAAACCACTGAACAGGCAATGTCGCTGAAGTCGAAGTTTCGACCAAAGAATTTTCTCGAAACAACAAATGATATCGTCTCCATTTTTCCCCCGAACTTCTGCATTGTCAACAAGACGCACGCTACATCTCTCTTTTGCAGAATTCAGTGTGAAGCAGAGAAAAAAAATAAGAAAGAAAAATACCAGCATGATCTCACCAAAGATCGCCCACGTGTGTTCTTGTCGTTAGCGCAACTCGACGCAGTTTTGAGTCAAAGAAGCGCTTAAGAGACTTTCAGCCTGTAAGCAGAGTGTGGGTCTGCCGTAGAAACAGGGTTGCAACAATATTAATAATAATTCTCGGGGTTTAACGTCCCAAAACCAAGATATGATTATGAGAGACGCCGTAGTGGAGTGCTCCGGAAATTTCGACCACCCGGGGTTCTTCAGCGTGCACCTAAATCTAGGTACACGGGCCTCAGGCATTTCCACCTCCACCGAAAATGCGACCGCCGCGGGCGGGATTCGATCCCGCGACCTGGTTGCAACAATATTATATATTGCGAAGGCCCTAAGCTGTAAATCATAACGTGCCAATTACGTACAACAAAACCTGCTTATCTACCACGGTGGTAGATAAGCAAGTTTACAGAAGCACGGTGGTAGATAAGCAACTGTTATAGTACGACGTGCGAACACTTCTCATTAAAAAACAAGAATTTCCGGTCTCATCATCGCTTAATTTCGCATGAACAACTAGTATCCAAAGCTTGATTGAGTAGATTACCATGGCGCTGCTGAAAATGAGTACATAATCCAATTTTAGTGACGACCAGTCATTTCCTCTCTTTCTCTTACCCTCTCTCGTAAGTGAACTCTTCGCTTAAGTCTTAACCTCGTAGGTGCATTGAGCACCCCTGTTTTATTTTTTGTTGTCGTTTTTCTTTCTCAGATTTTTTTTAAAGCTTTCACTTTCAACTCGATCCTTTTATTGATCGTACACGAAAGCGTCGATTCGAGCTTCTAGTATTCACTTTTAGGGATCTTACTGAATTTATTTATTTTATTTATTTATTTATTCATGTTACCCTACAGGCCGCAGGAGAGCAGTGAGTGGGGAGGGGGGTGGTTACAAGAAAATCACAATAAATAAAGCATAAAAAGAAACTATATCGATGAAACAGTGGTTTTCTTTTTCTTTTTCCTTTTTTCACAGGGTGAGGTGCATACTTTTTTGTTCGGCTAGGTCTCTTTCTCGTTGGCCGCTTGCTACCCCTTATTGGTTGCAGGAACTTTTCTTTTCATTTCCCCTTTTTTGCTCTCACGCGACGTTTGCTGCGTGTTCAAGGAGCGCATAGAAGCGCGGACGCTGCAATTTTTCAACAGGCGACGTTGCTTAGGCGTTTTCCTCTTCAAGACCCACACTGGCCAAAAACGTTTTCCTCCTTTTTCCACCTTCCTTTCATTCAGTTCAATACCGGGCCCCGTAGTTAACAATAGAAAGCCAGAAATATAAGAACCATCAACGCAAACGAAAAACGAAAGACCGTTTGATAAACACAGCAAAGAAATGTACACGTCGAATCGACTATGATGGCGACCGTCACGCAAACGCCCAGCTCTCTAAAGAAGCACCTAGAGATGAGCGGGCTCTATAGATTGCTGTGCAAGGTACATCGTGAAGCTAAAACTACAGCGCCAACAGCGGAAGGACGACGCTGTACCGCACAAAGCCATAGAGGCTCGGCACACAGCAAGACAGGTTCCAGAAATGGTTCAAAGGAGCAGCACTGTGGTGATCAAACAAAGAGAGCATTCCATCAGGCTTTCGTCCGAACGAAAAGCTAGCTCAGCGGATTGCGAGTGAGACGTTTAATAATAACAAAACAGAAACTGCACGACCGGCTTCACTCGTCCACTTGGAGTGCAAAATTAACTTGTCCATTTTAGCCGATCCAGCATCTGTTTTCTTTGATTTGCCCCTTGCCCATTGGGGATGTCCTTTAAAGAAAAAAAAAAGAAAAGAACGCCTGTTGTGGACTCGTTTCTTATCTCTGTACTTTCTGGCGCAGGTTTTCATCGAACTTTTGGACGAACTGTGAAGCCAGCTGTTTGTGCTAGAGCTGGTGTACACGAGGAGTGGTCGAGCGAATCGGAGTGACGGGCGCTAGAAGAAACTATTGGGAGCAGTACTCGAGAGTTCCACATTTCGGCAGGTTGCGTGGAACTCCGTTTTTTTTTTCTCTCTCTCTCTCGTTTACTTTGTCACCACAGAGAAAAACCGTAGGACATTTTCATTTTATTCTTTGCGCATGTATAGAAAGCATGAAGAAAGGAAAGTGCGTCAATGTGCTGACTGCGCATCTTTGTGCTTTCTCGTGCGCGAACGGTGGACCGAAGCAAAACTGGAGCAGGTCATTCATTCACGCTCATTTATATGTTTATTTTCGAAGTTCGTTATATCCTTAGGCGTCACCACAGTGGTGCAGGCGTTGGCGCTTTCTATTTCCATGTGCTTGTTTGTTAGTGAAGTTTATTTATGCGTTTGCCGCAAGTGAGTTCGCACCTTTCTGGAGATTACACACAATCGGGTGAATAATGAGAGAAAATTTCAAGAGAGGGATCAGCAGAAGCATAGCAGGGGCTGTACGTTAAAAGGTTCCTTTCCTTCGATACTTAAAATGTTTTGAAAGTAAGGTTACACATAATCACCATTCCCAGAGATATGATGATTAAAAACCAAAAAAAAGTACCGAAATATACGAGTCACCGTCATACGTATGCCATATGGCTTCAAAATCGTCTACTTCAATAACTGCTCGAAGTCGCCTTGTATTGTCGTATTGATATCGTGCGAGCCAATAAAAGTAGTCTTTAGCTGATTCGTTGTGCCCCCATTGCTGCAAGGAGCAACATAGCAGATTGTATCACGTGGGTTGGCTCATTCTTTTATTTTTCTACCTAACTTGCTTTCTGGTTTGCTAAAACAGACACGAAAAGAGAAAGGAACTTTATAAGCGGTCTTTCGCTAGAACAACGATAACCGCAATGTGCAGCCCGAAATCTGTCGATAAATCTGACACAGTAGCCACTAAACTAAGCACCTGCACATAAATCACACAAATGCATACACGTTGACCAAAAGTTGTAAAAGTGCATCTATGTGCTAGCTGTCATTTCTTAACTTTATTTCATTTTTGCTTTTTGCGTTTGCCAAGGTTATGACATGAAATTACACCTATGTCATGTTTATCCGCTTTTGCGACCCGCCAAGGAGACATGAGTTGGCACAACTAAAGGCCAAACGAGATAACACTAAGCGCAAAAACATCTTTTTACACGACATGGCAACAAATACGGAAGAGTGATGGTCCGTGTTTGTTGTCTTGTCTAAAAGTTTTTGCGCTTGAGTGTGGAGTAACAACTCGTTAGAGCCCTTACATTGTTAAAAGCCAAAATGTACAAACGCAGACCGCGTTGCAGCGGGAATTACAAAACAAGACACGCCATCAATTTTTTTTTTCCCCGTCGACGCTCCATTTTTCTTCGTCCGAGCGAGACATGCTGGTAACTTTGAGGGCACACACAAACATGCCTTCGGTTTTGTGTTTCCTTCTTGGTGGAGAATGGTGTGACGCTGTGTAGTCTACGAAAAGCCATATAGGCGCCCACAAAGTCGGTTCAATAAAGAAGAAGGATAAGTGTAATGTAGACGAGGTATATCCGGCATTCCCTGCACCAAAGCTTACAGGTTGTGAAACACGACTTGAAAGCTGCCACAGACGCAGCCAACGCACGGTGTGTTAAAGGTTACGCTGTCCTGAGCGTGATAAATGATGTCGTTTATGTACTCTAACCTGAAAGGAAGGATAGCAATCGCTCTGGTAACGCAATACGGCTTCTGTCGGTGCACGTTGTTCTTGAGGGTTTCTGTAATCGAGCGGGACGCGTTGGAGCAATAGTTGGAGCAGCCAATACCTCTCTAACCGTTCCATTTTAATGTCACCGGGCAGCAAAGATGGGTGCTACCTACACAACGTAAGCCTATCGTTCTGAAGCACTCATGTAACTAACACCTTTAGCTTCATTGAAGCTTTATCGTAGAAACGGATCTAATGCCCGTTCTATTTGAAGGGTGGTGTGTACTCAGGATTGGAAAAAAATGACCGTGCATATGACGGGCACTTTGCAAGTGGACCGTGACAAACTACACATGAAATAAAATGTCCACTTCATTTTATCCACATGATATGAAATGGCTCACGACACTTCCTGAGCTGCAACATGAATGCTAATGCGATAGCACCCACATTTTGTTCAACAATGGTACTCTTGGCATCAACAGCTTGGGGCTCTCGACTTGTTAGTTAAGCAAGGTGTCAAAAAAAACTTTTTTTTTTAATTTTTTTGCTTTCAGGATTAGGCTGATAATGGATCCAACGATTGGCAGGGTGCTAAGCGTAGTAAAATCAATATAAACTTACTTTCGCTTTGAAAGTTAGGCTATATTTATACCGCTTTCTAAGCCATCATGACTGGTCCCATCTCACTTCCATCGACGGTTAAACGAGTAAACACCCTTCTATGACCTCCAAACACGCGCATTCATCCTATACCAATTTAGCAGCGTTACTAAACGCAGGAACTACAGCTTATGGAGGACAGTGTACAAAGTTAAGGCGTACATTTCTTTGCATATAGTTACGTCTCGCTTCAACAGCAAGAATAACAGAGTGGAGCGCAGTACATCCGCTTACGTCCATAACGTTATCTGTTAGCTAGGTACTCGCCAACGCGAGAAATCACATCGGCCAAGCGAGACGTTCTTCGCAAAGAAATAAAAAAAGAAAAATAGAACATGTTCATTCGATAGGATCTTTGAAGCCCGCTCTCTAAACGCGTGCCCGTTGACCATGTCCCTATGCAGGTTGCGCACATTGCATCAAGCAGACTTCATCGATGGCACTGTTTGATGCACACACTGCGCAACAATCGGCCGCTTTGCGGGCCTTTGTAAACCAGGCCTGCGCGCTCAAATGAGAACGTGCAGTCTTTAATCTCTGGCAGAAAGTGTCGGGATGTTTCCTGTGGAAGATGGAGCGCACGGCAACGCGAGGCGATTGCGTGGTTAGGTGAAACAGCTTTCAGATGGAGGCCACCACCTGCTTTGGAAAATAACCGGAGCGGTGTCGACATCTGCACTGCAATCCGGAATATCCTGCGGGTACCGTAGTTGCCATGCACCATTTTGACAGTGCTCCTATCCGGGGCCCGAAACGCTCTTATTGTCTAAAAAAAATTAAAAACGTATTCAAAAGACGACGTTCAATACTTTAGGAATAAGTGATCCATTTATACTTCTGCATGACCTGGTTTGATTACCACTGAAGTGTAGCGACAAAGCAGTGAAGTCATTCAAAACGTTATCATTATGACAGCAGCGCCCGTAATCAAAGGTTTGACAATACGGAAGTGGATTGCCCGGCTCTACCTCAGCGAAACTGGTTATGCTTTGCGTGCGCGCAAAGGAATATGGAATGAAAAAAACATGAATTCAAATAATTACAGGAGCAGGCGCGACGTAATCGCGTACGGATTTGCTTTCCCCTTTTAGAAGCGCATAGATTTATTTATTTTCTGATTTCAGAGCGTACTTTCTATATTAAGAAAGCTGACCACATTTTCTATTTACATACGAGCAAATCCAGCAGAGAAACATTGGGAAAAAACGAAGAGATCATTCACATTCACGCTGCTTTCACTTTTTCCATTAATTACTGCCACGCCAGCCTAGTGAATTGTCTTGTTAATTTTCGCTCCAGAAGTCCCTGCGCAGGTTATATTTGTTCTAATTTGATGTATTGATCGAGTGCGTTCCCATTCCGACCGACTATCTCTGCGAGTCAGCTGCACAAGAACATCAAGATCGAATGAGTTTTGTGCAGAAACACCTGAATGTTAAGTAGAAAACAAAACTAACGATTCGCAAGACTCACGCTGTATACAGATTTGATTATTAATGGGATCTGAGATAATAACAATAGAATAAAAGAGTCATGTGGCTGCCAGGAAGCAGGAAGCACGCGGTGTACTCATGTTTAATAATTAGTTCATGAGTGCAAAAAAAAAAAAAAACCTGAGAAAATGCTGAATAAACGGCGTCGAAGAACGAGAAATGCCGGACAAAAGCTGTCTGACAACTAGCTGTCCCGTCGTCCTCTTTCTGCCGGACGGTTTACTGCACGCAATTATCATGAATAACTCCAAGCTCGCCGCCCGGGCCGTATATGCTCGCACATACTAAAGCTAAATCGCAGGAAATGAGTAAAAACGGTAACACGTGTACATTAGGCGAGAAATGAATAGACTTGTTGATGGTGCTGCAGCAACCGCTCAAGATTAAAAATAAAAATCTCTGGCACATAGCCGCGTGCGCATGGATTGGAAATCGACGACGCGCCGAGCGTAGCCCTGTGGTATGTTCCAATGCGTTGCGTAATGCGCTGAACTGGCGACTGAACCCAAATGCCTGCCATTTGTAGATACCTTAGAATGATCCACGCTTTCAAGTGTTCACTCGAACATTGTGTACATGTCAATGTGCTATACATGGTAGACAATGCGACACAGAGATTGTCCTCGTTCAAAATTAAGTGCTTTGTGACAGTCACGTGTACGTACTTGTATTGATTTAGCACGCGTTCGCTGGCAAAACACAATGCTGCTTCTCGTATTATTGATGAAATATTCTTGCGTTCTAGATGCAACGCGTGTCATTAAGGCGGTTTATTGTACTACCTTTTTTACGCTTCGTATTATAAATAAATTTGGAGTGAAATACTCGCATGAAAATATTGACGTAACTATACGGTATATCTGTGTGACGAAGTATGTAGATTAATGAACGAAGTATGTAGATTATGTCCGAAATTGTTTCTCCTGTAGCGTAAATCAATAAATCCATACTGTTGGTAGTATTCAAACACAAAATTATAAAGGTGCCATTTACTTTCATACTTCTTTTGTCTTAAGTTTCACTAACACTATCATGTTCTACTAATAATAGGAATTAGGAACTTGACACTTCTTCCTACACGTGTCAGTTTACTATCCTCTACAGTAAACACCGAGTACACAGTGGCTGACTGCACGCGGGAAATTAATACAGCTGATGACAGTGTGGTTTCAGGCAAAGAGCTCCTTTGCTGCTTCAGAAAGTTAAAAAAGCCAACAACACGCGGCTCGTGGGCGCGTCACGTGTTGAGTGCCGAGAAATACCTTCAACTTATATTTAGAACTTCCGCGTCAGTAAACCTGACATCCGTAAAGCATGGCGAAAGAACAACAGGGACATCTGATGAACGTTTCACAAACGAAGAGTCCATGTGCAGTCCTCGCTTCTTCTTTTAAGCGTATATCCACACACAAGCCGTCCCACGGCGTCAGTTTACTATCCTCTACAGTAAACACCGAGTACACAGTGGCTGACGGCACGCGGGAAATTAATACCGCTGATGACAGTGTGGTTTCAAGCAAAGAGCTCCTTTGCTGCTTCAGAAAGTTAAAAAAGCCAACAACACGCATCTCGTGGGCGAGGCATGTAAACAAACTTCAGTAAACAAAGAAAGAAAACACGTTTACATAAGTAACGATATGCTACGGGGGTGGGGAGTCGTTAGCGGGGGCAGGCGAGTGTGAAGACACAGAACCCGTTCATTTTGATCCCCGCGAACTCCAGATGCGGAAACGGGCGAAAGAACCGCATACAGATGCAGCCAGTGTTCCCGCGAAAACAAGGCAACCCTTCCCGTGCTGTGGCGAGCTTTGTTCATTATACGTTACTCTCGAGAAGGAATCTCGCGAGGACTTACGCTGGCTCGTTCTCATTGGCCTGTTTTGTTTCTTTCTCGACTTGCCGGTTTTCAGTTTCTTCTTCCGGGAAGCGAGTTCGTTTTTCTAATCCTTCTCGTGGCGCAACACGAGGGACTCCTCGTGTTTGCTTCGCACGCGAAGCCGTCTGAATAAATGGCGGAGGACTATTCGTGCCGCTCCACTTTCTTTGCTCCTTACGTTTCTTACTCGTTTGGTCTTCCGAGTGTATAGTCTTGAAGAGAGCAGACTAGTCAACACGCGCACGCGTGCAGCCAAAAGTTCTCCAAGTTGGATGCCCCGCGTCGGTTCAGTTCGTTTGCATTCGTGATCACGCGTGCGCCTGATTCAGACGCGCTGGTAAGCCACGTGACGCGCTTTCCGTACAAGGAAAAGTGGAGGAAGCGCAAGAATGAAGTTGCCTTGTTGCCTCAGTAGTGTTGTTTTTTTCTTTCCTATTCTTTTTTAGAGCCACATACCGGCAGCTGTGCCTAATGAAACGTTGTTGTCAATATACAAACGCAAACTTTAGTTCAACGCATCAGCCTGCTGTTGTTGTTTATCTGTCTTGATTTTCTTTTTGCAAATTAGATACGAGAGGTTTGGCATGATATAAGGCTTTGCTTAACATCAAGCCACGGCTTCATCTTTTGCGCTATGGCATGTTGGAACTGCAGTGTGGTCACTGAGCTCTTCGATGTAGTAGTATATAGCGCGGACCACATTCCCTCACTGAGCAAACTTAATAAATAAATAGGTCGTTGTAGTTTGATGCAAACGCTCACGTGCTTTCTGAACGCTTTTGACGTGTGTACTATAGTGCTGCACCGCAGATGGTGGAAAAGGGAGTTGCGTCACGTACATTGATAAACGAAATATTTGGTGCCGAAACGTCCTCAGTCTTTCAATTGAATTCGACCCAAATCCTATTTTTCATACTTCAATAGAAGAAAAAGAGTGTCCTTTGACTCTTTCTATATTTTTTTTTTAGTTCTAACTTGCCACGTATATGACCCTCTTTACGGAGACACGGGAACTCCCTTTGGAGATCCTTATACTCTCGTCGGAGAGTCGTCGGACCCAAAAGAGAGTTTTCGTGTCTCCTTAAAGAGAGTCATATACGTGGCAAGTCAGGGCTCTCCGAAAAGAGTAACACATACTCTTTTCTTTCTTAGAGTGTTGAGAAAAAGAATACCGTGCGATTACGTGAAGTGCTCGGGCCTCTCCCTCTATAAGCGAAATTTAATTTCTCTGCTTGTGCGTGTTCTTCTGGCTTTCCAAATGGAATATTTATCATGGGTTCTACTTTCACGGTGTTCACAGCATGGTGCGTATTCATATCTTCCGACCATGACTAGAATTCATTTTCTTTGTGTGCGTTGGCTACTTGGCTAACAATAACGGCAGCTAACCACAGATGACGCCCGATAACTTTCGCTGCGACAGTTTCCTTTTTCTTTTGTTATTTTTTCTTCGAGTTCCGTTATATTTCTTTCTCTCTCTCTCTTCTCGTCATGGGCAGACGACACAGTACTCTTGGTGATAAACTTGTTACACCCCGAGGCAGCCTCTAAAAACAAAAATGGGGGGGGGGGGGGAGGTCACTGCTGCTTCTTAGTCTATTAGCGCCCATTTTCTTAACGTTTGTTCTCCGGACAGGCCCTCGTGTGAAGATGTCCAGCAAAAAGCAACAGCCAAAAAACTCCAGCCCACAAAACAACGCGCCCTCCTGCGGCTACTCGAGCGCACAAATCACGTTTTCCGAGGTCTACGGTCGCGCTCGTAAACAACAGCCGCATCACCGTACAATAAGCCCGTTTATTTTCATTTCATTTTATTCGTTTTATCTTCACCGCTTCCTCTCTTTTTGCCTATTTGACCCCATCCGCTGAAGTCTCGCCCACAAGCAGATTTTATGACATGTTTGCCGCCAAGCTCTTGTTAGTTTTTGCGGTAGTCAACGCTGTACCGTGTAATCGCGACAAGCTGCCCCCCTCGACGACCGTTGCTTGTTGGAGGATTCCAGCGGCGCTAAACTGTCTCCGCCCTTTTCGCTTTCTTCTCCGGTCTAATTTTTCTTCTCGACTTGCTCGAGTGGCCGTCCCTTCCATCATTTCGCGACGGCCTCTGTACTAAGCAGCGCAGTCGCTCACGCCCTTTTCGCGTACGAAAGTCGTGTGCGGTGCGTTTTAACGGCGGCGCAGGAAGGACCTATAGGGTATACACCCCTGAATCACGTGCGTCGTATAACGGTGCTTTACGGGGGACACGTTTTTCTTCACCCTGGAAGCCCCTGGGCGACGTTGTGCGTGTGTGTGTGTGTCCTCCTGTGCTTCCCATGGGTACACATAGCGTGATGCCGGGCGTGATAAGGAAGCCATTTAGGTAAACGCTGCTCGTCGTTTCCTCTTTTCTTTTTTCTTTCCGGAAACAGAAACGAGGCGCTCGTCTAGCAAGCGTGCTCTTCTGTCGCAGGCCTCGAGCGATGCAAAGTGATGCTTAACAGCCCAGTAAAGAACACATAGTAGTCTTCGTCGTTTACGATGACGTCACAATGCATTTGGGTACGTTTCCTAATGATAGCCACGAGCAAGTGAGAAGAGAAAAACAAAGGGTTTGATGCTCTTTTCAGCACCAATTGTAACCCGAAGGTCGGCCCGTCTTCAGCCTAAATGGCTCCTAAAAAGAGAGATTAAAAGAAACGGCGCAAACATTCGAAGTCATAAATTGGCGTGGTTTCATCAAGCGGAAGTGTCAAAACACGAAAGTGCTGGCCATTAGTACAGCTGGTTTGCGCAGCACCCGTGTGATAGACCAGCACAGGGGCCTCAGGTTTATTACTTTAGTCAATAACGTCGTACTTTGTGATGCGTCTAAAAGACCAACGAATCTTTCTAGTTTTTTATTTTTGTCTCCTTGCCTGCGCGCCATGACGCACAAGCAATATTTCACGATGTCTGTGCGAGCTTCTAAAGAGAATTTAAAGAGGAGTAGAAATGAATACATCACTGTCTGGTACAACTGAGTTCACTAATTCAATTTCCTAGGCATTGCCTCTTGTAACTGGCACGCAAGTCTGGCCCACTCATTCCGGCCGCTTTCTAAGCCTTTCTAATAATTTCATTAACCCGTAAGTGCATTAGTAGTAACAGCACAACCTCCTCATTAACAATATCTTCGAGTCACGGATAAACAGAGTCATCTGAAGTGCTTTGAAGGTTCCCAAACGAGTGAGCGGTATTTTGCCTTCACTAATGGCATAACGAAAACTCTCGTAGAATATTGTTCTCAGAATCCCAGCGTATAACACACATCGAAGTGTCTGGAAGAGAGTACAGAACTGGCGCTTGATCATAAAAAGCTCGACCAAAAGCCACCTCACTGAAAGGACACTTACCCGCCGCCCTCGCCCTGAAGTCAAACGCTAAGCCGCCGCCGCCGCCGCCTACGCAAGTTATTTGACCTTACATTTGTTTCGTAAGCTATTCTTCCAGCATTCGTCCCGCATATCTGCTTCTTTACGTTGTCTTCATTCTTAGCAGCTGCTAGAGCGAGAAAGAAGGCAACAAAATTGCGACAGACACGACCGTCGTTTCGTGTTCGCCTCCATTCTTGATTTGTCATCTATTCTTAGCGTTCCCTCGTGTCCTACAACCAAGACTACCACGCACTGTCCACACAAAGCAAGCCACGATCGCATCAAGCGGTCGGCTCTCAAGAATACGAGAAGAGGCCACGCCTAGCTACGCCCATGGTCGCGTCAAAAGCTAAAATATCGACTCCGCCTTGTCTAGTGAACCTCAAGCAAATCAAGGTCACGAAACGAGCGCAGAAGAATGAAGCTTCTGAAATAGGGGCATCTTGTAACACTGCACACAAAGCGAGGCCGTGATCGGAGTAGGCCACGACGGTTGACGAGTCCGGCCTGAGATGGCGCCTCCTCAATGAGGCCTCTGCTTTATTCAGAATAGCAGCATGCCCGTCAGAAATACGCTGGACGTCGATCTTAGAACGACTCGCATACAGCGCTCTTCTACTTTATGTGTCAGGCTCTTTGTAATTATGCTGAATATGGGCTTGGCCTGTGAGTGCCGACAAACGATTCTTAAGGACAGAGCTTCGTTGTTTGGGTCAGAGGATTTAGCTTCGTATCTAATATTATGTATGTTGAATATGGAGCTAACGAGCGTTTTTCGAGGTATTATTCTCCACAGCCAAAGAAAAAGAAGTCGTCAGAGCTTCGTATAACATCAGGATGCTACTTAAAAGTATCTGCACTTGACTGCTTGGCTGATGGTCGCGGTATCAAACTCCGGCCTCAGCTGCCACATTTTGATAGAGGCAAAACGCTGGAGACCTGTGTGCTTTGATTTAGACGCACGTTATGGAACCCCAGCTGGTCGGAATTTCCGGAGCCCTCCAATACGGTGCTTCGCATAATGATATGACGTAAAACCCCGGCACGTAAAACTCCGGCAATTACTACTATTACATAAAAATACTTACGCTAAACAAAAAGAAAAGATACGGAAAGATAACAAGCCTATACTTTTGCTTAATCATCAGTTGAGAACACTTAACGGGGTTATTTAAAAAGCACTGACTATCCAAGCATATAACTGACAGTGACATAGATTTGTTACAGCGCATGTATACAGTCTATAGTTAATTTTACCAGCGCTGACACAGCTTGAACATCCGTACGACGTTGAATTTGCCTAATATTTGAAACGCCTTGCGTGGTATCACTGCGTTTGAAAAGATTGCAACAGCATAAACGCAGGAAATATTAATGAAGCCTCTATAACCCTTATACCACGCAGTGCAGTCGCTACAGTTGAGTCACGTCTATTCATCCCCTACGTTACTGCCCGAAACAAACATGTTGCAACCCACAGGTTTCGCTTTTGACCCGAGTGCATATATACTGAGAGCAGAGGTTCTGTGGCATAGGTAAATGTTTGTCCTGTAGAGCGTAGCATAACTAATGAAGGGATCTGCCCGGGTATAGTATGCAGTAGCACGGCGGCTGGATGGAAACGCACACGTGTTTGTTTCCATCCAGCGGTAGGGGCAGCTGTCGATCGACAGTACATCGAAAGCTACTTACTGTCCTACCGTGTCAACATTTGTTGAAAGCGATTCAATGCACCGACTCACGATTGGTGGTCTGCTACGATGTGCCACGTTATCGTGTGGCGGGACACGTGCGCGGCAGTATGTGTAGAATGTGCGCACAACGATGAAACTAAGTTAACAAACGCCAGCCGGCTGTGCAGGTAACACTATTCCTACGCACAGTTCCGTATATTACATAGAAAGGCAGTACGTTTGGAAGGGTACGTGCGCAGAGGTAGTATTTGTGAGTGCAGCAGGGAAAGAAGAGTAAAGAGAGCAAGCGACATTTGAGATGACCTGAGGACTTCATTACCAGCTGGAGTATTTTCACACACGGCCTTCAGGAAGAGCTCTTCTGAGCTAAACATCGAAAAGTACGATAATGAAACTTGCCCTAGAACTGCAACTTCCGCTCGCATGAGAAGTTTTCTTCTTTTTTTTTTTTAACCAACGGTAGCTTCCAGAACGGCCCGTCGCCTCTACTCGTTTCGTACGTTTCACATTGCTCCTACCTCTTTAAAAAAAAAAAAAAAAACGCATTACCTCTTCAGGACAGAAAATAGTCGCCTACTTTTTCTCTGTGATATCTTCACTGAAGACGTTTCAGTGGCTCTCCTGGCCTTAAAGATGTGGCATTTTTTCACTTTCGTCTTTACCTAAGATTACACCTCATGTTGAGCGTCTTCGCCTCCATATTCATGGTACGCGGGCGATCGTGGCCTTGCATGGATAATATTATCTTATAATTTCTTTTTCTGCAAACGGCACACTAATTGCCGACGGGGCTTCCTATGAGCTACTACGTCTGTCACTGTATAATTACCAGGGCAAACCCGTTATCACTCGCTCATCCCTAACTTTCCATTCATTCGCACTTTAGTTGCTGATTTAACAGCAAGAAGGATGGACTGCGCCTTTTTATGTTCTACTTGCTCCCATTCACCAGTTACTTCATTGTCGAAAACTGAAAATACGTTTCAACACTTCGCAGTTGAGTAATGGTTCGTTTCTTAACAAGTACACAGCACTAATCAACAAAGCCCACAGGATAATAATTGAATGAATAAAAAAGGTGGGATAGCGAGTAGATGATAAACCGTTTCAAAAGCGCACGCGATCTTACTGATATTCTCTATGTCATCATGCTATTCGTTTACGTGCCAGTGAAACCGCTGTTAGATAGCTTTTTTAATGATCCGCGACATACCCGAGATAAAATGTTTAATCCCCGATAAACCTGATTCGGGTGAATGCAAAACACGAAGGATCACATCTGAAAAATAAAACACGATCTCATTACCAATTGAGTCAACCGGGTGACCGTTATAATTTTCCTCGTAACAGAGTGAGCTGTCACGGCGTCTAAGCTGAAACGTTATGGCTCCCGCGATATATAGGGCGCACATGCTTTTGGAACAACCAACGCTCGAGACACTGACACACACGCCGCGAGCCTTTGCGGGCACCGCGGTTCTCTCCCATACGAACGTACGCACACACAACGAGCGCCATTGTTCGGCTTGGCCTGCAGGGCACGCTGATGACCGAAAGGCACGCGTGGTATTCCCTGCCGCGGCCGCCGGCAGAGACGCAAATGAGAAAACGACGGCAGAGGGGAAGGGGAGATGGCGAGTTAATAGCAACTGCTACAAGGCAGCAGCGGGAGAGCGCTCGGGAAATGTCCACGAGGCGCGTGAGGGATGTCGATGATGAGGACCCAGGGGGGCAATGTAGACAAGGCAGGTGACAACAAGTTGCGTGGAAAAGCCGGTGTGAAAAGAAAGGAAAGAAAAGTGAATAAGAAGTGCAGGACGGCCCGGAGACACCGAGAGTCGCAGCGACGTCTTCCTCTTTGAATGATGGACTTGCGACGAGGTATACGGAAAGCAATCACAACCGCAACCGCTGACGCTCGTCACGAATGGCAAGCAGCATACGCGAATGCGCGCGCTGGTGTCCCAAAGCAATGTATGGGGATGTAGGGTGAGGCAATAGTACGAGCTCATTTGCGCGCTCATTACCAGCTCGTCTTACCGCAGCGCCGAGCCAAGCGAACATGCGTCCGACAGCCTGCTTTGTTTAGCTGCTTGAACAAGGGTCGTCTCGTGTGTTCTCGCGGAGAAGAAATGCTGCAGGAGCGAATGGTGCTAAAGTGAAGTGAGTCGTAATGGAGCGCATTCTTGTCAGCTGGGCTTTCGACAGCGAGACCGACGAAAGGGACCTTCTACATTTTAGCGAGAACGAGGACTGGCTTGGAGGATTAAATGTCCGGGCATTTAGGTGTGGCGTAACGCCCTAAAACCTCTCACAATGCACAACATAACGGTAAATTAATTATCACTGGGAGAGGCACTGGGCCTCCATGGACATCGAATAAACGGATGAACATGATGCTGATTGTGATGATGCTGATGGCTCCATCAACATAAAAAAAGAATAAGCCGGAAACTTAATATGAATACCGCTAAATAAAATGTATCGGGCAGTGTCGGCTTCGTACCAATAATAGTTGCAGACACATTATTTTGCAATAATCAACAGCTTTATTAATAATAAATAAGTAGAAAAGAAATCAACTCGCTTTATTGTGCAGAAGAATCGTATTACCTTTAAAACCTGCTCAGTTAGTACCAAACTATTGTTTTAAACGTGCATGTCCATTCCTAATGCTGTGGATATTTGGGGCGCAAAAGGTTAGCAGGATATATAGTAAAGAGGGAGAAGAAGCGCAGCGTGGCGAACTCTATTCCTGCTGCCTATAAACATAGAGGAGTGGTCGTGCGGTAAGCTGGCAGCGCGCGGTATTCAGGGGGGAAAAACAAAAACAGAAAAAAAAACAAGGCCCAGTGCCGAAACAACTTATGTCTACTGCTTCGGCTGGTCAGATGGGTATACGTATATAACCGGATTTGGAGTTTCGAAAACGCACGAAGTCGATGGACGTGAAATAAATACGTATTTCACTTAAATTGACACCTTTCAGCACTGTCAAAAAAAAAAAACGGGGAAAAATTACGCCCTTCTCGCGGTTCACATTACGCTTCGATATCTTAGTCCTCCTCTGCACTCCTTAGAAACGATTTCTTTCAAACGCCCCAGCACCTCTTTCCATTTGTATCTACATTTTTCAGATACTGTACAAGTTCTTCATGCATCGTACAGTGCTTCGAGTGAAAGAAAATGTAACTGTTCCTATTGTCTACTCGCCTTCTTTCGATGTCCCAAGACAAATCCATACTGTGTAAAAACGACAACAACAAAAGAACACAAAAAATCGCATGAACGACGTATCTAAAACAGTGCTGGTTCCTCTTATTGTAATCTAAAAGACTAACGAAAAAAAAAAAGGCGTCCCAGTATTTCTATCTAACCGTTAAATCGAAAGAGATGTACAGCACTATCACAAAATGAAGAAATATCGACAAGCTACGGGCACCACGTCGCCGACCACGAAGGCAAGACAAAAGCCCTTCCCTGTCTCTTCTCAGAGATACACTCTCCTCTATTTGCTCCATACTGTCTAGCCGCTTTGCGGCTCCAAGCAGCGGCAGCGGTCCAGCCGGTTGACTGCGTCCCGTAGCGCACACACCGCACAGGCCTCAGACAAAGGAAGCGTATCCTTCTCTCCTCCACGCCCTCCTCCTCTGCGCCTGCCACAAGCGATCAGCGCCTCGCGATTATAAAGGATAGCGAAGGGCAGCAGCTTCTCGCAAAACGTGCCCTTTCGAGCGTCCGACGAGTCTAGCCGGCGCGGCGGCTATTTTTCCGGAGAGCGGCGCTTCATGAGCTCGGAGACAATGAGAGCGTCATCAGGGCCAAAAGGGTAATTAAGACTCCTCGGGAGCTTGTCGCCTGCCAGGGCGAGCCGTCCCCTTTAAGCAGCTCGCGTGGAGAGGCCAGCTCAATCTTTTTTCTGGAGTTTCTTACGCGCCTAGGTACCTACGGTTAAGCACCTCCGTTTTGGCGTATTTCTTCTTTTTTTCTACGCTCGCTTTGCGAAGTTTACACAGCTTGGAGTGCTGACGTACGCCACTTCTGTCCTCGCCCTCACCTTTTTCAATTAGTGAACTTCCCCGATGACAACTGGTCAGCTGCATTGTTCCCTCCCCTTCTCTCTCTCTCTGTTTCTCACTATTGCGAAACCATCGACAAGACAGTATAACAGCATACAGACTCTTGAGAAGCTTGCGCAGCTTTTTTTTTTTCTTCTATAGACATCTAAGCAAGAGAAAAAAACACAAAGGCAGAAGCAGGGATGTTATCCATGGGAGCGCCTGGTTGACTACCCTACACTGGGGGATTGGAAAAGGAGAACAGAGCGGCAACTAATGAATACACTAAAGGCATTCTCTAACCTTCATGTTGAGGGGATATCGCCTCTTGTGTGTTACATCTTTAAGTTCCCTCATTGCTTTATTTTCCGGCTTTGTCTGCACGGACATTGCTTGCCCTCTGCATAGTATAATAATTGTTGGGGCTTTACGTGCCAAAACCATGACATGATTATGAGGCAAGCCGTAGTGGAGGGCTCCGAAATTTCGACCAGCTGGTGTTCTTTAACGTGTGCACGGACATTGCAGAGTACACTGGCTTTTAGAATTTCGCCTCCATCGAAATGCGACCGCCGCTGCGGGGATCGATCCCGCGACCCTTTGGTCAGATACCGAGTACCGTAACCACTCTACCGCCCTGGCGGACGGCAATATATCTGCAAAACAGAAACGATGTTGTTACTGAAATATCACCCTCAGTTTTTTTTGCAGAGATGTCAGATTTCATCTTTGAACTGTTGCAAAAGGGCTCGTATTGATTGCCGATATCAAATCTGCACAGCCATAAGGCTGAAATACATTCGCGTAACTAAGCAACAGCAACACTCGGGACAATCGCGTTACATTTATACGGTGAAATCGAGACGAGTCAAACTCGGCGCGTGTATCGTTACAAGCGATAAAGATGCGATGCGTGGATTGGTATGTAAATCAGTAGCTGTCCCACGTAACCCCTTTGCTTGGCTTCGATTAGTTGCGCAAACCTGTAACGTTTGATGGGAAACAATCCATAGCGGGTGCCCAGGGGTCACGATGGCGCCAGCTTGCTGCTTTGTTATCTCATGTGGTCCTCGCTTCTGTCAATGTGCCGTCGCGCTACTAAAATTACAGCTATGCACAGTACTCACGGATTCAAACCATGACATCAACTTTTATAGTATAACGACCGGTATGCGCAATTTCTCGGGATAATCACGTTATATCTCGACGAATCTGGTCTCTAAAGGTAATATTGGCTCTGATCTGCGTGGTTGAGTCAAAATGGTGCCTATATTACCCGAATTGAAAACGGCGGGAACGTAAGCATGCTGCTTTACTTTGCCCTAAACGGTCCCGTTTCAATCCGTGAGTATACTGTACGTAACGTTAGTTTACAAGGCCTTGGCTTCGATAGCGCCGATACTCAGCACTAAGAATACCCGTTAATGGCGCAGTTAATCGATATACTCGATTAAGTATTGAAGTCAATCTGAATTGATGTCATCAAGTAATGAAACTTCCCGCCAACTGCATTGATAAATTAGTTGAAGTCCCGTTGGGCAACGTGACCTAACTAAAATTTTGCGATTTCAGCCCCTAGCCAATGTGTTCGACATTTCCGTCACAACCATACAAAACTAACAAAGAGCGCAGATCATGCAAGGCTCTGAATAAACCTGTTTTATTTAATAAAATAATTAAATCATAAAGGAAACGTAAAGACAGTGTAAACGACAAAACATTTTCCCCAGGTGAGACCGTAACCCACGTCATCGGATTACGCGTTCAACGTTCTTACGGATCAAGCTGTCGCGGCCACCGTTTTGCCATTCGCTTTCTGGCATACTTGTACTAAATATACCATGTATTATTTATATATCTTTGGTTTTGTAGGAGATGGTATTTCCTTTACGACCCACCGTTAACAGAAATTCATTCAGCTACCAATTACCTCCTATAGTTCAACCAATTCCGATAACAACATTTAACTTATCCTGATATTTTGGATCACCGCAACTGCTGTCTCGGATGCTTAACACACATAAAAACCAACCATTATGTCTTAAAGGCAAGGCTGTATCGCGAAAAGAAAAAAAGAAAGAAAAGCTTACAGACCATCAAGTTCCCAGCAAACATAAGCGCCGGCAAAATTCCTCGTGACCATATAGTATGTATGCGCTGCAACCACTCTAGGGGCAATAAAGCAACACCGGCCACATCAGGAGCAACTCAGCTCCAAACATAGCGGGTCCCTCGAGAACCGTCAGCTCCGACAGCCGCTCCCAGACGCTCTTGGAAACTCGTTTAATTAAACTGCGCGTTAAAATAGAGCCTCGTTAGCAGCCTGCTTGCGGCGGCAGCGGCAGGCGAAAACTGCGCTCGTTTCCGCGGTTCATCGGTGATGCGCGCTATCCAGAACGCGCGCGCTCAAACTGCCGAATACACGTCTACCACCGCACTCGAAGCCAGGAAATGAGCCGGACAGCATGGGAAGAGGCTTGTTAAAGGCGGGCAAGAGGAAGGAGACCAATCTCTCGGGCCACCCCCATGAGACGTGGAGGGCAGGGCTCGCCGAAAGTCACTTGCTCCCCACATCGACCATCTCGGTTATCCCTCTATATAGCACAGCTCGCATTACGGATGATCTATAGGCACGAGAGTTCTTGCACGCCTACAACTAAGAGGCTATGTCAATAAGAACCCCTGCTCCTTGCACTCTAAACACCTTCAAACAGTAATGACGAGTGGCGATGGCCACGCGTGTGAGCCCCTCTCATTTCTCGTATAGAGCACGCCTGCTCTGTATATATATATATATATATATATATATATATATATATATATATATATATATATATATATATATATATATATATATATATATATATATATATATATATATAATGAGTAGAAGACTCTCAGGGTAACAACAACAAGCCAAGGAGGTTTATTCGAAGTTTCAACCAGTCTTCTTCATCCGGAATGAGTGCACAGAGTATGTTTGCACAGAGTATGTGCACAGTGCCAGGAAGAAGATACATGTATGCCACGAAGACGGCGTCACACGCGGAATGGTGCATAAAATCAACAGGGTCAGCTTGTGCTGAAGAGAGTCGCTCATGCCGGCGTCTCCCCTTACCGTCCCCCCTCCGGCGTCGCCCCTTACCCAACTCTGGTTAACGACTCCTGATCGGGAGGGTTTGTGTAACACACACTCGCGGCCGCACTGTTTTGATCCGAGCAGAAACTTCTCCCTCTCTTCGTGGCATAATCGTGGGCGCGCACTGGTGGAAGCTTATTAATGAAGCCCTAATGACCAGCACGGGTCGTTACCGCTGTGCAAGCGGTTTTCTGCAGGTCGGGGTCTGCAGGCGCTTCAACCACGTGATCATGCTTCATCTTCAACTGCGCACGTTCTTTCCCACGGCGCGAAAGAAGCGCCAGCGATCTGCCATGCTGCCGTGCTCGGAGAGCGAAGCGACAAACGACCAGTTGAAGGGCTATAGTCGAGCTCGAACTCAAACGCGCGCAATTAATTTCGATAAATCAACCGCAGCGGACAGGCCCTAAAGTTGGCCTTGGCCGTGCCGCGTTATTAAATGGACCCTTCAGTGCGTAGGCCTGACAGAAATCCTCGTTAATGAAAACTCGCATTTTGGGGCTATATCCGACTGCTTCCGCGTGCATATAAAGTTACGTTACTGCTTAATATTGCTTATACCAGTTGGTGCCGCAATTATACAAGTACTTTATTAGCTAATATTCTTGTATTTATTTTCGGATAACTACCTTGCGTATAATATGTTGTAAGCTATAGCTTTACGGGCTCCATACGTTTTGACTTTGTGTTTATTTATATGGCTTGAATAGTTGTGTATCTATATATAAAGTGGCCGGTTTCAGGTGTGCTTCAGTGAACTTAGCTTATGGTTAACGCCTTTGGATAACTCACTTTAGTTTTAATATCGGCGTGACCTGTAGTAGAGTGTAACAACGCGAATAACCTTATGAAAGTAGAAGCAGCAAGATACCCTTATGGTGAGGCAGCGCTACACGACGAATGCGCAAGGAAACGGACATGCGCTGTGCTCTCAACAGTTGAGAGATTAGAGCGCAAGCCTTGTCTCCTCGCTCCTTGTGTGTTCGTTCTCCAGGGCTGCCTTACCATAATTATGAAACCAAACCAGCTTGTCCACCCATCCGTTATCGTAAATCATTTTAGGCCTCACAAACGAGGAAAAAACATAAGAAGAAAAATAAAAAATAAAACGTTAGTATGACGCCATTGAGCGTCTCAGAGTGGGTGCCACTTCTCAAAAATAACTAATTTTTTTGCTTCCGTCTACAAAAATACGCATTGTATAAAACATTGCATTTGGATGAAAGGAAGTAACACAGTACATCTTCGGCAATGTGAGAATAATTGATAATTCAGCGAAAAGTAGTGCAGGATACTGGGAGTATTCCTTGGAATAATCAAAGCTTATTATTATTACAGTAAAAGCTCATTAACTCGGATTTCACGGTACTGGAAAAACTGTCCGAAACAACCGAATGCCGAATTGTGGGAAAGTATGAAGGAAACAATAAATACATATATATAGTACATCAATGCACTTTCGTTTTCCTGAGGAATATGTAAATCCGGTAATTATTTTGCATAAGAGCAATGGAAAAGTCGCAATTTTCGTCATTTAAGACTTCATTCACAACGTGAACGCAGCAAAGGACCCCCGTGTCTTAATCCGAAACGTGCTCTCAACCCATACCTTATCACGGAGCAACAACGCGATTGTGGGTGGCGACCACGCCTTTCTGAAAATCCGCGGCCGTTTCGGCGGTCCGCGAATGCCGTTTTCGTTCCTTCGCGTCACACATATCCGTGGTTCATCCCAGTTAACCGGTCTGCGGCCAAATAAGACCGGATTAACGAGAGTTCGATGCCATTAAACAATGCACACGCTGGCCGGGACCAGAGAACATGTCCGAATTATCGGATTTTCCGAATGAACGAGCGTCGAATGAACGAGCTTATACTGCAGATGATAACGATCAGAAATGAATATTAAAGAATAGAAGACCTTCACTGCTATTTTTTTTTTCCTTCCCTTAAAACAGGAAGGCTGCCACACGAGACCCTAACAGCGAGCGCGCGATATCATGCAAAGAACATTTTAATTGCGTGCAGTACAGGGCCGCAACCGACATTTCACCCGTGCTAATACTATAAATAAGAAATGTACTGTTCAAACGCCAAACACCGCGGGCTGCAGGTCCCTTGAGTGTTGCTCATCGGACAAACAACCACGTACTGCAACGAGAAATGACAAAATAGCTTGCGTGCCTTCATGCGCTACGCACATGTCGCGCGTTGTTGGAGTGAAGAGGAAGGCGGGTACTGAAAAGGAAGAAAGTAGAAACACATCGCAACGGTCACATCTTATACACACACACACACACACACACACACACACAGACACACACACATATATATATATATATATATATATATATATATATATATATATATACACACGGTTCCTTGTGTGGAATGCATAATGCATGAGAAATGGGTACAATTGTTGCATGGGCCTCCAATGCAGCCGCCCCGGTATCCAAAGTACATATACGTGGTGCAACACTTTCGTCGGACGTTTGTGGCTTCTTTTCACTAGGTTCTTTTATTATTTTATTTTTCTATCATCGTTTTCTGTTTCGCCCCATCTTTTCCCGTGTTGCGCGTATGGTGGCACTATCCACTCCTTTCGTTTCAGTGGTAGATCAAGCGGCGAGTCCCGCTGCCGCAACGTTTCCTATATACATATACCTAGACGTGTATATAGCCTGCGGGGCACGTTACTTAGGTCCCCCTCGGTGCAGTGGCCATACTCTCGCTTTTGTTACGGCTGGACGACAGTTTCCGCGATAAAGGCACGACGTTATCATTCCTCGAGCCGCTTGGTCAGTATGAATAAACGATAGCCTCCGGCATTGTAGTTCATGTGTGGCGAAATTCGGCCGAAAGAAATAATCGGAAACAGTCAGGGGTCGGAAACGGCCATTCTTCCTTTTATCTCCGGCAGTCTGGACACACGCATAAGCCTTTTCGTTTGATCATATGATCATATATCCGTACGTCAATACACATGTGTATAACATGAGTGTTGTGTATTCACGCTGCTGAACCGATGACCTCTGTGCTAGGCATTCTAGGCACATATATATATATATATATATATATATATATATATATATATATATATATATATATATATATATAGAATTCTTTCGTCACAATTATCTTACATTTATTACTAAAAACATCCCCTATACTTTCCTTGGCATTATTGTCTGTTAATTCTCACTAATATTGTGTATAACAAAGAAAACGAGCCCTTGAAATTAACACTTCTTTCCTTCATATATATATATATATATATATATATACATACATAATAATATATATATAGCGCGTAGCATTGAACGGCCTCTCTAGAAAAGCCGCAATGAACACTTGAGATCCACGGTAATTGGTAACTTCGCTGTACTATAGAAACGAACGCACCATCTCTAACTTAACGGGAAGGAATAACAATTCTATCAATATCATACACAACTAATGAAACCGACAGACAATTAAGTTAATTGTCTGTCGGTTTTATTATTTGTGTATAATACAAAAAACGAGCCCCTCGGACCAATTGCAATTCTATCAATAGTTGCATAGAGGCCACGTAAAAATGTAACGATGTAACCTATAGAGTCGGAAAGACGCCATATTAATCTTTACAAAATGGGGCCCGCGTTGCCTTATCTACTGCTTGTACACATGCATGATGATGTTTATGCCTATCGAAGAAATTTTCAAGAGAAGCTACACAGCTTAACCATCTCTTTCTTTTATCATTTTTCGCAGTGCCATGATCTGTACCCGTACTACATACATATATGCTGGCTTTCGTAACATTTATACAGAGCATAACTGACTGATAAGACGAGCGGCACTCGCGCGAGCCATACACGCATTGCTGAGCGGAAGATTAGTGGAATGCGCAGTTATTCCTTCTCCTAAGGCAAAAAATACACCAGAAGGGGCACACTCACTGTATTTACAGATGAGGAAGGAGCTGCCGCTGCGCAGTAGCCCAGCCTATGTGAAAACGCCCGCGACGGGACACAGCGATAGACGCTTCCGCCACTTCGCGTGCATCTTTCATCCATGCGGCCAGCAGCCGCGTCGCAGCCACGCCTGCTTCATACACTATGCACGCGCACGCACGAAGCAAAACACGCCCCACTTCGACCGGCGAGCGTCGCAAATCTGACAGCAAAGGCATAAAAAGCCTCCGATCCCACCTGCAGCACATGCGTGTATATACAACGGGATGTTGCATTGATTGCACGTGTATGCTTAAATAAAGGCACTGGACGCGTTTGGTAGAAAGAGTGAAGAATAAGGGTCGACGTTCAAGTACAAGCGTTACTCATTGACAAGCGCATGCTTGTTTATTGTAGATGCCCAGGCGTCAACCTCGGCCCTTCATTCTTATTCAGGCGGTGCGCGTCATTGCGCTTGTCACGTGAAGAGAGATCTCCAGGCACAGCGCTCGTTTAGTATATAATACTGGAAGCAAGGGTGGGGTCGAGATAACTTGGTTAGTTTATTATTCACGTTAGCTTTTCTGCCTCTTATACATGCAGTGCTTGTCACTTGACTGCAGCTGGGATGAAAAAGAGCGAGAAACCCGGGCGATTTCCCTTTGACGGAACTTTTGTCGAGGTTCATTTATCACCCGTTATTCCAAAAAGGCACAGTTGTAATCTTGGCCGGATCTTCGTGATCAGTGTTACATCTTCAAGAAATTCGCGCACGAGAGTGACCTGGATGTGAGAATGTGAAGGGTCTTTAGCTGTTCAAACAATCTTCATTCGAATAATTAACACCTTCTGTCCCTCTCTTTACAGATTCAACGTCTGCTAGGTGAGAAATTATTTTCATTTCCCTCCATATTAATGTCCATTTCCTGTATCATTGTCTACATTTCAATTAATAATTGTTGGAGTTTTACGTCCCAAAACCACGATGTCATTATGAGAAACGCCGTAGTAGAGGGCTCCGAAAATTTCGACCATCAAAAATTCTTTAACGTGCACCTAAGTGTAAGCGCAGTGGTCTCTAGCATTTTGTCTCGTTGGAAGTGCGGCCGCCGCGGCCGGGATTCGATCCCGCAACCTTCGAGTCAGTACTTTTCAATTAAAAACGAAAGGCTATTTATCCTATACTTTCTAGTGCCACCCCAGCTGGTCGAAATTTCGTAGCACTCCTCTACGGCGCCCCTCATAATCGCATCGTGGTTTTTTGACGTAAAACCTCAACAATCATGATAATTATCTGCCGATACTAGGTTGGCAAAGGCAATTTTCTGGTCCTAGGTCATACGTGCGCTGTCATCCGGTGAATGGTCACGTGTTTCATTGTTACTTCATAACAGCGTTAGACCACTGCAGTGCAGTGGTCCAACGCAAGCGTATACAGCATCACTCTATTCAACGTACTTCCTGCACATCGTTTCTTTTTATTATTATTTATGCTTTAAACATTCGTAGCACAAGCGATACGTCTTCCTCTGTATACGAACCATTCGTTTCTCGTCCAAAAAAAGACCTTTCTTTTTCTTGCACTTTTACAGTTCTCTTCAAGACTTACTTTCACTTTCAATCTATTCAACGTGATATATATATATATATATATATATATATATATATATATATATATATATATATATCGCCCCTGCGACCACCTTACAGCGGTCTTTTTTACGGAATATTACTAAAACATTCTTTTTTTTTGTCACGTCGTTGTTACACTTCTAACATATAGCTTGTCGCTGCCAGCCACGTTCATTTCATTTCTCACAAGCTGTACATCTACTGGCGACAGGCTCATTTCTCTACATTCGTGCAGTCATATATAGATAGAGGCGCGCCGACTTCAATGACATTTCGCAGCTCAAAGCTCAAATGGGGCGAACCCTATTCAATTCTCAGCAGCGCGCTACTCTGAAGCTTGGCGCTCGTACTCTTTTCACATCAAAGAGGGGCATTGTGACTCTTCTATATGGTCCCTCCCGGCAATGCAGAGTCGATTCGCGAGATTCAATGGAGAAGGACAACTTTTTTTTTAGTCTTCAATGTCCGCGTGCCTTTCTTTATGAACTAGGCCTAACAGCAGCGGGCAATGCAGACTGGCGAATGAGGCAGCGCCGCTCCAGCGTGCTGCAGTGTGTGCCAGTTCACTACTAGCTATTACCACTACGCGCGTTTATGGAGAGAGAAGGAATTTCATCGAAATCCGGCGGCACTGTCGACTGCTGCAAAGGCTCGGCTTACTGCTCCTTCAAGTCATGAAATTACGAACGTTCGACAGCCATTACAAGCATATATAGGTGTGCAAACGGAAGGGTGGGGCACCTCGATATCAGGGAATGTACTCAGGATTGCACGACACTGAAAGACGTAGGAGGAATTCACGCCCACAGCGGGGAAAGGAAGTATTGCAGAGTGTTAAATTCTTGCTTATCACTGCAAAACACTATGATTAACGGATGTCACAACCGTGACAGCCCACACATGCGTCAAGTTCAAAAGCCTAAGGCTGCAAAGCGCAGCGTTGGTATCAACCAGTAAAAAAAAGAAAAGAAAAGGGAATACAAGCGTAGTACAGTTGGCGTCAAAAGTTTAGAGACCACTAGGTCTCAGAAGACTAAATTCCCAAGCGATTCGTGACTGTATTCGGTTGAACTGTACAACACATGTACAATACATGTACAATACAAGCGCTTTTTAGAACATACCGGAAATCAAAACTCAAGGCCACCTGCCGAAGCAACGACAATATCCAGGTTTTTCTTGTGTATCGTGGTCTCTAAACTTTTAAAGCGAACTGTACATTGAGGCAAGGAGTTTGTGCTAACCCGAGAAAGGATCCATAACGACCAGTAGCGTAGCGAGAAATTTCTTCGGAGGGGGGGGGGGGTCTCATATACTTTATTTATGTTAGTGCGCGCGTTTGTATGTGCGCGTGCATTATATGCACATAAATTGAAAATTTTTTTTTTGGGGGGGGGGAGTGGGGGGGGGGGCATAGCCAAGGGGGGCTGAACCCTGCTCCCCCCTTGTCAATGCCAGTGATAACGAGTACTGTAGAATAGGCGTGTTACGAAGAGCAATCAATGCATCGTGTCGCTTATGCGCTTAGCAGGCTTAATAGCACCTGCTCGTGCCGCTGTTATAAAAAGACGGCATCGAGTCATGCGAGAATGGCCTTGACAACACAGAGAGGCCACGAGGGGCAGGCACTCTGTCACGTGTCACGCGCGGCGCGGGCGTGGTCGAAAGGCGCGGCAGCGCTCTCTGTCCAAGTCTCTTCCAAAAAAAGCGGGCTTCGCCGTCATCCGTCCGATCCCGCTTTCTGAGCACGTATACACAACTCGCGAAGCGTCTCGGCGCCATCTCGCTGCTTCCACCAAAGCGATGTGCAACGCACGCTCCGCGGCTCTTCGTCAAGGGTCACTGCCTCCTCTCTCAGTTATATGCTTCCTTCGCTCTTCGTTTTCCATCAGTTCAAGCGCTTCTCTTACTTTCGGCTCCTAGAAATAGTGCGCAGAATGACGTAAATCAGCATCCGCCCCAAAGGCAGAATGTCAGGGCTGAGCACATACAGTGCTCATACGGGGGCTTTGGAAGTTTTCCAATGAGCGGCGCCGGCATTGATCGCAACCCGTAAAAATACGGCACATTCGTTTAGAAGACAGCGATTCAATATGTGAGAAAGAGAGGAAAACGAAAGAAATTGATAAATTAAGTTTGCACAGCATAAACCCGAATGAACCAAAAGAACGCCTGGGTGCTATGCGCAAGTGGCGACTCCAGTAGATCAACTAATGATGAATTAATGCTTGTACAAGGGAATTAAGACTAAGCTCACCTTATTAGGCCGAGAAACCAAGATAATTTTCGTATTCTTTCTTGGCGCACTGGCACGAAAATAATAATAATAATAATAATAATAATAATAATAATAATAATAATAATAATAATAATAATAATAATAATAATAATATCTCGGGTTTAACGTCCCAAAACCACGATATGAGTATGAGAGACGCCGTAGTGGAGGGCTCCGGAAATTTCGACCACCTGGGGTTCTTTAACGTGCACCTAAATATAAGTACAAAGGCCTCAAACATTTTCGCCTCCATCGAAAATGCAGCCGCCGCGGCCGGGATTCGATCCCGCGACCTTCGGGTCAGCAGTCGAGCGCCATAACCACTAGACCACCGTGGCGGGGCCGGCACGACAATCATGTCCTGATGGATAATTTGCATAAATCGCACAAAATTCCCGTAGATATTTAGATTATTGTCTTGTGAAAATGGAATCCCGCTTCCTTCAGGATCCCCGGAGTTTACGAATGAAGCTTCGACGAGCTTGTTGCGTAGCAGGCTTGCCGTTTGTCTACCAAAGACGTTCCTGCCGAAGACGTTGCTATATTTACTTGTAGTAAAGAAAATATAAGAAGTGGAGAAAATCAATGGCTGGAAACCGCCGCGGAGGAATTCGAGCTTTAAGATATATGGAAACAAGAATTAGGTATTAAAGGATGCCGATGTCCTGGAATTCATGTTAAGGTGGTGGTGGTGGTGGTGGTGATGTTGCAGCAGGCGGGGCTAGCCTGGCCTGCATGGCCGGCAATTGTTCCGCCTGAGCATCTCCTGAATTGTAGGGGTATGTCACCAAGTGCCGAACAGCCCAGTGTCTTGCAGGAAAACCAACAAAATTCGTTGCACGCTCCTCCTCGTTGCCGCGGGCCCTTCAGGAAAAATGACGTCTTGAAATGTCCGGTGCCTATGACACCCTTTTTGCAAAGTGCGGACCATCACTGCTCTTTCCACATCAAACTGCGGGCAAAGCCAAATGAAATGTTCAATGTCCCCGATGTCACCGCAGAAGGCATAAAACGGGGAAGCGTATCGCCCAGTCTTGAATGACCAAGCCGAGGTGTATGCGAGCCGGTTCTTATGCGGTACAACAGCGTCGCTTGTTCGCGAGAAAGTCCGGTGATTACACATGCTTGGTGTGGAAACTTGTAGATCGCCTTGAAATGATTTCGTATCGCATCTTTGTTGTTCTGGTAAGTTTTAGGAGTTCTTACTTTTGGAATAGATGTCCGCGCTTCGCATGCAAGGGCATCAGCCTTTTCATTGCCTTCAATGCCAACGTGGGATGGTATCCACTGAAACTTTATATTAAAGCTCTTGTCAGTAAGGTGTTTGATGAGCGCCAGAGATTGCCTGGTGAATTTTTCTTGAGGTAGGACACGATGCAATTCATGTTAACTCTGACCAGGCTTGATTGTTTTCGCACACATGAAAGAACCTACGAGTGCACGGCCTGAACTTTTGCTGTCATATGGCCGAAGACTGAAGCTGAGGAGCAGAATATGATACATACTCATTCGCAGCGGTAGAGGAGCGCCAACATTGTACTGCAGGTGAGCTTCAGCTAGCTCCGATTGCTTATTTAATACAAGCGTCAAAATGCGAAACATTTTTTTCTTGCAGAGATGTTTAGCATGCGCTACAAAAATAGCACGACATACGTTGGATGTTATCCCAGTGTTGCCGATCTGGGAATGTCAGGAGGTACAGTCCATGCAGTTATAAAGACACTGTCAAATGCGTCCTTTATCTAGTGCGCTCGAGCTGGTTGCTTCTAATCTAAAGCGTTAAAGTACGCTGATAGGCAGCGGCTAAGCATTAGTATGTATAACACGTAGAAAGATAACGTTACGTTTTTTTTTATGTTTACGGCTTTGCGGCTCGTGCTACAGCTTTATCGGCTCAAAGTGCTCTGTCATCTTAATTGACGATGTGCACATTCGGAGGCAGAAGAATCAACAAATCCAAAGAACCGCCGATACAGCAGCTTCCTTCTTTGGCAGCTAAGTGACATTCGGGAAGAAGTAAAGCTAAGCGTGCGCACCTCCAAACGTTCTGTGCACGACTCACTTGGCATTCTCGGGCTGTTTTATCTGCAGGCATGCGTCGCGGTTGTGTATCCATTGTCAAGTGCGTGGCCAGCGTATCGGCTCGAGCAAGCTAATTACCCGTGGTCAATCCTGCCATCCGTCAGGGCTCAGTGAGCCTCGACGGATATCTGGAGCATCTCACCACCAAGGGATCTGTCAGGCTTCTCTCGGCGCGTTCCGGTTAATGCGCCCGTCAGTGGCGCTATCGCAGCGAAGCCATTGACCGGTCCAGTGGCTCCCTTCCCGCTCCCTAGCGCCGGCGGTAGTCTTATGGGTTGCACCTATAGCGTTACGTGTGTCGCATGGTTTGTGCTGCAGTTTGTTGTGTATGACGTTGTGCAGCATTACACAGTGTGTGGTTATGGCTTCCAATATTGGCAACTGCACGAAATAAACTCAGCTGCGCCAGACTTTGTCGTGTCAGGTCTCACAATGTTAAAGTATACACTGCGCTCTTCCAAGCTCTTCTGTATCAGGCTGTGTTGTTCTGCACATTGCATGCAACACATTGTTCTGAGCAGCGTATACTTTAAGAAAACCTGTTATTAAAAAATCGGGTATGAAAAAGTGCATTCCTACGTTTTGCCTCACAACACCAGAATAATATTACGAGGCACGCCGGATTCCACACTACCATAGAACATGCGGCGTTCTTTACGGTGCACTTAAATGCACATACACGAGTGCTGTTTTGCATTTTGCCTCGCAGAAATATGCGGACGCTGCAGACACGTGGCTCGAACCAGGAACCAGACACGCGGCTGGAACTTCAAAACGGCTAGCGTTCCTTTGTGACTGCTCGTTTGTGTAGGTTTGTGCGTTCGCACAGGCCACCTTATTGCTAACCGCTTAGCAGAACGGCTCACTTTGCTTGTTTTCGCTTGACCAGTAAAGGCCAATAGTCCGCGGCGCCCACGCGTTTGCACGAGATAATGTGCAATCGCTCGCACGTTTCAGGCCAGAACGCTAGAATCTGCCCCGCCACGGTGGTCTAGTGGTTATGGCGCTCGACTGCTGACCCGAAGGTCGCGGGATCGAATCCCGGCCGCGGCGGCTGCATTTTCGATGGAGGCGAAAATGTTTGAGGCCCGTGTGCTTAGATTTAGGTGCACGTTAAAGAACCCCAGGTGGTCAAAATTTCCGGAGCCCTCCACTACGGCGTCTCTCATAATCATATCTTGGTTTTGGGACGTTAAACCCCAGATATTATTATTATTATAACGCTAGAATCTGCTGGAACCACTGGTGCGCGCATAGCCCCAACAGCTTGCTCCTTATCTGGAATGGGCAGTGCTCACTGTCGCACCCTCGCCGACCGAGACACGGATCCAGGAGCTCGCCATAGCCTTCGATCCCCTTTGCGTCTCCGTGCATGGCGCCCTGAAACGTAAAGCGGCACAAAACAAGGACAAAAGAAAATAAATAAATAAAGACAGAAGCTACGAACGCTGCTCTCGCTATATGCTCCCATGCGAGCAGACATCCAGGGCGCCTGGCTGGCTAGCTGCGTCTTTCCGAAAACTGATGGCCGACTGCGGGCACGGGTCGGCACCCAGCGTGCTCGAAAGGCGGCTCTAGGATGGCGACGCTAATGCGTGGCAGCGCGGAACCAAAGGCGAGCTTCTCGCAGTCGCACGGGCTGCGGCAGGAGCCGACTTGCGCGCGCCGCGACATCGAATGACCATTCGCGTTGTTATTGATTCTGGCACGGCTCTAGCAGGGCAGCCGTTATAGTGGCAATGCGCAAAAGGCACGGCTCCTATTGCGCCGCTGCCAATAGGGCGCGCTATAGTTGGGTGCAATAGGCTCCAGTGCTCCGTATACGTTCGCAGAGGGCCGTGGTCCGTCGACGCATAGTTTCGCAGAAGCGCACGCTTAAGTTCCTTGCAGGATCTTTTCGTGGTTTTCACTATAAGCTAGTTGCGAGCACGAAGAAGTAAGCGACTAGGAAAATAGCTTTCCAAAGCGATATGCGAGATCGTTTGCTCATGGTTAAGCACATAGTTCTTTCTTGCCTTCCCCACCCAGCATGATGCACAATTTCCTCTGGAGCTTGCACGTCGTATGAGTGTTACAATATCCCTCAAAGAGGAGCACCTCTATAGGGAGAGAAACGATTCTGTTCGTCAAAGCGATTACTGACATATAGGGAAGCCTGATAACATATAAACGAGACGAAAGCGTGCTTGAACGCGCGCTGGAGGAACGGCAGCTGCGAGGTTTCACTGAAGGTGTACATCAGCATTAGGCGTTTGCTTGAGTATTCGGAGGGCCACTTGTAATACAAAGTAGCGACTCCAATACCTTAGCGCTTCCTATAGTTGCTCACTGCAATAAAAGAAACAGGCGACATGCTAATTCAGTTATCAAAAGTATAAGATTATTGCTATCCTATATAATACATCTTAGAAGCTGCAAAAAACAGACTGCGACACTCTCGCAATAGAAATAGACTTGATGTTTGTGCACAGAACTAGGAGGTGAAGTCTACGGAACTCGCTGTCCCTCGTTGGAGCGAGCGAGCAGGAAGGCGGCGTTGTGCGTTTGCCGGCTTTCGAGCTAACGGCGCGTGCACGCAGAACACGGTGTCTCTGCCGTTATCACTGAGAGGGTGATAACGTTCGGGACCCTACATCGACGCTTTGGACGTGTGCACGCTTTGGATGCTTGCGTTGTTTGTGTCGGATGCCCAAACATCCATGAAATCTTTCCTCCTCGCTTCAACTCGTTCTCCTCTCTTTCCCCTGTATATGCCACAGTTGCCCACTAGTATGTGCTTTCACGTTTCATTGTCGAGCAGGGAGCGAGCGTCGAACGGAAGAGAACTATAGCGCGCACCGTAAAAGGGGTTACGGTAGAGACCATTTGTAGCAGAACGTCAGAAGGCGTTCGGCGAGCGAAAATGTGCCGTCCAGGGAAACCCGACAACGGCGTTGGCGCGCCAGAGAAGTGCCTGCCGAGAGGGAGTGGTTGCTTGCAGCTTTTAGCGCATTCGTAGCGGATGCGCCCCCGGGGGATGTAGGTATATAGTACATATATTGTCGACGACTACCGTAGCTTCTACGAAAGCTAAGACGAAGACGCGTCCATATCTCTTAAGAAAGCATTCCGCTTCTGTAGGAAAACATTCCTTTATTAACGCCAGAGTCGGAATTCTTGTAAGTGCCTTCCCCTCTCTGAAGACTAAAAACGTGTTAATATATATTGCGATTACGCGAATGCGGCGCAGTAGCGTCCGAACACCTCAGCGACTCCTCTACCACCGCCGTAATGGTTTCGCCAGGCATACCCAGGAAACAGATATTCCAGGCTGCCGCGGCAGTCGCATTTCGATGGAGGCGAAATGTTAGAGGCCCACGTTAAAGAACACCGGATGATCAAAATTTGCGGAGCCTTCCACTACGACGTGAGTCACGATCATATCGTGGTTTTGGCACATAAAACTCCACACAATATTATGACATATCCCAGTGATGCATTAGAAGAGACCACGTGATCGCACTGTTAAACCTCGCAAGCCAGTATCATGTACTCCTGCATGCTTGAGCAGCAATGTTACATTTTTAGTATTGTCCAAGTTAACCCGGTGTAATGTCACTGACTGAAACGATTTTTTTTACTCCATCGCAGCGTAGTGACCGCTCAAGAATGTATCAAAGGTCAGCTGTATCGATTTTGGAAAAAGTTGTTTCCATCTCCAGTAATGTGTTAACTAGACCCGAGCGCGCGCCATCAAAAACAGTAATGTCCCGCTGAGCTGTCACTGGGGCTTAAATTCAGTGTTATCAGCGGTATTTCTTGCTCGTTCCGATGTCGCGGTTCACAGAAGCAGCACTAGTTTCCACAACAGGAAATGTTTTCGCGGTTGTGCATTTCGTTCTTGCGTCTTTAACGACCTGTCAAGCGTCTCACAGTTTTTATATAATAGTTGTTCAGTATAATGTATAGAAAAATAGTACGCTAGAATTACTACAGCTCCAGTTATGTTTTTTTTATTTGGTGTCTTTTTTCGATTACATGACGCTCTGAGTGAATCACGTCATTGAATTGTGCTGGAAAGGCAGTAGTAATATGCGTCATGCTTCCTCTGTCTTTTACGCTTGTAAAACGAGAGAGAATTTGTGCGCGTCGAGTTAAAATTAACGAGCGGGCACCAGTATGGAGTAAATAAAGGTTGACGAATGAATCTCGGAAGTATAAATCCTATGAGTCTTGCATGTAAAACGACTGTCGCGGGGCACAACACGTAGCATCCAGGTCCTCCTCCCCTTGATGATCGGATTCTCGCGTGCTTGAAAACAATAGACGTTAACGGGATCGGCAGATCGAAGAAGCGCGCGAGCCTCCCGTGCTCTAGTTGCGTGCGCGGCATCCTTTGGATCACTTTCTTGCACTCTGAGTTGTACCCGCATAGGAGGCCTGCGCGGGACGCATGCAGTTGGAGTTAAATCTGGCGTGTCTCTAGCTGTCGGCGAAAGGAACAAAGCTTCCTTACTTCCGTGACTGTTCGCCTTTGTTGTTTTTTCGGTTCACTACGAGCAGAATTACGGTTCGCCAAAGGATTGTGGCAAGTTTTCTCGTCGTCTTTAATATAGAACGGTTTTCGAACCTGCGCATGCACACGTGTAACTGAATAATCGAAATTTCGCGCAAGTCCAGCGCCATTTCTTTGTCTTCAAGGCGCTCATTGCGTGGGACGCCACGTGTCCCCGCTGTTTTGGCCCGCAGGCACGAATCCAGGGCAGGCGGCGCCCGTCAGCGTCCATCCAGCACAGCTGGGTTACTGCAAGCAACACGCACGTTCCTCGTTTTTCTTGCATGTTCCCATGTCGCGGTTCACAGAAGCAGCACTAGTTTCCACAACAGGAAATGTTTTCGCGGTTGTGCACCTATTTCATGTTTCTCTTCAGTTTATACTAACCACACACTACAAGGAAAAAGAGAGCATATGCTGCATCATTCTGTTCGTCCTGACTTGCCACGTATACGACTTTCTTTAAAGGGGTGGCGCCATCAGATTTCGAGGCTATAACAAGCCTATTGTGGGTTTCCTCTGCATGCAAGGACACTCCACACGAAGGGTAGGACACAACAGACGTTTACAATATATTTTAATTCACTTCCAAAGTGTACCTAAATGCCCATTCTCCCGATCGAGACCCATCGCTAGCGCGCCAACTCTGACGTGGCTCTATAGGAGGGGCAACGAAAGTTGTAGTGACGTCACACCAGATCTGCTGTAGTGACGTGAGTGACCTCCGGACCTCCGCCACCTCCGCCACCTCCCGAACGTACGTATCGACAAAGCATCGGTTGCGACATCTCTCGCCGACTTTCGATCGCTTCCTGGCTGAGCGCGTCACAGCTTTGTGTGGTCATGTGACCAAGCCCCCTACACTGCTACGTCACTGCCCAACCTCGGCGCCCAGAAACCGAAACCGAAAGTTGTCGACATAAAAAGGTGATGTTAAATTATTTAGCGAGAATACATGAACCTTGGCGCGTGTATCATGCCTCCTGGAGCTATAGGAAACGCTTACAACAAAGAATGCGCAAGCCACAAATTTGGTGGCACCACCCCTTCAAAGAGACACGTTAACTTTCTTTTGGGCCCAACGGCTATCCGATGAGTGTATAATGATCTTTTAAGAGAGTTCACGTATCTCTTTAAAGAGAGTAATACAAGTAGCAAGTCAGGACTCGCGAGAAAAGAGTCAAAGGACTTCTTTTTTTTTCTCTTAGAGTGCAGAGGAAAGTTCGCGCAGATCTTCGAAATAGTTTATGAAGTTATGGCACTGCACTGCTGATTTAAAGGTCGCAGGTTCGAACACTGGCGCGACGAGCGCATTTCGAAAGGGCGAAATTCAAAAGCGGTCGTGCATATAGATTGAGGCGTACGTCAAAAAATATCAGTTAATTGAAATTATTCTGAAGTCCAGTGGCGGAACGCCTCATAATCAGATCTTTGACGAGCAAGTAAGAGTTCTTTCAAAAAATAAGAATTTTAGGCCTACTGTACTCGTTACATGAGTGCGCAGCAAGTGTTTTTCTGGTATGTTAAAATTGAGTTGTTCTAGAGATATTGATGGAGAAAATATGGTGTACGGCTGCTCCGCTTCTCTCAGTTCTGCAGCTTCAAACATTTACTTATGCGAATATTTCTCCGTATTGACAAACGTGAAAAATCTGCGAGGATATAGAGGTATTACGAGAAGTAGAAAAAAAATGAAAAATTCAACATCGCGCACAAGCCCATTTTTGTTTTTGTTTTTTTTCTGTCGCGGCGCCTCGTCGTTGCTCAATAATGTTTTTCTTTGTAAGCCACGCGTTTGCCCGCAAAGTGTCGCTCTTCTAGTCACTGGCGAAGGAATATTGATTGAAACGAAAGCTTTAAACTGTGTACTGTATCCTACCCCTTCGCTCTCCTTTTCTCTCAAGTACCCGCTTCACTCCCATCACAAAGACCATCTGTAAACGGACGGAGCCCACAGCAACTCTTATCAATAGCATGTGACTATCACGTGGTTTTTTTTTTTCTTCAGTTTTTCTTCTTTCGTTTCGCTTATGCTTTTTCGCTCCATCTATATCGTGTTCCAATAGACGCCGGACAGGCGAGCCGCTTCGATTTCCATTTCCAAGCTTGGGCCCAAACGCTGCCAGAATACACGCTGTCTCTTCGGTTTCGCCGTCATTTTATTATTTTTTTTCAACGCGACTTCAAGCTTTTACTCCATAAGTTTCCCTTTAAACTTTGTTTCGTTCTTTGTTTATATAAATGCTATACAGTCAAAAACAAAACGAAAAAGAAAGAGCGTGCGTGCCTCTGTACATTCCCCTACGCAAAAGCCACGCAACTTCTCTCTGCGTCTCTCTCTTTTTTATATATCACTCCACGGATTCTATGTAACAATGCAGCTTATTTCGCTTATACATGTTCCGTTCGTTGCACCGCGCTCATTGACACGCCCATACGCGCTTATGTACCGACGCGTACAAGCAGCACCTCTCCCCTCCCCCCGGGCACACACACACAGAGGCACGCACGTACACACGCGCACATACATACGCACGCACACGGCCATTTCATCCGCTGAGCGTCACTCCTCCGACTTCCCCGCACACCCCCTTCTTTTGTTTTCAGCAACGTATTCCTTCAGACGGCGTCCAGCCCCACAATACAGCTCACTGTACCCATACACGTGCACAGTCATCTGACGGAGTCATTTCTCTCTGCCTCCCTCAGTTTTTCTTTTTCAGACGCGTAGGCTTTCTAGTGCTGTAATGATTTCCGAAAGTTCGTAGTACTCACGCGAAAAGCAAGCGGAGGTTAGTCTAGGGGCCAGAGGGCGATGGGAACGGCGGATCGTACAATTTTAATTTGCTTACAGCGCCGCTGCAGTGAAAAGCAAAGAGGCGAACGCAACGAACGATTGTTTTCGCTCGAAGTCTGGCGCGGCCGGGCGCGCCGGAGTGCGCGCGTCGAATCGATCTGAACAGCAGGCGTAACAGGAACCAAACGATGCGGCCTAAAGCTGCATGCCCGGATATATATTTCCGGACACCTTAGTTTTCTCTCGCAGTCTTTTTTTTTTCCTCTTGTCTCCTTCCGTTCTCTGAAGAAAATAAATTAGTTTTGTCCCTTCCAGCAGTATATGGCGTGCTGCCGCCAAAAACAACGACGAAGTCAAGCTTGAAGTCAAGCTTTCGATCGGCCTGCATTATCAGTAACACTCCCACGTGTTTTCCGAAATCTTTTTTGTTTGTTTGCTTTGTTTTCTTTTTTTTTGTGGCACGTCGATTTAGATTGTAGCTTGCAGCAGGCGAGCTTCTGAATGTAGCAAGCATTATGTGCTAATACAAAGGCGCATCTACGCTGTGTGTCAGCAATAAATACAAATGAGAAACGATTCCTTTCTGACTCATCAGATGTATTATTCATTGAGAGCTGACTCCATAGTCTCATTTACGGAAGCACACGCAAGCACGCCGACGGGTACACAGGCGCTCTTTAGGGGCTACACTCGCAGGTGGGCGAGGTAGTTGCCTTCGCATTTTAGAAGTACTGTTTTGGGTGTAATACAATCAAGGAACTACATAAATGACCAGCACCAAATATATTTAGGTAACTTACACGCTGTACTTGTGCAAGCAAAGTGAAGCCAAAGCCCCTGTTCTATGCACACCTGCTCCTTTGACCTGCAGAAGCCGTGAATCGCTCCCTGCGCAAACCAAACTGGAGCAAAGCAAGATAGCTCAGGATGAAATTACGCGCGTTGCCTGATAAAGAGAAAAATGTATGCTATGAGTGCCGCCAGCGTCGCCACCGTATGTATATAGTGTACACCGTGGCTAATATGCCCTTCGACGTTGCAGTGCGGCTGCTGGTCAATTTATTGTCCTAGATTGGCGTTCTGTTCAGCGCCACCCCTGTAAGTGTTGTTTCGCTTCTCGCTGTTACAGTTTGGTAGATTGAAACGGCGGTAACTCCATTGGCGATGTAGGTTGTTCATCGTTTACCACAGACATCTATTTCTAGCAAGGGCCAACTTATGCATTTTTATATTACCATGCAGTTCCCTTTTTGTTACCTTAATATCATTTTCATAATATGATTTGTTTCGGCTTTCTCCCATTTGTTTATTCCTATAAGCAACATGGTTTTTTGACAAATGCCCCCGCAGCACCTACAAAATGCAATAATAATTACATACATACATATACAGAGCGGCATCTTAGAACTATGTGTTTATGCTTTACAAAAAGAACTCAGCCTTTTTTCATCTTGATCATTTATGTATGACGATGAAACCTATCAATATTCCGTACAAAAATACTGCAGCATCATTGCGTTCACTGCGCCAATATCTAGGAATACATTGCGTACTATTTTTGGTTATTCGGGAAACATTAATTCATTAATTTCTAACGTATACTGCACGCCAGAATTCTTTCCTTGCAGAGACGTGGCGCCGAAGCGTTTGAATATCCTAGTTTTTAGAAGGCTGTTTTTCGACACTGAAACGCCGGCAAGACTAAACGATGTGTTACATGACCCAAATTTCTTCCCATTCTGTGCATCACAAAGTAGCACCTCGTGCAATTTCGAATGCCCACTGTTGCGACCGGGTTTTTGGATCAATCCCACCGCTGACTCCAGTTGTCGTGCCGGTGTATTTGGATCCGTCCCTTCTCGACAACCATGATGTTGCTACGAGAGGGCAGCGTCGTACCCGGACTCCGTTTGGTAGCGTAGTCGAGTCTCCGGGTTGAGGAACTGATGCTAGCAAGATGGGAAAACAATAACAAGTTTACTGGCACTTTTTAACACTCAATTTACATCATGACAAGGAAAGAGTTCAGTGACGAGCGAATTGGATGAGCCTGTTACCGAGGGCTCAGAGCCCCATTTCTCACTCAGCATCGTCGTTTTAACCCCTCAGTTTGGCTCCTCCCTCTTGATGACCACCAATCACACACACGACACCTCCCACCATGGCACAGTCCATTTCACTGTCGCGGAGGGGTCATGGCACACTTGAAGCGGCAAGAGTCCGGCGGTTGTCGACACGCAGGTGGGGAGAAGCAGAACAGGTTCCTCGTGCTTGCCCATGCAGATCTTTTCCCGACGCAGCGAAAGGGTTGCGGAGACTCCCGTCCAAACATACCCGTCAGGTGGCTTCGGCAGCGTACCAAGCCAAGCCCAGGTGGTCCATTGTCTCCGGCATCGCCGTCCCAGACTTTGAGGCCGAGATTCTGCCCATTGTTGGTCACTCGCCGTCCCAGGAATTTCGTTTCCAGGAAGGATACAGGTGTTCTAGCAGCGTGAGAACACCTCGTCCGCCGATTCTCTTGGTCAGTGCTTCGCCACCGACAGCCGGTCATAACACCACGCTGGGGTGCACTGCAAACCGTTTCACACCCTTATAGGTGTATTTGCGATAAAACACCTATCGTACACTCTTTATTCCTGTCAGTATTATCCGAAAGGGTGTAATGTCTTCTTTGCACACCCTTCGCACACCCTTTTTTCATTTTTGGGTGTACAATGGGTGTATGTTCTGTTAAACACCCATGGGTGTTCTTTGGATTTTACACCTATGGGTCAATTCACGCAGTGAATTGAACCATAGGTGTAAACAGGTATCGCTGTACTGCTGAATGCAATTAACTGAGACACTGAACACCACGGGCAACGCCTCCTGAAACCACAGGTCACCACCCTGTTCGACAGAGCGTCTTGGCACAGGATACTGTTTCACGAGGCACCTGAGTGTGAAGCTACCTGCTCGTGAATCAGTAATGGTTCACCTTGGTCTGCTAAGCTTGCCACTCAATTTTCATTCTTTTAGTTGTGCATCACAAGTCTGCCGTAATTGCAAAGACGCATGTATTTTGCCTACTTTATTAGGCAAGTGGTAGTGAAAATAAAATATAGCATTGTCGTGCCTGAGGTTCTGAATGCAGTGAGTCAACCGATGTTACTTATTTGGAGCTCAGATATATTTAAGCCTTTACATCGCGAATTATTTTGGAGAAATCGTTTCCAAAATAATTTCATTTATTGCTTGATTGGATTGACACGTTGAATGAATGCCCCAAATACATTCGGAATAATATATTGTTGCGAATATAGCACGTCTTGTTCGCTGTAACAGTTACAACTGTGTACGGAGAGGAGACGCTGCGGGCCAGTAGAACACTGGGAGAAGGAGAAACCACGTAATCACCATCCGGTACATTGGGATAGGGTTCAACAGCGACGCAAGTTAGGGCTTGTGGTGGCAGACGAATAGCCTCAGCACACGAAAGTTTGGTCTGAACCACCTCCGACACGTCGGCGGACGCAGGCAAGTCAAGTTGTACAACACCGGCCGAGCAGTCAATGACAGCAGAGTGGTCAGACAAGAAATCGAGTCCGAGGATGACATCATGTGGACAATGAGCGAGAACATGAAACAGAACGGACGTCTGGCGGTCGGAGAACCTCACACGTGCCGTGCACATTCCGAGTACAGCCGGAGTTCCTCCACTAGCGACACGTACAAATAGGGACTCGGGCGGCGTAAGGACCTTATTTAATCGTGCACGGAGATCAGAGCTCATAATAGAAATATGTGCGCCGGTATCAATGAGGGCAGTAACAGGTAGGGCCATCCACTTCCACAGCAAGCAGGTTCTGGTCCGTAGTGAGGGTCAGCAGAGGGTTTTCAGGTCGGGGGTCGAATGCAGCGTCACCTCCGGGAGCTGCATTGCTCAGTTTTCCGAGTATGGGCGTCCAGTAGGGCGGGGCGACGAATGGCGACGGGGCTGAGGTGACCGGGAGCGACGATCGCTTGGGGACGGCGAACGGCTGGAGCGTCGGACCGATGTCGCAGGAGCCTCAGCGTATGGTCCACCGTCACGAGCGGGAAACTGCAGGGGCCGGTGGTTGTCGTCACGTCGATAGCCAGAAAACGAGCGAGATGGAAAGGTGCGAGAACGACAGTAGCGAGAAATATGTCCTACACCGTGGCAACGAAAGCAGATCGGCTTGTCGTCCTGCGTTCTCCACTGGGCAGGATCACGATAGCGGCGAAACATTTCCGGTGCACGAGGAGGCGTTATGGAACTGACACGAGGTTCCGTCAACGAACACACCGGCTGCAGTCCGACATTCGCAAGCTCTTCCCTCACAACCTGCTGGATCAACGAGATCGTTGGTCGAGGATCATCAGATGGCCGCGTCAGGAAAGATGGTGGCGACGCCGCCTCGATTTCTCGGCGCACGATGCGAACTACGCTCTCGTTGGTAGGCGGTTGACCGCATGGCGGCTGAAGGTCCTCGCAAGATGATGTAGCGGCCGTGTTCGGAAGTCGCACGAAATGCTGGGCAATGCGGCGACTCTTCAGTTCTTCGAACCGGCGGCACTCTTTGATGATGTCGTCCACGGTGGAGCAGTCTTTAGACACTAGTAAATTGAAAGCATCATCCGCAATTCCCTTGAGCAAGTGGCTTACTTTGTCACCCTCTGACATGTTGGTGTCGACACGTCGGCAAAGGGCCAGTACGTCAAGGATGTAGGAGACATACGATTCGGTCGAAGATTGTGCCCGACAGGAGAGTTCTTTAGAAGCGGCCCGCTGGCGTCCGACGGCTCTACCAAATAGGTCACGAAGCTTCTGTTTACAGGCATCCCAACTGGTTATGTCAGCTTCATGAGCCTGAAACCACGTACCTGCTGTTCCGCAGAGATAGAAGTCAACGTTGGCAAGCATCATTGTAGGGTCCCACCGGTAGACCGCTGCAAACCGCTCATACTTCGCGATCCAGTCATCGACGTCAACGTGGTCGGTGCCGCAGAAGTTACCGGGATCGCGGGGTTGAGTCAATACGACCGGCTGTACCGGCTGTACCGGAGGCGCGGTCGAAGCGGCAGCAGCAGAGTTGCTTTCTGTTGACATATTGCGGCTGTCCAGGATACGTCCGCTGCGGAGTTCCGTCTTGCGTAGTACCCAGCACCTCCACCAAAATGTTGCGAATATATTTATAACTTATTTAGTGTAGGATGGTCCAGCAGTCAAGATGGCGGTTGTTACTTCCAGCACACCGACACGTCGTCTGCTTCTTCTTCGCACACCTCACCATAGTCATAGCTGCAACCCCGCTACAATATGTATTTGTTCAGCATTCATAAGCATTTGTTCAGTTTAGAGACAGTTGGCTTCACTGCACTGTGATCATCGCAAACACCTCTCCTAACGCTTAATCTATAGCATACATATACAGTGAAATCTCGTTGACACGATTCTGCATAATACGTTTTTCAGCCTAATACGTTTTTGTTTTTATTTCCTGCCAACATCCCTTGAAAATAATGCATTTTCATGCGTTTAATACCATAACATTTTTGCCAAAACTGGATAATACGACCGCGAAAGTGGATCTGGACCGATATATCGAGAAATCCTGCGTTTATTCTTCGCTATGACAGCTCGCATCGCGTTCCAACAACCCACGATCTGCGCGTAGCAGAGCCGCTGAGACCACAGCAGCATCAGTTTAGCGGCGAAAAGATCGCTGCTAGGCGATCCTTTCTTTGAGATTATATATATACATATATATTGCCGCTTTGTGAGGGCCTCCCCCATAGGTCGGCAAAAAATGTGGAGCTCACTCAGACTCACTCACGAAACATATCTTACCCTTAGAGCTCACTCGGACTCAGACTCGCCAAACTTTTCCTCATCCGGACTCACTCGGACTCAGACTCACTATAATTTTGCTCAACCGGACTCACTCCGACTCAGACTCACCAAAATATAATTCACTCGAACTCACTCAGACTCAGACTCACGGCTCGATCTGAGTCTGAGTGAGTCGGAGTGAGTCGACTCATGAGTCCGCTAGCCTATAATTAGCCTTTTTCTACCATAATTTCAATGCTCTTTAACGTCAATATCTCGCATAATCGGTGCGCTACTTAGCACCTTTTGATCTCGTACCTTCAAATACGAGTTATCTGACTTTGTAGTTCAATAAGGACCGTTTTATTGAAAGAGATGACTCACACGAGATATTTTTATCAGTAACTTCCCATGAAGAAGTTTGCGGGGGGAGGCCAAGGCACCTCCTCCCCCTCTCCCTCCTCATCTCACGCCTCTGATCAATAAATATTGAGCTGACGTATGAACGGTAGTGCGTTGACGTATGCGGGACTACACGTGAGTATAAATGTGAGCCGACATAAGGCTGATAGTAATGCTGAAGTTGAGTAGACAGGACCATAGGTCGGCAAGAAATGTGGAGCTCACTCAGGCTCACTCATACAATATATTTTGCCCTTAGGGCTCACTCGGACTCAGACTCACCAAAATTTTCCTCAACCGGACTCACTCGGACTCAGACTCACCAAAATTTTTCCCAACCGAACTCACTCGGACTCAGACTCACAAAAACTTTACTCACACGGACTCACTCAGACTCAGACTCACGTCTCGATATGAGTCTGAGTGAGTCTGAGTGAGTCGACTCATGAGTGAGTTTGCCGACCTATGGCCTCCCCTCCAGTGAAGGGAGACTTCAAGGCCTGCTTGTAGTCAAGCAGCCCTTACTGTGTCGTCGCAATGCTTACTGCGATTCCAAAGCATAACAAAACATAACACTGCCGCAGAAAGACAGCTGCGCCCACGCGACCCAACAACGGCCGGGGCGCCACCTCCTCGGCCGGCGCAGCCTAAAGCGCAGCCGCCGCGCGTGCGCAGCGCGCGGAACAGCTCTATCACCACGTGACTTATGCAACGCGCTCAGTCACGCCGCCGGACTCCATCGTTTTCTGCGTGTGTTGTGCATCGCCTCCCGATCGGTCGAGTTTTGCAATCGGTGTGTTTCGGTTGTTTGAAGTGTGCCTGCGCTGTGTGCTCGTCCTTTACCTTCTGCCAGTGCTGCTTATTACGAAGATGCACTATACTCAAAGGGAGACCTGCAGCTTCATATCGTGGAGCACTCGAACTGAAACGGTATGTACCACTATCACGTTGCTACGGCCAGCGCTTTGTTAACTCCGAGAGCGCGATCTAATGCCGTTAACTAAGCTTTTCTTAACTGGTTGACGATCGGTGAGCATTTGTTAACGTAGCGAGCAAATGTGAGTGTATTGTTTCATCGGGATGAAGGCAAAGTTGTGTGACATTAGGCGCGGGCAAGCTTTGCTTTGTTTGGTGTTGAAAGCAGTGTGCGCATGCGCGGCTGTGATTCGGAAGGGGATTTGAACGCAGTTGTGGCGGTGCCCTCCTGTCGGCGGTGGTGTTGGAAGGGGCCCCCGCTCTCGATGAACCACTATTTTGATTTAAGAATAGTTGGGTTGTGACGGCGCCTGTTACCTCTAAGCGTCAAGCGTGTCTAAGGCGCGTATGCTTCGGCCTGTTGGTAATTCAAGTGCATTTTTTTTTCGCACAAGAAAAAAAAAAACAGGACAGAAAACAACGACGTGGTGTCCGCGTCGTTCTTTTCCGTCCGTGTTCGTTTTGTGCGCTATAACTACCGTAATGCTCGGGTTGATGCGTGTGGGTCATTTTAACGCAGCATGTTGCTTCGTTTTAGGTACGCCGCGCGAAGCTCGCCTAAGTGCTAATACATTCCGTTTCGTTAAATTCGTACCGATGTTTTAATTCATCCGTAACATAGGTTTCCTGATAATGCCGGCACCCGTGCACGGGGAGCCATTCGTTAAACTTGACTTGTGTTCGAATGAATTTTTCATGTCTATGTGTGGCCGAATCGCCTTAACTACCTGAACTGTGCTAGCGCTAGTTCGAGCACCAGTGTGCACTTACACGTGCGCAGGGTTCCCCATAAGGGGTAGGGAAGTAGGAAGGTTAATCGCTGCCCCCCTCGCCCCGCCTTACTAAAAAGTCAAAGTATGGGGGCAGACTTTGCGCCCCCCCCCCCCCCCCTATGTCTGAATTCACTAGGAGGGGGAGCCTGAGTGCCCGCGTTCGAGCACAATTTATTTTATTCTATTTGTTTCCATTATGTCTAGCTTTCATTATTTTGTTGTGGTTATTAAGAGTTATATGCGCCCCGCCTCGCTTTGCCGTTGTAACTTCGCTAAATACTTTTACGTGTACAAACATTAAAAAACGCAGTTTGTACGACCACCTCCAATGATATTATTTGGTAAAAGACAAGCTTAGTGATTTATAAGATATTTAAAATTTTCCAATCATCTTCAAGGCTGCAAGTTGCAGCCTTGAAGAGAAGTCCTTGTGCATAGTTTTGTTTTATATGCTTTTTATCGATGTGCAGGAATCCTTCATGCCACTAAAGAATGCTCCTTTTTCTTTAAAAATGCGGATGATATTTGTCAAATAGTACTTCCTCTTTCCCAAACAAGCTAATTGCACGTAGAAAAGCTGTTAATTCTCTCCAGTTCCATATGGGGCATGTTATGAGCTTCATATTTGGATGGTACTATCGTGAGCAATATGAGCTCGAACACGCGAGCGCGTGGCGAACAGCCTTGAACCTTACGTCGGCTGATTCGCAGCGGCGGCTGTCGGAAACAAAGCGGAAAGGGCGCCGCGCTTCCACTAGCTGTTGACCCTCCCGCTTCGATATTGCTGATGCGAAACAGCATCTTAGAGAGTGTCCGTGGCCGCTAGCGGTGATATGAATTCCCATCAACGCGAACAGCCACATCAGACTAGGTAGCTGCTGAGATATCGGCTGTGACGTAGCCTGCCACGATGCGCAGGCCATGCTTGCGCATCGGTATCTCGGTGGTGTCGGCTGAGGATTTTTCTGCGCCTCATTTATTTATTTTGTTATCATTGCTAGCGGTCATTGGCACGCAATCAGCCGACATCTCGCAGCAGCAACGCTAGCGAGGCGGGAGTACCAACAGTCAGCGGAACAGCGCCCCCCTCTTCCCTCCAGTTTCGGCAGCGCCATCCACGTATCACCCTATCTCAGTTTTAAGGCTATTTTCCACGTGCTCTCATGTTCTAGCTCATATTACACACGATAGTACACGGTACAGAAACTGTTCTTTACTGAAACAAATAATTGAAGTCTGCATAGCGCTTTCCAGGCAATGATCTTTTTATTTTTTTATCATGCAGGGAGAGAGCGTTCCAATAACACCTTGCATTGTGTACGATGGCCCCGATCTTCCCTATGCAAGCAAGCTTTTCCTCCATGTGGACAAAGAACTGCTCTTCAGTGTGTCCAATGCCGAAGAATGAGTAGCTGCACTCATGGCAGCACATTGGCTGTTAAATATCGACTGCCATCACAAGGTGTTCAACGTTCTCGTCGCTGTTGAATGGCTCCTTCTTGGCCAGTGGGTAATGACTCCGAGGACACAAGTAGTAAAGCTCCTGAACATTTTCAAGAAAGCCTAGAAAATAGGCCTTAGCTTCTGCTTAAAGTATGTCGCCACCTGTGATTAACTCGAGCTTAAGCCATAAAGTTATATTTTCATATGGTAACGAGTAGTTATTTGTTTTACATTATACAGAAACGAATACTATGGCGGTACTAGTATTTCATTTCAATTTCTTGCTCATTTTCTTGTGATATTTTAATACAAGCCATTTTGTCTCTGCCGATTCCAACATGTTCTCGCAGGTCATTCCAGTTTGTGGTTATTGGCTTAGTTTTTATATTCAAAGGACTTTGTAACTTTTTTGCAGTAGTTTTAATAATTGAGATCTTTTGCTATTGAAACTTTAGCTTAACAAAACTGCCAGTACTTGTCAGTGAAATCAGTGCATCGAATATTGTTTTAAAATTTATTTTTGAGCTATATGACAAGCTTTAAGTTTGGTCAATATTTTTTAAAGGAAATAAATACTCGTTTTATTCAATTACCAATGATTCTGTTGTTTTTGCTTGGAAAGGGATAATCTTTAAATTTCTCTGAACATGCCCGTGTCAAATTTGATTCAATTGTTGTTATGTAGGTAATGCTTCTGCAGTGCTGTCGTGGTCATAACGTCCCTATTCCCATGCATTTCCTGCATATTACCGCATTCAGCATGCGCTGCAACGTGCGCGTCATGGCCCGATTGCTCACTTTTTTGTGTTGGAGCCACAATCCATTGCTCTTGAGAAAGTGGGAAATATTTCATAATTCCAGCAATGTCCACAGTTTTCTACTTCACACATGTACTTTCCCAGAAAAGAGATAATATGGAGGCCTGCTGTGGAAAACGACATTCTGAGTCCTTATAATGTTGCGTGAGTTGTTACGGAGCATTGATACCCTGCTCGTGTATCAGCTACAGCTGTGTGATGACAGTGTTTACCTTACTAAGAAAGTCGACAACAGGCACAATGGTGTGGGCACTGCTGGAATTTTACAACTTTATCAATCCACTTTCTCATCAAGGGATTGCACATTTCTGAACTATCTCGTTAACAGGAGAAAGACCAGACCGTACCTTGTGTGTTCCAGTGATTTCAAACACATACACTGATGTTATGCGGCCCATTTAAGACGATGGCACCTTATTTTATCAACTGCATAAGTGCAGGTATAAGAAGAGGCACCAATATTTCCCTTCTTGGGAAGGGCAACTACAGCGGGAAAATTCATTCTGGGGTGCGCCCAAAGGGACCAGGTGTCTGTAGTGACCCAAGGGAGCTGACAGAGAAGAAGGTTCATTTGTGCTTCTCCCTGTAACTGCTACCTTTTAGAGGGCGGTTTCATCTATTACACCCCACTCGCACGGGTGTAGCTTGTTCTAAGACCCATACTGCACTATACGGCTGTGTTACAATGAAGCATGTTAAATTGAATCCCTCATTATGAAGTGGAAATCACGCCCTTGCTTCATATTTTGACACAAACGCCTTGGTCATTTGTGCTCCATGTGATTAGTGCTCCTTGTTTGGCGGCATACGCGATGCCGCTCCGCACACTCGAGAAAGGTCATTGAATACCGTGGAATTTGTCTCGGATGTACGAGCTCTGTGTTTATAAACGCTCGACTTTATTTTGTACTATTGGATAACTGTGTGGACATCTTGCAGTATGTGTCAACACATTTTAGGTAATGACTTTGCATTCAGTCACGATTGCACTGTATATGTAAGGGCCATATATGCCGTGCTTCATATGCACCATAAAATCACTGCTGCTGCCAGCATTTTCTTTCTGTGGTAGGAGCCACTATAATAGGTCATGCGCCCTTGAAAGGACTAGCTAAAGGGTAAGCTTTCTAGCGTTTCAATGGGAGCCAACTGGGAGGGGGGAACCACTCGAATTATGGAAATTTTTGCCTGGGTGTTTGGGTGTAATTGTGCATAAACACCCTAACGCCGTTTTTCTCGTTTGGGTGTAATGTGCTTTTACACCCTACACCCTTTTTTTCATTTAGGTGTAATATGCTTTTGCACCCAACCACACCCATTGGGTGAAAGTTTGAAATTACACCCATTGTATAGGTGTAATCCTGCTTGGTACACCTATTTTTTGGGGTGTAGGGGTGTGAGTTATAGACACCAAGTTACACCCATACGGGTGTAAAGTGGTTTACAGTGTGCACGCCGACGCTGTTCTCATTCTATAAATTAGATCGCTAGCGTACAAAAAAAGTTGGGCGCCTTCTAGTGGAACATCTACACGACACTTCAGTTATAGACTAGGCGGAAGACTCAGTTGTGAAAAGCTGAAACAGGTATTGCAATTTTTGCCGCTCCAGATCGCCAAGCTCACCCCGCCTGCTGCGAGCACTTGAGCCAACCGATCAACCAATTATACTTCGAGCAAGCGGCGCTGTCGCAACGCGGTGCAGTGCACGCCAATTTATTGACCCTTACAGCTTCAAAATCTTAGTTTTGTGCATATCCCAGGATATGGTGCAAGCATAAACGCAGCTATACGCTATTACAACAGGCATCAAGTGGTTGCTATTCCTATTTCACGGGAATGCGACTTTAGAGTTTACATTATGGTGGACTTCGGCAACAACAGCGCCCGTATCGTGGAAACGTATCTGGACTAAACTCTATCTTTTCTTTCGCTTGCAACTGTGCCCAGCCTGCCGATATTCAAGGCAAGAATTTGAAAGTAGTTTTCATCACACCCTCAAGCAAGCGGTGAGAAAAAGAAAGCTTGCGAAAGAGAGTTAGGCTTTTATGCATCACGTTATACGCCCGATGACTGGCATTAAAAAAGAAAGTAAGAGCCTCCATTTCGAAAGCCGATATACAGCTTATATGACGCGAGTGACCTTCGGCACCCATATACATGTAGTTAGTGTTATGTACTCCGCAAAGTTTGTTGCTGCGAGACAATTCTTCCAGCGGCGTTGCTGTGTTCATTGGGTGACAGGAAATTTTACGAGCTTGAGCTGGTTACATTAAAGTTCAGTAATGTTCCGTACAACGCGTGTTCTCAAGGCAGTCTGGTTATTCGATGTTACATTTTTAATTTATATTTTTTAACCATTGTCCCTCTTTACGCCAGCGTTAAGGCCATTACTTCGATATTGCCACGCGCCCGTGTTTTAGTTCCATGTGACCGGGCTCTCGCAAAAACTGTTACACGTGTTACCAGTCGCACCCGCCGCGGTGGTTACGGTGCTCGACTGCTGACCCGAAGGTTGCGGGATCGAATCTCGGCCGCGGCGGCCGCATTTCGATGGAGGCGAAAAGCAGGAGGCCCGAGTACTTAGATTTAGGTGCACGTTAAGAAACCCCATGTGATCGAAATTTGCGGAGCCCTCCACTACGGTGTCCCCCATAATCATATCGTACTTTTGGGATGTAAAGCCCCCCAACAATTATTACTACGTGCTACCACTCAGCGCAGGCCACGCCGTCATAGTATATAACCTCGCTGCAGCGGTTTACGTTGGCTTATGCATCGGAAGCAATGAGAAGGCTGTGCCGCGTGCACTGCTTAAGTGAAAATTTTCGTACGTGCCAATACACTTAGAACAGTTGACACTGATCAAAATTATTCGTTTATTCAGTGGCTATCGCGGACAGACACATGCATCGAACGTCAATCACTCCGGCAGCCCCTGTGACCGAGATTCGGCCGCTCCCTCAGGCGCTGCAGAAAAACACGTAAGCCGCGACCCAGCTAGACAGGCGAAGATACTAGCGCAGCAAATGCGCTCAAGGTCCTCTTCCACGCAAAAAAAGCGCTTTTATTTTCTCTACCTGCTGTTCCAGACGGCGTCATTTTACCGAGAAATGATTACCCTAATGTGTGCCGACGCCAATCGGAGGCGCGCATATATAGGGCCCGCCGCCCAAGCGTGTATCACACGACAGGGTCAGTGACGTGCTGCAAGGGATTAACGTGTACGGCAACGTTTTATCTCCTGACCTAATAAACGTTAATCAGAGATCTTTGTTACCCTGTTGCAGCGGAGACTTAGGAGTGCGCTGCATGAAGCGTGCGGACGTGCAAAATAGCGAAAGGCCGTGGGGGCCATGCAAGTGACAACGGCCAAAAGCGTGGTGGTGTATACGTCTCCTGTGCCTCGCCGCCGGTGGTGCGAGGTAATCTTATTTGTACCGAAAAAGCTGAGAGCAACAGACTCAAATACAGTTGGCTGTGCCGTAGGCGAAGGCGTCACCTTTAGTGGCTCATGGACCAAAGTCAGAATTCTCGCGCAATTGAAGATAGCTTTGCCGTTGCTGCGCTACAAGTGACGACGCGGCAAAAATAGGAGCAGGGATAGAGGTGGCGAGCCCTGTAGCGGGGCTGTGTTCGACATAAACTGTTCTAAATTCTCACGGCAAATCAACAATGTTGTATACGGCTGTCTTCTGAGATGAAGATATATAAGCTGTGACGTGACGTTCGCGAAGCTAGTTCTCGCGTTTTGTCTTTTCTTCACAAGCACTGAAACAACCGGAAATTCAGTATATCATGGTCAAACACCACCCACATATGTCATGTACCGCGTGATCAGAAGCAGTGCACAGTATACAATAAAAAAACAAAAAAAAATGCGCAGCCTGCACTAAGTCGCGCATGGTTGGGTCACAGCAGAGGTGGCGGGTACATTTCAGCTTCCCTTGCTAACAATCTGTACAGAATGCTTGGGCGGTGATCGAGCGCGTGCCGGTTCATAAAGAGATTATATATATATATATATATATATATATATATATATATATATATATATATATATATATATATATATTATCTACGACACACGACAAACCTCGATCATAACAGCTCTGCTGTAAAAGAGTACTTATTATCATTACCATATCCAAAAACAAGCCTAACTTAACGTCAACAAAACTTATCATGATTAACATAAAACATCAGCTAGCCTTCCCTTCGGTGTCATATAGGAACAAAAAAAAATAGAGTTGCTATCGCGCTCCGCAAACTACGTGCTCCAGAAAAAATAAGCGAGGACCACCTGCGCAAGGCTTACGAGATCACCGTGCTCCTGCAAAAACACACCACCTCTCGCTAATAAATGCCTGGGTAATACCGGGCCTTTCATAAAATTCCAATTTCGAGATTACCCGCAGGTACCTGGAAACCGATAGCACCGAAGAGCGCTTTTGCTCAAAAGGCGTCCGTCTATGGCCGAACCGATACGGTATCCACGCTAAGCCCATTAAGCTGGGCTTTATTCGTCCCGTGCGTGGACTGCGAGAGGCTAAAACAAAAAAAAAAAAATGGATAGCGGGGACATTCAGTGTGCCGTAACGAAATCGTGGAGAAGAGGTGCACTATAGAAGAAGGAGAGAGAGAGAGAATCCCTCTTCGCGAGGCTATCCGGCGCCGTACGGAGGGACGATTGTGTAATCCCCACCGACCCGTTTCTCGATCTCGGCGTAGGATACGTCGCGAGGGTCGAGCGACGCGGGTGATTAATCGCCGCGCCGAACACCGGACGAGCGACCTGCATCGCGATACGCATGCGCCGTTACCGCATGCCCGACTGCGTTTGTCGTCGCGCCCCCTTCTTCGGCGCGATCTCCTTTCGCAAACGTACAGTATATACCTTCTCGTGCGCTTCTTATCGGCACCGTCCTGCATTTTATAAGGCGCCGCTTTTTTCGCCTTCGGTGCAGCGCTGTTTTTTCGTGCGCAGTGCTGCTCGGCTGCCGCGACCTTCGCGGCTTCTCTTTGTAACACCGCAGGGCGGCGCTGCATATCGCGTGCGCGCCGGCTGTCGACTGTAGGCGTGGAGGATTTAAACGTACTACCTTCGAAGCGGCATGCTTCGTCGAAGGCGGGCGGTGCGGCATTCGATGCGTGAAATGCGGATTTCCTGCTTCTATGCGTTACCGCGAACAGCAAAGGTGCACCGTTTTGTGACGACTTACGAGGTTCTAATCCTAGTGAGAACGTTTGCAATTTGGTGGATTACCTGCCACGGTGGTCTAGTGGTCATGGTGCTCGACTGCCGACCCCTCAGCAGTCGAGCACCGTCGTCGAGGAAGTTCGCGTCCCTGCCGCGGCGGCCGCATTTCGATGGAGGCGAAATGCTTGAGGCTCGTGTTCTTAGACTCAGGTGCAGGTTAAAGAACACCATATGGTCAAAATTCCCGGAGCCCTCCACTACGGTGTCCGTCAAAAGCATATCGTTGTTTTTGGACGTAAAACCCCAACAATTATTAGTATTAATATTATTAATCTCGTGGATTCACCACATTAAAAAAAAAAAAGAAAGAAGGAAGTAAAAGCTAGAACGGACAATTCTAAAAACCAGGCTAGTTAATGATACTACGAGACATCATTTACGCGCGAAAGAAGACGAACACGTAAGCAAGAAATGACAAGAACGTCTTCAGCTTGCTAAGCGCTGCAAGCGTCTTGCATAATCCGAATGGATGAAATGGTAAGGTAGACTGCGCAAAAAAGGAGTTCACCCTCCCGACTAAAAGTGGGAGTAACAGCGACCGAAACCAAATGACATGACGAAAGATCTTTTCCGCGTCATCTGTTGGAGCTGATAATCTGTTTCAATAACTAACCCAAACCAGAACTTTGCTTAGAGCTAACGTCCCGTTGCACAATTTCTTTTCCACGAGCTCCTGCTTTATTAGGTACAAGTTTTACCCAAGTTTCAAAGCATTTTTCAGTCATTTTTCAGTCAGCTCCAATCATTATATATATTTTCCCATTCATTGTTACCTTCCGCGTGGCTCACGCCTAACAAAAGGCAACACGTAGAGGTAACTGTAAAAAGAACGTGATCATATAACCGGCATGCTGTTGTGCCCCTAGGTACCAGCTTTAAAGAGTTATATGCACTCCAAGAAAAAAAGGTGTCTTTTTACTCTTCTTTTATACATGTGAGAGTCACATGTCTAGGTATCTCTCACTATACAGACAAGTTGACTCACTTTCGGAGAGTCGTGGTACGCACGACTTTTCAAAAGAGAGTAATTGCATGTAACTCTAAAGAGACTGCTACTCATGTTACTCTTACATGTATAAAAGAAGAGTCAAAGGACACCTCTTTTTTTTAAATGCGAAGCATTTCTTAGCGAACTTCTGCTACTTTGAGCGTATCTATCTATCTATCTATCTATCTATCTATCTATCTATCTATCTATCTATCTATCTATCTATCTATCTATCTATCTATCTATCTATCTATCTATCTATCTATCTATCTATCTATCTATCTATCTATCTATCTATCTATCTATCTATCTATCTATCTATCTATCTATCTATCTATCTATCTATCTATCTATCTATCTATCTATCTATCTATCTATCTATCTATCTATCTATCTATCTATCTATCTATCTATCTATCTAGCCGCCTACGACTTTGTGCGCTCCTGGTCGCTTGGTTCATCGAATGTGCACCAAAGTTGGTATGGCGTAACATGACTGTATGACGAACATAAATGACAAGTCATAACATGAAAATCATGACACACATGTCATGTACAGCATGATTTACATGCTACGCTCATGGTGCGCTGGCGGCCGCTTCGCTAGCTTGATCTACCCGGGAATTGGTTTTGCGCGACGTGACTGTGTGACGAACATAAAAATACGAGTCAGCATGAAAATCATGACACGCATGTCATGTACAGCATGACTTACGTGCCACGCTCATGGGGTGCTGGCGGCCGTTTAGCTAGCTTGATATATACCAAAATTGGTATCTTGCGACGTGACCGTGTGAGGAACATAAATAACACGAGTTAACATGAAAGTCATGACGCGCATGTCATGTACAGCATGACTTACGTGCCAGGCTCATGGCGCGCTGGCGGCCGTTTCGCTAGCTTGACCTACCCCGAAATTGGTATTGCGCGACGTGACTGTGTAACGAACACAAATACCACGAGTTAACATGAAAATCATGACACGCATGTCATGTACAGCATGACTTACGTGCCACGGCCATAGGGCGCTGGCGGCGGTTTCGCTAGATTTATATACACCAAAATTGGTATCTTGTGACGTGACTGTGTGACGAACATAAAAACACGAGTTAACATGAAAATCATGACACGTATGTCATGTACAGCATGACTTACGTGCCGCGCTTATGGGGTGCTGGCGGCCGTTTCGCTAGCTTGATATACACCAAAATTGGTATCTTGTGACGTGACCATGTGAGGAACATAAATAACACGAGTTAACATGAAAGTCATGACACGCATGTCATGTACAGCATGACTTACGTGCCACGCTCATGGGGCGCTGGCGGCGGTTTCGCTAGCTTGCTCTACCCCGAAATTGGTATTGCGTGACGTGACTGTGTGGCGAACATAAAAACGCGAGTTAACACGAAAATCATGACACGCATGTCACGTACAGCATGACTTACGTGCCACGCTCATGGGGTGCTGGCGGCCGTTTCGCTAGCTTGATCTACCCGGGAATTGGTTTTGCGCGACGTGATTGTGTGACGAACATAAAAACACGAGTTAACATGAAAATCATGACACGCATGTCATGTACAGCATGACTTACGTGCCACGCTCATAGGGCGCTGGCGGCGGTTTCGTTAGACTTATATACACCAAAATTGGTATCTTGTGACGTGACTGTGTGATGAACATAAAAACACGAGTTAACATGAAAATCATGACACGTATGTCATGTACAGCATGACTTACGTGCCACGCTCATGGGGTGCTGGCGGCCGTTTCGCTAGCTTGATCTACCCGGGAATTGGTTTTGCGCGACGTGATTGTGTGACGAACATAAATAACACGTGTTAACATGAAAATCATGACACGCATGTCATGTACAGCATGACTTACGTGCCACGCTCATGGGGTGCTGGCGGCCGTTTTGCTAGCTTGATATACACCAATATTGGTATCTTGCGTCGTGACCGTGTGAGGAACATAAATAACACGAGTTAACATGAAAGTCATGACACGTATGTCATGTACAGCATGACTTGCGTGCCACGCTCATGGGGCGCTGGCGGCCGTTTCTCTAGCTTGATCGACCCCGAAGTTGTTATAGCGCGACGTTACTGTGTGACGGACATAAATAATAGGAGTTAACTTGAAAACCATGACACGCATTTTCCTCAATGACATACAAGACGATGTATGCAGCTCTTTGCTGGCTGCTTCGCATTACGTCGATTCCCATAATGCGTGGGACCTGCCGGCTTTTTTTTCTTAGAGTGTACAGTTATAAACAACTATCTTACATTTCAAACCACAGAAATAACATCATTTGCAGCGTCTGTATACCTGTTATCTATATCAGGCATTTGTTATCCCCCTTATTTTATAAAGACGTATTAATTTACTTTTCATACAGCTGCCTTCCTTTGCCCGCTTAGGCGAAGGAGCCATCTTGTCAATAGTTAATTGATTTATTCGTTCGTTCATTTTGTTATACTTTTTAAATTTTTTCGCAATTTATTTTTCAAAAGCTTGACCTGCCGCAAAGTGAAGTGTTTAGCATAAATACCACATACAATATGAAGGGCATTGTTCTCTAACGGAAAGAACGCGTGCCGTATAAAGTGTCAACAAACAAAGAGCAGTACCTGTTACAACAAAAGAAAGTAGACAGCCATGACATGGCAACAACATGTACAGAGGTGACTGTGAGATAAGCTGTAATTGCATAAACAAAATCATGAACTTGAAATTACCGCAGTTACTACTCACGCAATTTCGCTAATGGTTTGTCTGAACACGGCACGAATTATCGAACTCTGTCCTTTTGAAGAACGGTAGTTCTCAAGTACGACAAATGATAAGCGTTTTTACTTTCAATTTCAATCGAAGTACCCTATGAGGGATAGCTACCAACAGCCGCGCTTGTTAGCTAGTCAAATGTTTTTTCATGTAAACCTCCAAACATTTACATCTTGTATGTTTTGCATATGTCGATAGCCTTTACACCACTACTCCACCAGAACACAACAAATTTCTTATTTTGTCTTTATTGATATTAGAACACTTCCTGTCGACATCGCCACAAGGTACCGCATGATACGTACGTAAATAGAATAGAAAGGCTTCAATAACAAAACGCAGTCGGCTGCCGAGGCGACGCTCTCGTGCTGAGTCAAAAAGTTCTTATTTTGTTTGCGAAATTTTGTTCCGGCGGGATTAAAACTCCGACGGCGAGCAAACTTCGCCTCGGGTGCAGACGCTGGGTCCAGAAAAATGAAAAATATATAATAAATAAGAACACGGACGAAAATATTACGTGCTCGAGCAACCGCGCCGAGTAAAACGCCGGCGGAGTTAAAAAAAAAGCAAGAAAGAAACGCAAAATGTAGCGTAATTGCGGAGAGCGGGCACCACTTGAACGGCGAGCTCCCTGCCTGGTATTCTGGGGTTAAACCCCCTCCGGTTGGCCTTTGCCAGCCCCCTTGACATTTCATTCTGCTCTTTCTGCGGAGCAAACACTCCACCTTCCGGCAAAGTGGCTGATTAAGTCAGCGCCGAGCAAATCCGAGCCCGCGCAGTTCCGTTCTCGCTCGGCAAGGAGCAACTCCTAATAAATAGAATAAGCGTGCGTGCGTAAGGAGCAAAGAGAAGCCTACCCATCGTTCTTCTTTTCTTGACTTCCTTACATATTAGCTCCCTCGCAGTCACACGGTATTCAGCTATTTACGGTGAAATTCAATGCCCTCAAACCACTTGCGCCTCTTAACATTACACGCAGCGATAATTATAAAACGTTCATTTAATCAGAAACAAGGTGGAACAGCCGTTCCACTTTTAGTGCAGACGTTCCAGTTTTCGTCGTGTTTCTGATCATATCTCCAAAGTAATGAACTGGTGGGGCTTCAAGTGGAAGGCACTGCGTATAGTCGGCGGTACCGTATTAATCATACCCACGTCACGTGAGCGTATTTGTGTTATTTTCCAGATGGAACGCGACTGCAGTGGTTGACATGGAAACCACAATATAATGTTTCAGTTGCGCAGCGACATAACTTCTGAGACGCTTAGAAAGACTTAAAATGATAATTGCTTCAAGCTATTCATAAGAGCAAGGCAGTGTACTACAAACAAGTCATTGTTAGTGTTACAAAAGTGTTTATAAAACAGTAATCACTGAGTTGAAAAACGTACAGTTCCTTGCTTCACTTTTGCTGCATTGGTGCTGCGATTTATACATTGTTCCACTCGTAATGAACGTAGAAAAGAAGGAAAAATAATGTTTCCTGCGTGATTTTGGACTGCTTACAGTGTGATAACGTTTCAAAGGCGCCATTACAATGATAGTGTCTTCCAATATACGCACAACACCACCTTGAAGCATATGAAACGTGGTCCCATTTGCCAATATGTGCAAGCGAAATTCGAGAGCGTAGTGTTCGTGCTCATAAACAGGGCGTTTTTTTTCTTTCTTTTCTTTAGCGGTTGCCGTCCAAGCAGTATGAGCCGAGCCGCAGTATAAAAGAACAGGACGCATAACTCGGAAGTAGGCAGGGGCTCTAGTGTCTAAGCCGAATGACCTACCTACGCACGACTATGATAATAATAAGTTCACCTCCACGCTCGTAAGTGGCAAAGGTGCTGCCAATATTCCAAGCTAGAGCACTGTGTGAAGCATTGCCGCTGTTGCTAAAGCGACGTAGTGTTACAAGGCAAGCGACGACCTGGCATTTGCACTCCGAATCAGCGAAAATACAGTGCCCAACTGCATGTAACAAATTAACTGCACTACTTAATCTAGGCAGGCACAAAGGCACACTTATAATGACCAACGCTGCACAAGTCGGTTAAATTGGGGACATACAAATGTGGAGAGGCATCGAAGGCCACCGGATTACAAGAGGCTGCGTTCCAAGTGTAACGCCTAGCCCCGGAGGAAAAATGCCATTTCAGGCCTCACAAACGATCCAACTTCTTGGCGGCGTCAACAGTTACAGCGATGAAAGAATGTGGTCTATGCTATCAATACACCCAATGCTGCAATGCTGCTCGCCTCGCCAATGCTGGTGTTGTTGTCTGACCAGAAAAAAACCCACAGGTTCCCTTATGCATTCGCCTAAGACGTCTCGAAGGCGAAAGCCATATTCTTCATTTTCCTCTCAGTCAATTTATGATCCTCCCCCGCCCACCTCCGATAGCTTTCTGCCCCTAAAGTGGTTTCCCCTGCCTCCGGAATCCGAGGCATTGCAAGCTCTCTGCACCTCATATGATTTTGCACTGCCTCCATGAACGGCCCACCAAGCGACAATTTCATGTGATTACGTCATTGTGTGGCGTCGCGTTATGAGACGTCATAGTGACGCCCTGATGTCACAAAATTTGGCGATCTGTGACGTCATGAGGTCATCACGTGATGATGATTTCTTGCATCACTCGTGTTGACGCCGATGCCGCCGACGCTAAAATTTAGCGTCTGATAAGGCACCTAAGGCTTTCGCCTTAATATTTCGATATCTAAGACCTCCGCCGCAAAACGCGTGCTTCCTTTGGCTAGCATCGGCGGTGTTCAGCTCGCGCCAGCCGTGCGCGTGGTGCACGTTTCACCACGGCGAGGGTAACTAGCGATTCTTGCACAGTGCTGGAGAGAAAGCGGAGAGTCTCGCATGTAGAGTAAAACACACAGCGCCAGTCTCCCCGTGTGAAGGAGAGGAGCATTCGGAGCTTCCTGCCTTCCGGCGGCAGGCGTTATACGGATGTAGCCACAAGCGTAGCACAGGCCGTTCCAGAGACAGGCGCGTGCCTCCCGCGGCGCGCATATGCTCTCGGGGAGCGAGTGCCGAGAACGTGAACGTGTCTACCACGTCACCATGAAGTATGAAAAATAAGAGAAACAAGGGGTGCACAGCTTCCGTAACAGCGCGTCGCGTGTCTTCTTCCACAAGCGTTGTTGCTCGCAGTATACCGCGCGCTAAAAGACAGCAAAGATGAAAGAAAGGTGGGGTAGCTGAGAGGAGAGGTGTCAAAGGGAAATGCGAGAAAGGCACTTAGAGGAAGCGGATGAGAAAAATGGGAGGACGTGTCAGAAGCGAGAGAGGAAGGAATGCAAAGTAAGAGGGACACGAAAAAGCACGGACGGTTAGGGAAAAGAAGGAAGCGGGAGCTGATGCGCCACCGGAAGCGGAACGAGTCATCCGGTCTAAACCAGGCGCGCAAGACGAATGGAGGCCCACTTCCGCGCGTCGCGCCGGCAGCTTTTGCGGCGTAGGAAATGCATTGCGCGGCACATGGAGGAAGGATGCAACCTCCGCGTGCATTGAAACCCCTGGCTCGCCTCTGCAACGAACGACCGCCCGCGTTTACATGTGTGCTGCCATGCCACGCGCTTGGCGATTCGGGCGCCCATTACGCGGGCCAAACGACGGGCCCTATTGCCTGCCAGAGCGCACCCATAAATCCTGGCATCGTCGCGCGTCGTCCCGTCTTCCCGTGTAGTGGCAAAGCGAAGCGTTGCGAAAGCGTTGAAAGCTGTAGCACGCATAAGCGCACGTTGTGCGGCGTTCGTGTGCCGCGATCGAAAGCAGTAGTTCGTGCTGGCCTCGCGTAGGGATATGATGCCTTGTTTGCAGCACTCTTATACCCAATGTCCTGTCTATCGCAAACACCTAGCTGACTTGTCAAATCTGTTGGGAAATCAGGAAGTTCGCGAGCTTGTTCCTGCTTTCCCTCTTTTTTGCGACAGTCTGCATGTATATGAATGGATGCGGCGCATCCGAAGGTTAGTGACGTTATCAATCTACTGCGAAAAAACGGTGCAGCTTACCGGCAAGCGCGATATGAGCAACAGACGGACAAGAATGCTTATAACCCCGCAAATACTGAAGTGTTATTTGCGCGAAGCAGATATTGAAAAATGAAGATTGCGGTTTAACCCACAGCAGCGTTTCCTGCGAGCTGGAGTGAGGTTTCTGTCGTGGTTAGTTCAGCAAACTAGATATTAAATAATAATCATCGTACAGATATTACTTACTAAAATACTATCTGAATTTTGTTGTTTTTTGAGCTGAAAGTGCTCTAAAAGATGAAGTGGAGGGGTACTTCTAATTTGCTCAACGCCAAATGATGTTCGCGGCTTTATGGAACTAAGTTAGATATTGCCCTGTACTAACCCCAGTCTTAAATTTATATTCGTTAAAATGTTTGAGCAAACTCAATAACATCGATACATTGCCTTTTACTTTTGGACTGCCAGTCTCTTGGCAGTGCAATAAAGGAGTACCGCCAACAAACTAGTTGTCTTAAATGTATACATTTCTCAGGAATATTCAAGGAATAAATCAACAAATATTTTTATAGGTACGTATGTAGTAAACAAAATCACAATACGCAAGCAGTAACGCACAACATGAGTGCATGCTCCTATGGATAAAAAAGTTTTATCAAATAGTTACCGAAAAGCTGCCGATGGGAAATATGATGCACACGAAGGCGGCTTACCTGCAAGCAAGAAAACAAAATATTAGACAATTGTTTAACTACGCGCCGTACGTTACAAAAAGATGGCTTCATGCAGCGTACGCACAGAAGTAAATATTGGGCCATTCTGATGACCTAAAGTCACTAATGACAACAATTTCTCCTTCTTTGTACTGCAGCTACTCTGCGAGAGTCTACTCTTATTGAAACTATAACACATTGTTCGTATAACACATGTCCGTTCGTAGATTCTCTTCTTCATGCCCATAATTATTTACAGCATTCCACGCTGGTCATTCAGACGCTAACCTAATGCACTGACAAGCATAAATGAACGAATGTGCATGTTCACGTTACAGATGCCACGTCGATATGTTCAAGAAAAAAGAAAGATAAAAAAATCCCGCCATATCCACGAAGTGAATGATGATGATTGAGGAGCTGGCTCGGAGATAATCGGGTAAACCGTGAATGCTCCATACATTTACTCTACTTTCATATAAAGACGTCACACGTTTTTAGAGTAGCGATTGTGGTCAGGTTGTTGTCGAACCACAAGTGGTCGCAGACCTTGCAGCTGTGGCCGAACGTGTGGTCGAGGAAATCGAGGGAATGTGGTTTTGCCTGCGTTAATGTCATCACCAAGGCACTCGAAGAACAAGAGGAAGAAGACTTTTCTTTCGCGCGAGCGTGCGCCTGCTACAGTTGGCCATGCTATTTGTGGTTTTGCCTGCGTTAATGTCATCATCAAGGCGCTCGAAGAAGAAGAGGAAGAAGACCTCTTTCGCGCGAGCTGCGCCTGTAGCGGTCGCCCATGGAACTAAGGTTACGCTTACGACGCGGGACATTGCCCCAGCTTAAGAACCTGGCGAGCCAGCTCCTAAAATAACACACGCCAAACGAGCGCGAAGTTAGTTATATTGCAGTACTGAGCCACAAACGTCAAGGTCTTATTGTCACTGAAAAGAGAGAAAGTATTGAGCAGGCTTATGCGCTTGAATCCCGATCAATATTCAAGTTGTTCTTCGCACAATGTCATAAGCGCGTTCGAAAACGCTGGCTAGCCGATGGATCAATTTAAACAATTCGCTCGTCCATTCATAACTTAACATTAAAGCAGTATGGATGCTGCATACGCAAGCGTAACAAAGACATGAGATCGATCATCAAGTATGTGCAAACAAATAACACAATCCCCAATAGATTCGTAGTGCGCAATAACTGCCTGAGAGCAACGCGCATTATAAGGATGGCGGATTCTTCAGCTGCGACCAAGCGACGAGAGGAAACAACGGGACCGTGTTGTCGACAGCAAGATTGGTGCTTTCAAATGTGTACCATTTAAGCCATACGGTTAATAAATGTTTGCAAAAACCAATGTTAAGACATCCTTCGAACCTATACTTGTAATGCTGCGAGTCCTTCTTCAACTCGGTATATATTCAAGCCTCCCCCCCTCCACCTCTTTGTTTTAGGCCCAGCCTTATAATTACGTCCACCAAACAAACGCCCACCCGCAACTACAGCTGTTTCGTTAGAGGAAACCCCATCTTTCAAGTTTGTAATTTCGATAATAACGGCATGCCAAAGTTCGTTTTTGGTGGTGGGGTTGTCGTTGCTGTTGTTTTCAAACTTCTTTTCTGATAAGCGCTCGATTTTCGCAACGCTTCTTTTTATCAAAGCGCCTATGCTTCCTTGAAATCCATGCTTTCTTTAAACTTCGTGACAAGAACATCAAGTCGATTCGTTCTTACGCCACCTTCGAGCCACTATAGTTCATTTTCTTATTACGAGTTGTATCAATGCTCGGCCGTTACAGCCCGCATTTACGAACAGCTTTCTTTAATCAATGTTCTTCCCCGAGCGCCACACGTAAAGGAAGGTCTGCAGACTGAAAAATAAAGATATTCAATATGTAAACAGAACAGTCTGGAAAGTAGCTTGGCGAAATAAGTCGCCGGACATAAAATGTTCGGCAAGCCAGCTCGGGCCACAAGCATACGTCTATACGCGTCTGGTATATATAGCCGTAAAAAGAAAACTGCGTCGCTTTTCTTTCCGGAAGTTACTGCACTAAGCGAGTCTCATATGCGACTCGTGTCCACGGAAGCGGAATGTATGTCCATTGCTTTACAGGCCCATTACCCCGTGCATATTGAATTTGAGTATCAGGGAACGACAGCCCGGGTTGACGTTATATGCGTTGTCCGCGTACTGTCCGCACGCGACATGGTTTTTTTTTTTCTCCACTGTTCTACAACAGCAAAACTGAACTTGTTCCCGCACGATGTAACGCGTGGGCCGATGCGCGAGCTTTAACGAACGCAGTGCCGAAGCGGCGATCGGGCAATTTCCTAAAGAGGCCGGTTAGTCAAGCGGGCTCCGTTTTTCAGTTCACGTTCGTAGAGACTTCCACAAAAAATGGTGAGGGAGGGCTAAAATTCATGGCGTCGTCCCCGTCTACGGCCATACAGATAAATCTATAACCGGGAGCAGTAGCGGCTTGTTTCGCTCTGTAAAATAAATAACGATATGCGCAGATGGCTCTGGATGCTGGTTGCCCTCTACGCGTTTGCATCGTGAACGCAGGATACTCTAGTGAGAGATTAAATTTTACAGCCGAAAATAGCGTTGGCTTCCTTCTTTAGGGCTCAGGGTGCATTGCGATGAGCCATTCGTTTGGCACGGACTCATGAGATTGTTTAGCAAAGCCTGTAGATTAACATTCAGAGAACGCTTGACGCTCAGCAGGCATGCTGAATGCGGACGCTGACAGATTGTGCAAAACCTAGGTTCACGAGCTTGATCTGCGATACAGTGGCGATGAAAACGAGACCCTCCGTCACTAATCGCAACTCAATGCATCTTATTGTCCACGTTGTGTTTTATAATGCCAGATAATTAAATGGATGATCGTCAAGGCAGCCACACAGTCAGACACATTACGCGTACTACTCGATGTATGCGCTCTCATTTCTCGAACAAAGCCTGCCATGTTCGTTTTTGGCTGAGATATTGTTTTAGATGCGATAACGCTTCGTATGCTTGGGAACCAATTGATAAAGGCACTAGGATTCTGTTCACAAATATAATTAATAAAAAAATGAAGAGCTAGAGCTGTTCGCCATGCCAGCCCAGTCACCATGTTGGAGATACTATTGTGGAATGGGAATAGAAACCCACACCTATTGACGAAAAGAATTACGAGTTCGGTCCCGCACTTTGCAAGCACTTTTTTGTCCTTGTCTGGTTACATTTCTGGTTGTACGTACAAGTCCAAGTTCTAGACTTGGTGGTGTCAGTTTCAACTTTTCCAGATGCTAACAATCTCTCTACCCATTTCGATAATACCACTTTTTTTGTATTGAAGTGTACTTTATAACTTTCATCAGGGAAGCGTTTTCCGCCCTTCCATGCGTAGTGTGAAAAATGTAGCATATAATAACCGTATAGGTTGCTGTTTGTTTTTTTACACAACGAACGAACGACACCAAGCACACTCAAGTACATCGAGCTGAGATGCTTTAGGAAAGGTATGTCAGACTCTAAATAATTTGTTTTTCACGCAATTTTACAAACATTTATTTCATGATAATAGATTCGTGTTATCGTTATGAAAATCATTTTACTTGGCGCTTCTTCGCCAGATCTGTAGGGCTGGGCGCATAAGGAATGGCGGCTATCTAAACCAAATTTCTTATGATTTTATTGTACGATGCTTCGCACAACGGGTGTAAACCGTGAAGAAAGAAACTGGTTACCCATTATTTTTATATCTTTACTGCACTGCGTCTATAGCCGCGCCTCCGTTCCAGTGTCGGATTGTTGTCAGGCAGCGTACGTATAAATAATTGCCCCCACAGAATTCTACCCCAGTAAAGCTGCTGGCCTCCTCGCCGTCTGAGTCAACTGACACATATACAACACCACCTCACACACGCGATCTCCCACAACAGCGACGCCAGACATTGGGAGCTGTCCTCAAACACGTCTTAAATACCGTTCGAGCTAATTCATTTCGACACAGCCCGGTTCCACAAGGCCAGCGAGGCCAGTGCTTACAACAGCGTGTCCTGGTCACCAAAAGAGACCGACTCGGACGAATGCGCAGCGCCGTCCCGACACCTTCGACGGCTGCGAGCGTCTCTTCGCGTGCGCCTTCGAGCGCGCCATGCACTGCAGGCGTTGGCGCCGGTCCGTCTTTATGCAGCCGCCCCTTCCCCCATAGGCAACGGTGCTATCTAGAGCGTGCCCACAACTAGGGGCACGCTACGTTTACCGCTTCTCATTATATAAAACTCCAAGGAAGAATAAACACAAAATATGTTTTGGAAGCATTTACACCCCTCTCTTTCCTCAACGCTCCAGACCGTCATCTCTCTATTTATCCAAATTCTTTCTCTATTCTTTCGTCCGCGGAATTCTTCAGGAACTGTCAGGGCGGCAGCTAGAGCATTAAATATGTCAGACAGCAGGAAGGAAATATAAAGAGTGCAAGAATTTAAACAGGCGTCGAGGCATGACAGCCCGGTTGAGGTGGTAGGTTTGTACGAGAATGCGACATGAGGCAATGCAAGAAGTCGGCCCAGAGCGGAGCGACGTGGAGCCCCTCCGGCTTCGAGGAGTAGCATTTGTGCGCTATGCGTAGCGGTGACGGACTGGCGGCTTTACGCAGCTACACAAGCTAAACTTAAAAGCGAAATGTCATCAAGACTTCCAGTCTTCTTTTTTTTTTTTGATGGGTTCTTGAATTACATCCTCTGTTCCTTTGAACAGAGGATGTAATTCCGTTCCTTCCTAACTCGTATATTCCTCAGCGTTATCGCCCGGACCGCGCCAAAGACACTGGTCAACCTGACGACACGCTTCAGTATCTATCGTCGCTGTCAGACTTAAGCACACCATTGAAACGATGCTCTGTCACCGACAGCGCAAAGCAGCAACTCCCTTTGAACAACGACCTGCCGTCACTGAAGTGAAGGCTTAGGAAGGCATTTCGCCGCAGAAATTTTGAGCATTCCCCCCTCCCGCAGCTGACACACACAAAAAGCGTGACTTCGTGTAGCAAAACAGGTATGCGAAAAACGCTGGCTTTCCGGCGCACGCAGCTGTAAACAACCGCCGCTGACAGCGGGGACAGCTCTCTTAACTCTCCTTGTAAATCGTTCACAGAAAAAAAGAAAAAGAAAGGAGCTACATAAAATTACAACATCAAAAAATGAATACTGCAGAGACGGCTGAAATAAGTAGACACGGTGACTGAGGCGCGTGCAGGCAGTTCGCGAGTCATTATAAAACGCGCCCGCAGCGAACCCACCAGACCATAGGAGACGTCAGTCTCTTGCCGTTGCGTCCGGGTTTCCTACTGGCATAACGCATTTTATTTTGCTGTCCTGCCTTCTTTTTAGTTTACTCTCGCTGGATCCCGGTGAGTACGCGACGCTGTTTGCAGCGGAAGCAAGTGTGACGTCGGCTCTCGTCGTCTTTGAGTCTGTTTCGAGATGAGAAACGCTTTGCGAGGAAACCAATAACGCCCAGAAGGTCACGCAATATACGAAACTGGGCGCAGGGCGGCTGTCAGTCGACCTACGCGGCACACATAATAGACGCTGGCCTGCAGCCTCCATGGCGGAGATATATATTGCGCTGTTGTCTTCCTGTCCAATATCTCGCGCTCGGTGTTTCCTAATGCAGTTTAGCTTTCTATACCCACGAGCTTGCGCAATTCGGTTGTCTTTGCGAGTTTTCAGAGATTTCTAAGAGTACGCGAGGGGATTTGGGAATGTGAGCCGAAACTGCATACTGCGCGACAGAGTTGCGGAATATCAGTGCGATTCTATAAAGGTGCAGATAAGGGATCCGATCGATGTAGCGATGACATGGATGCGGATAAGTAGCTCGATATGAATGGCCGGTGACAGAGTCGCGTCACAGTCTATGGTAACGTTTAACTGGTGCACACAGTTAACAGTCCATCTGCTGATATCAGTGTTAACGAAAAGTTACAGATATCAGCAGCACATGTAACTTTTTTAGCACAAAAGTGTTTTATGCCGGGGTCCACCATGACTTCACTGACATTTCCGTCACGGATGTGACGTCGGTAAAATGCACACGAACAGACGACAAAGAAACACCAGAAGAAAAAGTTTCATTGATTTGTGTGATATAGGAGTCGAACCCACGACCTCTCGGTCCACAATGATAGGTGCCGGGCGTTCTTCCCACTGCGCTACCAACGCTCATTCATGAGGCTTCACAAATGCGCCTTAGCTATCTCACACCTTCTCCCTTTCACAGCGACCTTGGTTGGTGGCGGGCGATGTCACCATCAGGGATTGGTGAAGTAGCTAAATCATGACACTAACAAACGCCGACAGAGAGCGCTTCGGTAGTTCCAGCGCAACGGACGCTTTCTGTTCAAAGAGAGAGACACGCCAGCGGGAAGCGGAATGCCCTCTCGCGTTCACGGCGGAGGAAAACAAATTAGATGAGATGTCTCAGGGAAAGTACGTGCATATATGGTATAAACTAATATTTAATAATCAAGCGAATCAAAACTGTAATTCGCCAGGCTAGGGCGTCTGGTTATTACTGAGGTGGTAGCCACAGGCGCGGTCAATCTAAAATCTTCCTGACCAGGACAAACACATATGGAGGTCGATGATTTAGAGCCTCTTTGAGCATGTGGGTGTCACGACCGGGAATTAAATTCACTACCTTGTGTACAAAAGGTGCATGTGCTTGTCGCCGAGTCACTGCAGCGAGTACATTCACTTGTGGGAAAGTGATAAAAACAAACAAACAAATAAATGATACCAGAGGACAGATCTCGCAATGTTATACTTTAATAATAATAAAGTCAGACACGAACAGAACTAGCCATCGTAATTTACTGTGTCTAAAATACGTCCTGAGTTCGTCCTACGCTACTGGCAATAAGAAAGCGCAGACCGGCAAGAAACTGATAACACAAATAAATGCAGCACAAATTGTCTGCTGAAGGCATGTCTCCATTGCAGGCACAAAACAATTCGTGAGAGCGCTACGGGTTCCATGTCACCGGCCTTCCGCAGAACCCAATCACGGCTCCGTCAATTCGTAGTCGGCCACGATCTTCCTCAGTGGCGACCCTCAGCTGTCCGCTGCTGACATAAGCGCACGGCCGCGCAAGCCTACTCATGCAGATCGTCCCTCCTTACGTATGTCCTCCTCCAACAAAGCAGGCACATTGCAGAAGCCTGAATACGCGTGGGAACGAGCGAGCATGCAGCGGCGACAGTAAGAACCACGCAACCCAAACCTCTACATCAACGACAGGATGTTTTCGTTGCGTTCGCGTGACGTCCTAATCCTGGATCGCGGACAGAGAGACGAGAAGCGATCGGTCTGTATGCCGAAGGGGTTACGTCAACACGAGGCGTCATGCAGGCTGAGCCAGCAGGTGATCGCCGTGGGACAGTTGGCTTACCGGATTTGTCGCGCTTCCCGACTGAAGCGTGCGGAAGGTGTTTTGCTGAAGGAGTAGCTGTTACAGCGCATGCTGTGAAAGCTTCCGACAATCTTGTTCCACCAATCAGGGCACATGATCGTTGTGTGTTTTAACTAACATTGACTATTCGTTTCCCATTTATGAGAACCGACCTAACATATTTTGCTTACTGCAGGTTCGATGTGAGACTTCGTCCATTTCGGTGGTTTAGAGAACGCGAGGCAAACGCGGAACGAGCTGTATCTTCAAACTGGAGAAATGGGAATGTGATTAAAGAAACCTATTTAACTTCTACCCGACGCCTATGCTGTCACTTTTGCCTCGATTTCTTCTCGGACTACTTTCGACTGTCGTTATCGCTAATAAGCGAATACACATGCATCGATGCAGCGTGAGATATAAAACAAGGGACACATACAGACAAGACAAGCACTGTCATGTGCCTATGTGCCATTCGTTTATGTTATTCACACTGCCATGATGCATGAGTGTTCGAATGACCAAGTAGCACGCATTTTTTCGCGAATTGCTTATAAGCGGGACGCACTCTCGTCGCCTGCACCGAGTGTCCACCGAATCCGGCATACAAGTAAGACAAGCGCGCATAAAAGCCCCGCGCAATGACGCTTCGTCTTGTACATGAGGTGCGCTTGAGTTGCAAACTATTGATGGGACAGAATGTGACATTTGAATTACTTTATATTATTAGGCGTGTAGGTTCTCGTGGTGTTGTAGAGCGCTAGATCTGATAGCCAGCAGCAAATACGTTAAAGGCACGCCAAAAAATGTCTCGAGGGCGATCCTGAGCTTATATTGTGAGCGTAATCATCTTTCTTCTCAAACTTGTTGTTATAAAACAGTGCTGGAAATTTAAAACGGACGAAACGTGAAACAAGCACAGCCTACGTAGCGCCTCATTGTCTTGGTTTCTTTGTTTTTATTCGGCACACGAGTGTTACCTTGTATTCCAACTTTGGATATGCGGGCAACGTAGTGAAACATCCACTATTCGCTATGAATCGCTTGTCTGGTTGACACATTAGGCGTTTTGCTTACCATCGATATAACAATGCAATATGTTACGCGGCTCTACCATTCGAAAAAGAGAGGCTCTATATCTCTTTTGCGAATAGTCTGACAAGAAGTAAAAATAAGCAAGGTTGAATCAAATTTGCCCGTCTCCGGCACTGCAAAAACAGGTGGCTCCGTGCATACACGAAGCGCAACCGCCCACTCATGTCACGCACACACCAGTAAAGCGTGGCACAGGTGACGAAACACCATTGGTAGCTTAGGCGATGGAAAGAAGAAATCGTGTCAGCAATATAGGCCTAGGTGACCGCAGCTACGGCGCTGCTGAGTGGGCTTTCAGCCACGGCTGGGGAGAACTGTTCAAGTGCAGTGCCTGTACGCGTCTACAGTTTCATTGGGTACGGAGATATACATTGCAACATATCAGAGACCAATAGAAAAGAGTAAGAACACAAATAATTAAACAGTAATGAAGGCGTGACATAATATGAGCGTAACAAGCGCATCCACATATGCCGTATTCAAAAGCACATGACGTCATGCGCCTAAATACGAGACTGAATAAATAAATGACGAAAACAATAGTTCTGTCCTAATTTCATTGCAGTGATAGGGTTTGGCGGCCATATTTCAAGACACCTGCTATATGCTATATTGCCGGTTAGGTTAGCAAATATACCGTGAAAAATCAAAAGACGTCGTACTCTTCTTTTTTTCTTCCTTGTAATACCAGAGCCTACGCGATTCGTTTGCCACAACTATGTATACTTATAATATAATCAGGCAGGTTGTCCCGCTCTTGGTCGATGACAACAAAATGGGGATGACGATAATAAGGACAACGTCGACGACGATTATGTGACCACTGTGGATAATATCATGATGAGCAACGAAGACCCATGAAGTCATTTATTTCGAGCAACTGTACTTTTGCAGTAATGGTTGTGCGCCAGCCATGAACTATCCGGAACGATTAATTAGCACCTTCAAGAAAGCAGGAACAAAGGGGCATGCCTGCAAGAAGGGATTGCTAAACTGGGCACCGCAGCTATATTTTAATTCTTCCTTCTCTCTTTCTTTATGTCCTAAGAAGAAAAATATATGGTAACAGGAATTTAAATTTCTACGCCTTATAATATAAGCATGGTGATTACTCTTAGTAAATTGCGGCTGCCAAGGAAATGCCAGGCAAACGTTGTTCCTTACTTCCCTCGACATCGCTTTTTCTGCCGCCCTTCAGCTACCTCTTGGAGGTATAAAATACACAAGCAAGGCGTCATTCCGTACCGGTAGGTACCGGCGGGCGTGTGCACATCGATGTCGGTCGGGTGACGCGTGCGGGCGTCGGCCCCTCGAAAGGCATGCGAGGGGCGCGGTCCGAGCGCACCTTGCAAAGCAGTCGGTCCGCTTGGCAAAACGAAACGGGCCCGTCACTGCGTGGTGCCGATCAAGTGCGCAGCCTGCCTCCTCCCGTGACGCCGTCGTCCACCAAGGGCGACGTCGGCGGGCGGCAGCGTAAGAAAAGAGGAGGAGGTCGTGCCGCTCGATCGCGCGTTGCGTACATTTCGCGCCGACGGCGTCACGAGTTGCGTACACTGCGGAAGACGCGCGATCGCTCCTTGGAAAAGCCACGCAGCGCATGGAATCATGCGCTGCATGTACCTAGTACACTACTACGAATGTGCCAGCGCAGTGGTGTACGCCATCCCTTTGTCGTGAGGTGGCACGTACATCGGTCAGACGGGACGGCGTCTGAACGTCCGCCTAAAAGAAAGCACTCTAGTTCTCTGAAAGGTACACCTTCTACGGATCTTTCCCTCCACCGCCGGCACTGCTGTTGCGTAGCTGAGCTGAACAAAACTGCCGTGGTGATGAGGCACAAGGACCAGCGCACTAGTGAAATTGCGGAAGCATATGAAATAATAAAAGCGAAATACATGTGCGTGAGCCAGCCATCGCTTACTTTCACTGATACTGAGGTGTTGTATACCTGCAACATACGTGATTAGAAGCTAGGTCTGGAGTGATAAGATTGTGTCAGTGCTTCCTTTTCTATTCATGTATTCCACGCTTTTTTACTGCGATAGCAATTATATGGACAGTTTCGGCTGGTTTTTACCGTCACCGTCGTCATGCGCCGTATATATATATATATATATATATAAGTCCCAAAGAAAAATAATTCAGAAAAATTCTTCCTTAGCGCGGAATCAAACCAGCGACTTCTCGCTCCGCTGCGCGTGGCGCTGTCCACTACGCCACAAAGCGCAGATCCTTCAGCCAGATAACGGCGAGGGTTATTACACACCCTTTACCGCAGGCAGGACTCGGAGACGGCCGGCGCTTCTAAGCGTTTCTTCATTACCAGCGAGATGGCGCGAAGAGCGCTACGGGCGCATTTAAAAGTCGTCGGCCAGCTCGCTCGCTTCTTCTAATATTTGCGCAGGGAGAACCTTGCCCTTCCGCTGTCTGCTCGAGCGGTAGTTGCTGCCGGGGGGCAGATTTTTCTGCAGCGTAGCAGCGCGTCCATCACGGGCCGCTTTTCTTGCTATCGCATTCATTGCTTCGCCCTTGCGGCAAAACTGACTTCTTTTTTATTAGACTTTCAGTTCATAGCGCCTGCGTCGTGTACTTTCTTCTGTCTCTTGTCTTGTTTGCGCTGGCCCTCATGAGCATGAAATTGCTTCTCGTGTTATGCAATTCCCAAACATTCTTCAGAAATTTGTTGTGTCAGAGAGAACGAAGTGACTGAAGAGAGAAAGGAGTTATAGAAGAACAGGCAGGTCAATCAAGTGGGTGGTAGTCGGCTGCCTAACTTGCGACTGGCGAAGATGCGAAGTGGACCCAATCAGGAGGTGAGGTAGAGAAGAACAATTACCAGCACATAACCACTCACACTCACAGGAAGGGAAAAATATTGGGAATGAAAGGCAAATAGTTCAACCGGATTAAGACATTTGGGTGGCTACGTTGCATTCTGAGGAAATGAAAAGGTAAAGTAAGTAAGAAGAAAAACAGACAGTGTGAAATTCTGCCTCACATGTATGATGAATGCAATAAAACTATAGCTTTTAACTAGTTCCGATGCTCTTAAAAACGCAATGGTTCTTTTAGATGTACTCTATGTGGCCTCTATTGTGACTAAGGTCCGAGAATTATCATTTCGACGACGGATTCGTAGCAGAACATGTAAAATGTGGCGCAGAACACTTTTTTTTTTGTACATTGACACCAGGAAAGTTACACAGCCGGGGCAAAATTGCGCGATTGTTTCCTTGCACATGCGCTACAATTCATCGATCGATCGGGCACGAGCGGCCATAAAAGTTGGTGAATTATTTTTAAAAACTCAACTGCGATCTCGTTTCCACTATCCAGTGGCGAGTTCTTGTGTACCTTAATATCGCTACGTGAGTTCTAAGCTCTGCAGCTGGTATCACCTGCGTCGTAAACCATACTTCGTTGCTGAGTTAGCTGCTGAACAAACTCGCGGGTGTGTCATGAGCGTATTCATATTTTCTAAGCTGTTTTATTGTACAAACTAAGATTAGGACCTAAATAACTAAATAAATTAGGACCAAGACGCGACTCCCATTCACAGCATGGATCAAAGTTATTCGCTGACAGTTTCTTGACCACAGTGCTTGCAAATGGGCGGTAAGAGGAGGCCTGCCTTCAAAGCTGCCTAGCTCCGGTGTCACTGCAGGTAACTAATGAGACGCAGCAGTCACCCGCTGTGACGGAGCGCGACCGCAGTGGTCCATGAAGTAACGCGTGCGCCAATAGTAAGATTACGGAGCCGAAGCGCTTTCTGCACGCCACGGGGTCGTGCCCGTCTGTAATTGGAGCCAAGGGGTCAAACGTATCGCGGTGTAGCTGGCGTACCTGACAGCTTATGCCCCCTTTCGCTCTGGCAGTGGGGATCTATACCGAAACCATAGCGACAAGGTCTAGTCAGGTCAACTACAGGGCGCATTTTGCCAACAAGACGCGTGAGAGAAAAGATGAAGTGGAGGCATGGTGTGACGCACATGTTGTTACTTCTCCGCTCTTAGGTTCCGCGTTAATGAAAAGTAACGATAACAGATAAGGAGTGGTAGATGTTACCTGATTGAACAGAAAAACGGGGCCGATATGCCAATTTGGAGAAGGGAACAACACTTTTGGGGAGGATTTTCTCTTTATTTTTTCTTACGGCGAAGAGCTGCCACTTTTTGCATTAGGGCTTTTGATGAAATTCTGTTCGGGCTTTCATCTCTATTCTTCTGCGTTCCTTCACGTTCTGTCGTTCCTTCACCCTCCCCCTCACTTTTCTTTGTACAGACTCGTTGGATAACTTCTGTCATAAAACGGAGTTCTGTACGTCTCTTGCTAATGCAGCGATACTTTACAGACTTCAGACGCGTATTCAGTGAAAGTCGAGAGTGGACGAATAAGCACGACTATCAAACGCCCTGGACTGGGTGCGCTGAATGAAATGTCAACTGCGCTGACTAAAATGCGCCCAGTCTTGCGTCATTCAATCGGCTAAAAGTCCAACTACACCCCTTCAATGACGGCAAAACCAATGAGCTTAACCCAGACTAACCGGTGACGGCTAGATAACACTGCATCGTGCAAATTCATCGCCGGTATGACAAAGCTGGAGCATTTCCTTCAACTACAGCGTGCAGCCCGCTTTCCTCGCTAGCCTGTTATAAAAGCAACGCACGCGGAAAGGCGTAACTGGAGCGGGTCGCGAATGCGGAGGTTCGCACTGCAGGGGGGTGACTTCGCGGCACGACACCTCTGCAGCTCAGTTCCGTCGCTTTGTGGACGAGACTCAAAAGCACGAACACCGCGGCCAACTCTCCTAGAGAGAGAAAAAAAAAGTTTTAAGATAGAAAATGTATATACTATTCGGCGACAGCTCCACTGCGATCGCGCAGCTCCGAGACTTCGGAACGGAGGGACGGAGGAAAGCGGAGCAGCCAGGTGAATTGTGAGAGGCATAGAGGGCACCTCGGCTAACACAGCAGGAGCGCGTGCCTGCGAGGCGTTGTCCTATACGGTGGACTATACGTACACACGCGTCTCTTTTGCGGAGACAATGCACCTGCTAGGCCGTCGCCTCAGACCGCTTCTCTCTCTGTTGTATACCGCGACTGTAACAGCGAGTCCTTACAAGCGGCGCCGGAGCGTTTCGAGCGGGCAGCGCAGAGGGGCCCCGATGCGGGGATTCGCGGACGCACCGGAACGGCCGACGGGAGAACGAGCACGGCGATTACGCACAACCGTTCGTTGCGCTGACTCGGCGAGAAAAACAACGCCATAGTAAAAAAATAAAAAAGTAAGACTGCGTGCGTGCGGTCCCGGTGAAGCTGCGCATGTTGGTATACATACACGAAAACCGGTACTACGGCTTCTGGAGTGGGTAAGGCACGTCACGGAGGCGAGTCCGAGCAGCGAACAAAAACATATGCTTTAGGGGACAGGTTGAAGGAATGAAAATGAAGGACCCGGCCAGAGTAGATGAAGCGAACGTATAGGGGAACCCGAATGTACGGCGAATGTTGTGAGAGTGATACATAAGGGGAAAGAAACGGGGAGAAGACCTAGATAGATTTTTTGTTTTTTTTTTTTCGTCCATAATACACCAGTACAGGTTATGTAGCGGCGATCGCGTATTGCCTTTGAGTGCAGTGGACACCTGGCGGCCGTGCGCTTTTTAAGACAAAATCCTTACATGCCTCATCAAACGCGAAAATTGACCGTCGGCGACGTCGGTGGTGATATATGTGACGTCATGTAAAATGACATCACGTGATAACGTAACCACATGATACCGTCACTTGGTCAAAGGTGAGCCGATCACGGAGGCAGTGCAAAACCAGGTGAGGTGCAGAAAGCTTGCTATGCCTCGGATCCTCGAGGCTGTGCAGAACCACGTCAGGTGCAGAAAGCTTTCGGAGGGGGAGGATCAATACATCGACTGAGAAGGAAAATTCGGCAGATCCCACTTCTTGTGGGAATCGGTTTCATGCGAAGCAGTCAGCGAGTACTCCTATGCTGTACTTTATGAATTTTAGCCAAGCGTTACGAGGTGGATCGACGTGTTTTTGTAAGTGTATTAGTTGAGTGCACACCGTGGGCTTACAAGGCATGCACGTCGACAACACTGGTGTTCAAAGGGTAACTTATGGTGTGACGTCATGTCAGCACTAACGTCAAATCACATACGTCAGTATTGTCGAAACGAAGTGCATTTTACTGTGCAATGATGTGAATATCATACGAGGTCTGTTAGAAAAGTATCCGACCTTATTTTTTTTTTTTCAGACACTTCACGGATACGAAGAAAGCGCGCTTGCACAAGCCCACCTTGAACCTTCGTGCGCATGCGCGAATTTTTTCCCGCTTGCCGATAGCGTCAGTCGCTGGGACGCAGCGTTTGAGTGAGGTAGTGCGCAGTGCTCTCGTCGGCTTTTTTCATTGCAAGGAAAATGACGGAGGAAAATGACGGAAACACTTGGCGACCGCCAAGTCGAAAGCATTCGGAAGATTCAGACGGCTTTCGCTGACGATGCTATGAGCAGCACACAGATTAAGGAGTGGTACAACCGGTTTAAAAATGGCCGCACATTGGTAGAGAGCGAGCCACGCTCGGGTCGGCCATCAACATGCCTAAATGACCAGATCATTGCCGAAGTGAATGCTCTAGTGATGCGGGACCGTCGTGCAACTATCCGAGAAATTCCTGAAGAGGTGGGTATCAGCACTTTTTCTGCACATTCCGACCGAAGACTTCGACCTTAAAAAAAGTGTTTCGGCAAAATTCATGCCGAAGCTGCTCACGGTGGAGCAAAAGCAACTTCCTGTTGCAGTCTCACACGCTGGATTCCACTAGCAGTGACCCCGACTTCATGAACACCATAATCACTGGTGACGAGACTTGGGTGTACGGGTACGACCAGGAAACCAAATCCCAGTCGTCACAGTGGAAGCATTCCACGTCAGCAAGACCAAAAAAGGCCCGCAAAGTGCGCAGCAATGTCAAAGTGATGCTGACTGGTTCCCATGACTCCCGTGGTGTTGTACACCATGAGTATACTCATGAGTCAAACAATCACCAAATAGAACTACAGGGATGTCCTCCGTCGCCTACATGATGCTATGCGGCGCAAGACACCGGAGTGGTGGTCAACAGGAAATTGGCGCGTCCCTCACGACAATGCTCGTGCACATTCTTCGCACTTGATTCAGACTTTTTTGGCGAAAAACCAGACTTCTATAGTTCAACAGGCTCCTTGCTCTCCTGATATGGCCCCTGCGTCTTCTGGCTGTTTCCCAAAATTAAGAGGCCATTGAAAGCAGCGCGGTATCAGACAAGAGTGGACGTTATGGCTGCAGCGGCGGCTTAGTTAAACTCCATTCCGAAAGAGGCCTTCTCGGAATGCTTTCAACAATGGCAGCACCGCTGGGAGAAGTGTGTGCAGTCCCAAGGAGACTACTTTGACAGTGATGAGGTTTCCAACGCTCCAGGTTATGCTAGTTTTCTTATTCGGCCAAAGGTCGGATACTTTTCTAACAGACCTCGTATGTAACTTTCGTTAATGCACTCCTCCGGGGTCGAGCAACGCTTGCTGGACCATAGGAATACGAGTGTAATGTTTATTACACTACTATTAAAGCCGAGCCTACAGTGAAACCTCAGAACCTAACCTGACATGACGCCTGTATCGCAGGAGTCCATATGTGGTGTTATTGCTTTGCTATAAAATTAGATTGCCAGCACCATAACCACAACTTCAGGTTGCACCGACATCACACCTGCATAAGGTGTTTTTTCAAAGCAGTTTCTAGACCTGGCATGACTCTGTGGTAGTATAGCTGACTGCTACGCAGAGTGTTTGGCTTCGTTTCCTGCTGGGATCCTAATTATTCTTTGCATTCATCGGGTCGCATATCGATGCACATGGTAAACGGGTCTGTGCCACACGCGTCTGGAGGAAAGGGTTTGACGACGTACGCGGCAGGATTTTCACGTTATTCATGTCATGACCAGACAGTCATATTCGTCAAATTCTCTTACCCTTCTATGCCAATTTTGGTCCACACCAAGTTAAGGAGGCGATCACGAGAGCACCCAGACGTGCGTACGTACGTACGTCTGGGTGATCTCATCTGGGTGCTGACGTACGTACGTAGGTACGCGGGTGGACAGACAGACAGACAGACAGACAGACAGACAGACAGACAGACAGATAGATAGATAGATAGATAGATAGATAGATAGATAGATAGATAGATAGATAGATAGATAAATAGATAAATAGATAAATAGATAAATAGACAGACAGACAGACAGACAGACAGACAGACAGACAGACAGACAGACAGACAGACAGACAGACAGACAGACAGACAGACAGACAGACAGACAGATAGATAGATAGATAGATAGATAGATAGATAGATAGATAGATAGATAGATAGATAGATAGATAGATAGATAGATAGATAGATAGATAGATAGATAGATAGATAGATAGATAGATAGATAGATAGATAGATAGATAGATAGATAGATAGATAGATAGATAGATAGATAGATAGATAGATAGATAGATAGATAGATAGATAGATAGATAGATAGATAGATAGATAGATAGATAGATAGATAGATAGATAGATAGATAGATAGATAGATAGATAGATAGATAGAAACGCTGAAAGTGCCAAAGGCTCGCTAAGAAATGCTTAGCATTTAAAAGAAGCTGGCTTTCGCCTTCGAGTCGTCTTAGGCGAATGCATAAGGGAACCTGTGAGTTCATTACGGTAAAACTGTACGCACTTCGCGTAGTAAAGTTAAAAATTAAAATTCTTTCGAAACTCTATATCGCCCTCAAAATACAGTCACGAGAGTGGTGGCCGACGTGACGCTACCAAAACATTCCGAGTCAAGCTCGTGTTCGCTACGCTGCGGTTACGAAACTAGGTGGTCAGTGCGTGACCGCCACGGTGTTAGGCATGTTAAACGTGTTCTCTCGCCAAGGTCGTCTACGCCGAGTTGTCGGGTATTTTTGTTGTTGTTGCTTCTCCGTGCATGCCGGAGTCGTGATCTCGGCTTCATCGCAGATTGAGTCACGCGAGCAACTGTCACGCGAACAAGACACGCATGTGGGTGAGTTAATCACATTCCTCTAGGTTGACTAACTTTACGCGTCTTTGGTTTTTTCTTTATCTAGCAGAGGCAATTTGAACGACTCAGCTGATGAAACGGGGCGTGGTTTTTAAAAAAGTACGCGACGATTCATAACACGTCTTCACGGCTGAGTTGGATAACGTCCAATGTGACTGGTCTTCAGGTGAAAAGGCAGTACAACGCAGAGAAGCGAGAAAGCCTGAATATAACCTTCCGGCGTATCGGTTTGCTTTCCAATTGCTTGCTCTCTAGCATGAGCATTCTTGTTTCGAAAACAGCAGCAAACGTTGAAACTTTCTAAAATACGCATTCATTCATTCATTCATTCATTCATTCATTCATTCATTCATTCATTCATTCATTCATTCATTCATTCATTCATTTATTCATTCATTCATTCATTCATTCAAGTTCTTGCGCAGCTATATTTGCAGTCCTCTGTTTTCTTTATCAAGCACAGTTTTCGGGCTCCGTTACCCCATTCGGGACAAAGCAGCGATCGTGGGTCATTCAAACATGTCAATGTACTGAGCATTATATCGATATATCGATTGCTACACCTAGAGTTCCTACGCATTTAAAGTTTTTCATGCTCCTTATAAAGCCTGCCTATCGTTTAATTGTTTTGTTTTCCCAGGGGACATGAAATCGGGCGGCCAAGCTTTGTTGTTGTTGTTTTTTTTCATTCTCCTCGTCTTTCTTTAATCCGCACGAATTGAAATTCGACTAGCAAGAGAAGAGCGTCCCGATGAACGAGGAAATCACATTCGGCCGATAATGGTATTCACCGTCGCCAGACGCGGCGGCCGTCGTCAATCCTTTATCGCCTTCTACAAAGTATTTCGTACCTAACGGCTCAGGAGCGATCGATGGCATCACAGCCCGCGCGCAATCTCGGATGCTCGGGCCGTAAGGCCCGCACTCAACACCGTCAGCAGAAACGCCCCCTCTTCCACGACTCTGAGGGCACACTTCGCTCAAAGCTACAGAATCCTCAGCGGCGCGCGGTTGGCGCTACGCTGCCAGTCGGCTCTCGTAGCGCCGCTCCCACCAAGAGGATCCCTTCCCATTCGTCGCAGCCGGCGCTGTTCCGGGCTTGCTGTGTAGCTGCGCGCTTCTCCACTGCGGCCCGTAAACCGCAAATCTATTTCGATCCGACTCCAGCGCCCTTGAAAGGATTGCCATCGATCCGCACTGCCATACACAGCGCTGTAAGCCCGATCCCATCCGGGGCCGGCCTGCCACCCTGAGTCGTCGCTCTCGTGAAAGCGGACGCCACAATCCCGCCCCATGCTGCGGAGCAGCAGCAGCAGCCAATTTGTGCATTCCTCCTCTTTTTCCTCGAGGCGTCTACAACATTCGTCTATCTGTATGCGCTTATCTCTCCTCTTCCACCTCGCCTCTTACTCAGCCCCGCGCTTCTACGTGTATATATCTATCTATATCTGCTCCCTCTTCTCTTTGCGATGGAGTATGCAGCCGGACAAAGCATTCGCTCTCTTTCATAGCGCCGCCTTCAATCGAGCGAGGCGGGCCAAAACAAAAGGAAGCGGCGTAAACAAAAAAAAAAAAGGCAGATAAGGGCGCAGAACGGAAGCGAGAGCTGCCTTCTCCACCTGGTACCTCCGTCGCTTCTGCTGCCGCCAGACGACGACCCCGACTCTGCGCCCGGATATCTATCTCGCAATCCCATTTGGAAGGAAGGAAACAAAAAGAAAAACAAGAGGAAAAGTACAGGAAGGAACGGGGAAGAAATCGCGTACAGCGCCCGCGAACTGTTTTCTCCGCATTGCAAGCGCCGACGTGGTGCCGGGGGTTGCGCCGCGGTCGCTGTCGGAGCGGAGGCGTCCCGATTTCGGGTACAATGTCGGCGAGGTGACAGCTGCGCCGCGGACGTGTCGTTTCGCATGCAGAAGGCGATACAGGATTTTCGATGACGAAAACCAGGATGCATGGTGTAATATTTCGAGATTGCAAAAAAAAAAAAAGAAGGAAGAATGGAACGGCGTTCAGATTTTAACACATTTTGAAAAAAAAAAAACAAAGCTAAAGGAAAGCCATTTGTGTGCTTGGAAGAGAGGGAACGAAAGAATGCGAAGAGGGAAATGGTAAACCGGAATGGGCGGATGTTTCAACTCTTCCTTTATATGAGACGGATTATGAAACTGTCGAGATGCAGTTGCATTTGTGACAACTCAATCATATGTAAAACGATGCCCCATTTACGGCCGTGCTCCTCAGAAGATACTCAAAAAAGCCGGGACACCATGACTGAAAGCGGAAGAGTTGAAAGTAAAAAAATCATCTCTTCGCCTTTTTTTTTCTCTCGCTCATTTTTACTTTAAAGCACGTGTCCAGCGTAAAGAGAGAGATCACTCTCTCCGCCGATTACAGATCTTTTCTGCTTGCTGGAGGTAAGGCATAATGAAATATTGACACAGAGCGCAGGTCTGCACGGAACAAAAACAAACCGACAACGATAGGAAACCGAGACGCGACCGAGAGCACAGAGCAAATTAAAAGAACAGTGAGGGGAATCAACTCGGAACATCGAGACGGAGTGGCACTCAAGCCCGCGCGAGCACTTCGACCCTTTCTACCTACCGAGGGCTTCCGGGTGCCTAATAAATGGAGCGGAGGCCGGTCGATGAATCGGTGACAGTGAGTGACAGTGACAGAGGCCGTGGTGTCACTCCTTTTTTTCCCGCTTCCCTTGGGGAAGCAGGGGCAGACGCGGCCGCTCCCGCGGCGGAGGGCGTGGTGTTGAGAATCCATCAACGGAGTACGCTTCCCCTTCGCATCACCCTTCCCTTCCTATATATAGAGGAGACAGTGATGCATCGGTGCCAGGGAGCAGACGTGTCCTGTCTTCCACAATTTTTTATGAAATTGTGGAAGACATGGTGGAATTTTTATGAAATTACGAAATTGCGGAAGACATTTTTTATAGAATTTTTTATGAAAAAGTACTTTTCTCGTCCTTTGTAGGTGAAAAGTTTGATTATTACTTGCTGATAACTAATTATTGCGCCCTTGGAAACTTCATGGTCCTCAAACCGCGGCGTCTGCAGGGTTGATTACGCACATTTCTATGAGGCTCTGACTGTATAAGTATCGAGCAGCTTTTGTCACCTGCTGTTCTCCCTCATTCTACACCCTGTTCTCATTACATTTGAAAGAAGTACAATAATCAATGCTTCACAGCCCCACCAGGTTTGCTACTTATGATATGTACAGTACACCTCTAAGCAGAAAACAAAACGTTCTGTACACAGGCGACCACCCATTCTTCTCTTTACCTGAGTCGGAGACCTTATTCCAGTATGCTTAATCAGCAATCCTAAATTATATGATAAGGTAGTGCTTATTGTATAACCTATCTCTCGTCCTTCCAATACAGAGCTCATGATCGCAGAAGCGAACTTTGAAGTATACAGCAAAACCAGGGGCATATCCGGAAATATTTTTCAGGGGGCTTCAGCAAACCTATGTTCGTGAGTGCGTTTCTATGTGTGCCCGTATATATACACACGCGAAATTGAAAATTTTGGTGGCGTTTGAACCCTCCCCCTCCTATCCCCCCCTCCCCCCACCAGGTATAGCACGTGGGATCAAACTGCATTAGCTGCACGAACAACGCGGAAGCACAGTTTCTTTATACTGAGAAGGATCGGAAAGAGGAAGCATCTCCTTTCTGGACTTTTGCACGGGAGTTCAAAAGCTGACGTCGCTGCCTCGGCAGTGCACTTCGGGATAAATTGGGGTGATCACGTATGTTTATAACAGCCCAGAGGGCACTATGGCAGCACCCAAGAAGCCCTTGTTGGAGAGGTAAATAGAAGCTTTTGATATTTAGCTTTCGTATTTAGATATGCGCTTACACAGGCAGACAGAGAATGACCGGCTGATGTGATCATCGTTGCGACGGCCGTTTTCACGCGCAACAACAAGAACAACGTACGACCAAAAGAAAGGCAAGTTCACACTTGACACATCGTTATAAAGGTCGTGAACACAATCTATTCTCCAGGCATGAATCTCCGGTATCATCTGAATCCATCTGAGACATGAATGCCATCTATCACGATTGCCTAAATGCAGTTCACCGCATCAAGATATCCAGGAAGGCTCTATTAATGTACATGACCAAACCCAGCTCGCAGATGAATACAAAAGAAACTAAACGCTTCTGCGCCCATACATATAGTGCTACACACCGGCTCTCTACTTCTACACGGACGCCAGCTACGCAGGCGAGCTTCTACATCGCTGAGCGGCAGTCGCTTTAGCCCCGTGGAGTTGAGAATGGTTCACGCGGCGACACATGCAGCAGTCAGCGAGCGACATTTGGGCGTCATGCTTCGCCGCCCTTTTTACAGATGAGCAGCGGAGCTCGCAGCAGGGGGCATCGTTTTTCTGCGCTCTTTTTCTGTCGCTTTTATGACAAAGCTAGGCATTTTTACGCGTGTATACCCGACACAGTCGTTCTAAGCACACGCACGACCTGTCTAATGAACAGTTTTTCTGATCTATGTAGCCACGAAAGGGAATGCTGTAAGCAAGCGTAGACGTTTCGCGTGCGTTTAGCGAATCTAACAAATAATTTATGAAGTAAATGTTGACATCTTTAAAAACGACAAACAAAATACGTTGCTCTAATGCTTGCTTACCGAAGGAGTAATGAGTAAGGCAAGCGGGAGAGAAAAAAGCCCAGTATCGAGTGGCGCCGGAGGACCGTTTCAACTTACCTGCAGATGTAGTACCATGCAGGGTTATCAAACGATTGGGAAACGTAAGTCATTTTTGTCGACGAGGTTCCAGCTGAACGGCACGAAAGAGGACTGTGTTGTTGCTACAGTTTTGTATACAGGAGTCATTTCCATCGCCTCCCGCCGACGCATATGACGGTATACCTTGCGTTACGCTACTACGACTCTTCCGCTTAAAATCGCAGACCTCTAACGGCAAAAAAAGAAAAAGAATGTTCTAGAGTATTCTGGGTGCAATGGGGTGCAGAATTAGTTGATGCCTTCAGTGCTGTACTGCTTCCTTGTTTGGTAGGCGATCTCAAAGTATTGAACGTATCTCCATCAACGACCTTGTGATGAGCGCGGTGATGTGAGTGCGCGTGTCACTCGTTTTACCTTCACTTTCTCTCCCTCCCTCTCTAGCAACAATATCGTGTGACAACTTACCACTTTCGGTCTCCGATTGGCTGACGACAGCTTGAGCGTTGACACTGCTGCACGGATTTACGAGAGATAGCCCGAAGTGGCCGGCGTTTGCGGAGAAGACGTCCAGAGGCCGTCACTTTGAACGCCCCGAGTCCGAAGTCAATGGAAACGGGAGCAGAGCTTTCCCTTCCCTCCCCACTCCCTATCGATGGTGGCACGGGAAACCTGTCTTCCTTCTTCTCAGACCTCCTCGGGGGCCTCCATTAGCTCGCTAGACAGGCTTTATTTTCTTGGGCCACTCAATTTGGATCGCGGTTGAGAGCTCGGTACCGGCCCTCACTCTCTTCACTGGCGGCTCTTTACTCGACGAAACCGAGATCGGCAGAGGCCATTCTCTAAAGAGACCACGTACCTTCTTTCGATTACACGTCGTATACACTTTCAGCCGCAGTGGGCTGCACTGTGCATTGTATGGTTTAGGTTTTCTTTTTCTACCATCCTCAGTTAGCGCTGCTTCGGACCTTCGCTGTTACCGTTCTTTTAATAGCTCCGGCGGACTGATACGAAGCACTCCGAAGCTCTCTATCTCCTGAACAGCATCGGCCTTTCGAGGAGTGCAGAGCGAACCAGTGCGCGCTTACTGTCCCTCCTACGCCCACTGTAGGTCAGCTAGAGGAGAGGTTCTTAAGCGTTAAAGTTCCCACTGCTCCATTAGGCGTGAGCCCTCCGTCTCCCTGAATATTCCGTGTGCATTCTTCTATGGAACATTAAGCCTGTCCTATTATTGTCGATTCTCCCATTTCTTTGCTCTCGTGAGCATCCCTTTTAACGTCCCCGCTAACCTGACTGCACTGCACACATAAGAAGAATACTTTGGCCCCGTTACGACCAGAGTCTGTGAACAAGTAGAGACCCAGCCATAAGTATTCTGACGATATTTCGCTAAACCTCCATCGCGCGTAGTGTGATATAGCGCGTAACGGTGGGAAGTGTAGCGCTCACGCGTAAAACATTTAACTGCCGGCATACACCGCGGAAGCAACACAAGAAACATAACTAAACAAAAAGTTTATCGAATGTTTTACATTTCTGTGTGGAGAACATATGTGAACTACATTTGGCTGTACTGGAATTCGTTGCAGATGCACTTGTAATGAACTTCGACAGCTTCGCCTAAGGGTGACTTTAAACGTCGTATTTCCCGCTAATAACTAAACGTTTTCATTATTTCATCTGGGGCTGTCTTGCGCGATATTCCTTTGTCATTTGCCAAAAGAAAGCTTCCAATGTTCACCTTTCACGCACGCTACAGTCCGTAACGCATGGGTGATTTCCGCTTAATGGCATTTATTGCTGCTGCAAATATATTTTTATTCATGTAATGGGCACTACAAACACACGATGATAATTTCGGCCAAACTAACCAGTTATACAATGAAAACAGACCGTCCACGGAGCAAGTGCTTTGGGTAAAGGTACCCTAGATTTGAAGCAGGAGTCGAAATGACGTGGAAAAGAGTTTTGTATATGTACATATAACAAACGCAGAAATGTTGTCGGGAACGGGCGTTGGTCAAATAGCCGGACGTGAGGCTTTGCCGAGGGCCACAATAGCTTACAGCGAGGCTGGCAACAAGGATTACCAACACAAAAACAAGAACAGAAAAGAGAACTGAAAGGCCACGTTTGCCAGCTGCTTTGGGCTGTCGTGCGTAAACAGCATCAAAAGATAGGAACGGGGGCTTTTCATTATCTTAGATGAAAAGATACGCGACAGCGGAAGTGAAATCGAGCGGTTCAGGAAGAAGCCGGAGACGCGCAAGAGGCGCGGAGCCGGGCTCGGAAGGCAATCGGATTTGACAACCGAGTTAGTTTCTTGCGTCTGTTTTCGTTTGGAACGAGGTCATCGAAGCTGGTGAAACGTAAAAGTAATACGCCAGCTGCTACACTGAAATCATGGTGACGGCCGACTTGAAAGAAGAGGCACGCGCCATTACTGACTAGACGCCGCACTGATGACCTTTTTTAAGCCTGTACACCCATTGTCGTCGATATGCTCACTATACGTCAAAGACATGTTGTTGTTTCAAACAAGATAGTGCAACCCGGTTTCTTTTAGCTGTCTATGTGACTTTCTGATGTGCGTTAACTGTCGTATATGATCGCCGAATATCAACTATCAAGTGCAGTAATAACAACATTAATAATTTCTGGGGCGTTACGTGCCAGAACCACGGTATGAGTCACGTTGTTTTAGGGAACTCCGGGTTAAATTAGACAACCTGGGGTTCTTCAAAGTACACATAAATCAAAGTACGGGGGTGTTTTTGCAATTTCATCCTCATGGAAGTGTGGCCGCTGAGGCCGGCAATTGAACCCGCGATATTGAGCGAGACTGCCGCTGTAGCATCACGAAAGCTACCACACCTTAACAAATTTGATTCCAAACTAATTCCGAGCCAGAAACAATGTATATCCCATTTTGCTGCGAGTTTTATGCATTAGCACGTGGACTCTATCGCCTGAAAGGGATTTTCTGTGGGGACATAATTAAAAAGGGTGCAGTAAGACATGAAGAAGTTAAGTAGTAATTTTGGAGAGGCTAGGCTGTGTAAGTCTCGCAGTCATGTCCCGAGTTTCACGAGCACGTAAACAGAACTAATTCTGGATCATACTAACAGATACCTAGAACAGGGAGCCAACTTTGTCCCGAATGTTAAAATCCCACTGTATTTTCAAGCACCGAGTATTTTTTCGTATTGCCCTGTCAGCACTACTTGCATACATAATGGGAATACTTTATTTCAGAACGCAAAGGCTTTAAAGAATAGCCTGTCCAATAAGACTGAATATGCGCTGAAGTTCACTTCAACGAAGTCTGTGTATGAGGCAGCTCAAAGGCATTGCCAGGAACTTTATTATTTTCCTGGGGGGGGAGGGGGGGCGGGGGCTTTTATGTATGGTTGTGCGTGTGTTTGTACGTGTGCGTTCATATATACACATAAAAATGCAGAATTCATATGGGTGGCTTGAACCCTCCAAACCACCCGCCTTCCCGCTGGCCACGCCACTGTCCAAGCAAAAATAAACGTCATCAAATCCCGCTATATTTTACATACGTTAAGACCGGTTCGTTAACCTGTAGCGACTACGAACACGACATCTCCGGAGAGTGCTACTCGCGCGGCCGCGGGCTTGTTGATTCATGTTTGTCTGAAACGATCACCCACATGTCCTAACAACCACCGCGACCCAACATTCGTCAGGTCTGCAAGAGGGCTGTGCGCAACGCACCGTTCTTCCCATCGAGCCTATACAATCGCCCCATTTCCCCATCCCAGGCCGCAAACATATTCGAGCACACTGTGGAGCTACGGGGGGTCATTCCAATAACGGCTCGTCACGCTCGTTAAATGGCGACGGCCACGACACCTCGAAACAGCGCTAGCGGCGCGGCAAAACAAATGTAACAGCGGCGCCGCGGCACCGTCCATAAACATTCTTCGCACCCTTCACCATTACTCCCTCCCCGCGTGTCCGACAGTTTCAGTGCGAGTCAGCGCACTGCAATCATTCTTTCTGCGTGCCTCATTATCCGCGCTATGCGTCTCCTCGATTCCCCACAACTCTCTCTCTCTCTCTCTTTCTCCTTTCTTTCCGCAGGCTACGAGACGTGTGTCCCTCCTCTCATCCAACTCCTCCCCTCTCTTCCAGTCACTTCCTCGTTTAATCGTGTTCCCTCACTACCTACGACACATGTGCCTAGTGTGCCCGAGCGAATCTTCATTTATTTCCTTTTCCACCGCCGCTGCACCTTTCAATTCGTTCCCCGTTTCCCTCTAACAAGCCGACGTACTACATTCGTTTTCCCGCCTTTTCTCCCTCGTCGTCCCTAGTATCACGGCTGCCGTAGTAGTCACCGTTGCTGCGTGCCCTTATGGAAAGCGCCGAGTAATTTCTCTATACAAGTGCGCCAATTTTCACTCTTTCCCGGCATACAAACCCGATCTTCCTTTCCTTTCCGTTCGCCGAGCGAAGCGCGCAAAGGCACGAACGCAATGCTGAGTGAAACGAGAGCAAAAAAAAAAAGAAATAAAAGCAAGGAGTACAGACCTCAAAAAAGGGAGGGGCGTCGCACGCAGCGGCTGCCGACGGGACCTTTCGAAATAATGAAGCCCATCAGACGCGCACGTCCGCCGTCCCCCGGTGACGGCCGTGGCGGAGCGTCGGCAAATAACGAAAAGTAGACCGCCGGAATCAGCCAGCGGTGTGTTTCAGCGGCAGCGGACGCACGCCGCGACAACGTGCGTATACAAGGGGGCACACGAAGTGGCGGTTACGATGGGCCTACAGGCTTAAACGACGGTGGCCACTAGTGGTTTGTTCCGCGGTCGCTCGTTGCCGGAGGCTCTAGAAAGATGGCAAACACGAGGCTTGGTCGGTGGGCGAGCGTCTTGCAACGGCAGGCAGGGCCAGCACCAACACGCCTTCATTGGAAGGAACGACCTCGTGCGGCGAAGAGCTTTGTCTAACAATGCTGCCCCTTTATTCTGAGAATGCAACATATATATATATATATATATATATATATATATATATATATATATATATATATATATATATATATATATATATATATTGTAGCGAAACGTCGGGGTTGTTAAAAGCTAAGAGCATCGGAAGACCAGGAGACGAAGAAGTGTCGGAGCAAGTCCTCACAGGCAAGCGATGAGGAGCCAACATGATGATTCTGGAGAGCACTCATTGGGGGGTTTATTTATCTAACACAACTTGAATTTACAAAATACAATGGGCAATGAATACAAAACATAGAAAATAATAGCATACCCCTTCGGCTTGCATGACTGGTCTCTGGTGGTGCGATGCTGGTGGGCCCCGAGTCGCTGCTTAAATGGAATTTTGCAGCATCCACGGGTACGCGAACCTCGGGGTTTTCCACCAATTGGCAATCGGCTTCTTAGGACCAATCAGGCAAGCCGAAGGTAACCAATCCCCACGCGAGTTTACGTGGTCGCTTGAATCCTGCTTCGGAACAAAACTAGCGCACTTTCTAAAAAGGGCACATTCCAACAAGCAGCGACGACGCGCACACACGTGCTCGGGTATATATATATATATATATATATATATATATATATATATATATATATATACACATGCAGCCCCCTTTTGAAACAGAAACAACTTCACCAGCCCTCGTTAAACACTGGCGTCATTCTTCAAATATTTTACAGTTCGGAATAATGTGCTGCGCTTCTCTGAGCCAGCACAAACATAACAAATTCGACAGTGTATATGCCACTTCCAGCTGATATAGAACAATTTTTGTGGCGTAAGTTGAAATATTTACGTACGTAGGCGACAGCCATTACACACAATCTTTAGGAAGCTGTATACAACTTAAGTGTATAGTACCTGGTACGCAAAGACCAACAGCAAACCTGCCGAAAAGTTTTCATGTAAAATATTGATACGGGGTTGTATGAGTATATAAAATATGTATTTACAGAGAGGAATTAGTAAAAGAGTCAAGATGGCTGACCGCCACACTCGCGCGCCAGTCAGGCTCTTCAGCCCTTCGTCTTCCTTCACTTCCTCTCCGTAACAATATTGCTTGGGATAGAAGTGGTAAAAGGGGCATGTATTTGTGGCTGTCTGAAGCACGCTTAGCTTGCCCTATAGCTACCGCTGGCGTGAAATTCAGTGTAAGCCACTCTTCTGAACTATTGAATTTTACGTATTGCAGCCTGACCGTCGAGTGGTTTCCATACATCATGAAATAAGACTGCGGTTCTGTTTGGTGATTGCTGCAGTGACATATTTTTGCTCCTTATGATAGCGGCCATGCCACGGAGGCACTGCCTCTTCAACTATCTCTCCCTGCCATTTCAACAAGTCGTTTTGAACGGCATTAAACGCGCGCCATGTTTATTCTTTTACTAGTTACACCCCGTCACGAACACAAATGGCTTATAAAGTACTCGCTCAGCCCTCGAGAAGCCTGATCCCCAGTACTAGTGCCTTACGCGCATTAACTTGCGCAAGTGAACGGCGCGCAACTCTCTTAAATGCCGTGCGCACCCTCGTAGAAAACCCGGCTGAGAACAAAAGAGCACTGGTCGGCCAGCAGTCGGTACGACGCTCGCACCGCCCAACAACGAACCTTCGTTGCGCACTCCAAGGCAAAGAAGAGGGGGGGGGGGGGGTTGATAGCGAAGCGAAGTGGGAGGTTAAAAACTCTTCGGTAAGCTACGCTGAGAGGCGAACGCTCATTGCAGGCTGCTGGCGTTTCCACCTGGCCTCGAAAGCCGCAAAACTGCACGAACGGATAGAGCGGCAGTAGTGCCTCCTCCACTCTTTCGGGCTCGTTAGCAAATCTGCACACAAACAGCCCGAGCGAAACCAGCCGCCTCTCGGCCAGTTCTCACGGCTCGGTGACCGCCGCAGTCATCGCCTCTCCGCCGCTCGACAGGCACCACTTCTTCCCGAGGAAGTTGTGTTGTTTGCGAGAGAGAGGGCAAAACCTCGATTGTGTGTGTGTGTGTGGTTGTGTGTGTTTCTTTTGCAGGCTTTCGAGGCCCTCGTCGATGCCGTCACGGTTCCGTTCGATGTGGAGACGTCGTCGAAACGCCGTGCCGGCTGCAGATTCATAATTACTGCCTCTCTCTGCGTCGATTGCCTACGTATCACTGTGCTTGGCACCCTCGTGAACATTCCGGTGCGGAGTTCCCGGGTACTTTCACATGAGGGTGTGCTAGGTCTGTGTTTTTTTTGACCCACGCATCACTGCAATGATCGTTGGATTTCTGCAGAACCAAAAAAGTGTGATTAGGACGATCTTAGTTCATGTTGAACAGCGCTCAGCATGATGCTTTATTGTTCCTGCCGCCTCTTTTCGAAGCCTCAAGTTCTGTTCAAGGCAGACCGTTTATTCTACACTGTGGAACGTCAGGTCTCATTTCCGGTAAAAGAATCAAGCATCGGCTGCTACCAATCGCGACACAATGTCATAAGTGCAATAAGGCGGCATGTGTTGTTGGAATGCTGCACTAGTGTTCCACTTCGCGCGAAAAACAACAAAAAACAACAACAAAGAATTAGGCCTAAGGACAAGCGCATTTACATAATCGGGTTTTCGGCTTTTTGAACTGATGCCAGATAGCAAACACTTTTCGCAATGCGGCCTAGCTGTGATGCAGTACAGCTCAGCGCCAAGCCAATATTTCACAAAATTAGATACTTTCATTATCGGTGTAGGCAGCATATGCAGCGCGATTAAGCAGAACCTTGCTCGCGATTATAGAGCAAACACCTGCAGCCTAATAACTTCCCGTTCTCATGCGCGAACCCTGCACCTACTCAATGAGAGAGAAAGAGAGAGAGAGAGAATCGTGCAATCCGCGCGATACGTGCATCTCCAAGGGAAAGGGCCATAGCAGCCTTGATTTCATGGCTTCCGTATGCTAAGCAATGCGGCGGACGCAATTTCTGCGGAGGTCACATTGTCCGTCGAGTGTTTTCCTTCCGATTTCCCGTGACATAGCGGCGCCGTTGCGAGCGCACCGCAACGCGTCACGCGCGCGCATGCCGCCATCCATCGAAAGTGAAAATGGCGAAGGTCGCGCACAGACGATGCATTGTTCTCGGCACAGTTGCGTTGTTGGGAAAGAAAAAATTTATTTATTTTTTCAACTTGGTGGCATGCCATATACAGGCAGCAGCCTTATTTGTCGTTGGTCTGCGTGATCAAGTACTGCAAAAACGATCACTGCTGGTGCGATGGCGCGTACAAAGTAAAAATGTATGCATTTGCACTCAACGTGAAAGCTGCAGGAAGTGCGGAGCAGTGATTCGCTTGAACTTCGGCGACACTGGCGTTCACGGGCAACAAAACGCTGGCGTTCCGAATGGCGACATTTGTTTTCGTGGCCACTACAGGGAGCGACCGCCGCGCCGCCATCCGATAGCGCCTGAAACGCGCTTCTGGGCACTTTTTCTCCCTGAAGACGGCTGCTGGCCTAGGTACTGAGGAGGAGAACGCCCCTAGCTCAACTTGTCCCTAAACGCGCTTCGCGCCGGTGTCAACTCACGTCGAGGTAAGTTCTTGCATTCCTTGTTCTGCGATGTTTTCTACGCGCGACGATGAAATTTCTCCACGCAGTACGCGTCTCTATTTAGAACTATTTTCAGCGTGACAGTTTTTGTATTTTCTTGTAGCCTGGGAACACCGTTCAATTTGTGCGACAGAAACTTATGCAGCTTCCGTCTCGCGCAAACAATTGAATATCGCTTGTTACTTTCTTGCCCTAGAGTTGAACTAGTAAAATGTTCGCGACACACACTTATGAGAACGAATGCAATTAGCTAGGTCTTCGCTTGTAGTACATTAGTGTGCAAAAAAGCTTTTATTTGCGCAGGTGCCCATGCTGCGAGTGCAGTCGTAACACTTTGGCGTTGGATCCGAGCCCATGGAGAAAGTTGGAGCTGTAGAGCTGTATGTAAGTACACTTTGTGCGTGCATATTCTTCGTTTGACCATTGCGAAATATGTCAGAAGTGGTGTACTAATCAGTGCACAAAAATTGATCTGCCAACGTTAAACAAAAAGCATTTAATAAAACTAATGACCCGTAGTGTCCCCACTTCACTGCTCATGGGCTTTTTTTCATTAGCTTAATGAGCACAGGCCACTGCTCTGCCAAGAAGCCAGACATGAAGTTCAAGGGGACACAGCTTTTGCATCGGTCTGGCTTTAATGAGGGCAACTTGCGCTGTGATTCAAAATTTTATTTTCAAGCCGTTGTTCGAAGCTTTACAGGAGGCTAACACATACAATAGGGCTCTCGTGGTTCAAAAACCGTGGGCAGGACTACCGCTCAAAAGAAATCTAGGCCGAAGGTTTACAGGTTAGTATGATTGAAAATTGGGCGAGTTGGTAACAACTCATAGCTGGTAGAGGCAAAACAGTGCGAAATAACAGAGACCAAGGACGAGTAGACACGACACGAGTGCTGACTTTCAACTGAAAAGTTTATTGAAGCAACATCATAATATACTCTTACTGTGCATGCTCTTACAAGGCAAGAAACTCTTGACGACGTCATGGCATTGAAGTGGTGTTCGCAGCCAAGAATAAAGTTGGTGATATCTGCACAGCAGTGCGGAAAAAGGCCCAGTGGTGAAGGATTCATATTCCATTAAGCACACGAATGTTTTTGTGCCATTGACATTGTGTACAGCATACCCTTCACGTGTGGAAGTGTTTACATTGGGCAATCGGGGCGACGCGTAAACTCGCAACTGAGGGAGCATCAAAATTCCCCGAGAGGTAATGTTTGCTCGAAGCACATGGCAATGCACTGCCAAGATTGCAGGTACACCACAGAATTTTCTAGGATGAGGATTCTTTTCCGCCACCACGACCAGTTGACACGCGAAATCTTCGAGGCCCGCAAAATACAGAAGGCAGGGCATAACTGTGTCATTAAGTCTTCAATAGCCCTCCAGGAAAAGGAAATTTCCTTTTTAGATTCTTGTAATCGTTAACAGTGCTAAGATTACTAGCAAGAGCGAGCCAAAGAGCCCGGATGAAAGCATGCCAGTTTCATTACCATCTGCTATTGCCATGTATTAGCATGGCTCTTTTGACAAACACTGACATCCCGGAATATTTTCTGGCTGTTTTAGGTCAGCAGTTAATGTACAAGCTTCCTAAATTCTTCCATTGCATGCTATGTTCTTATCATGAATTAGAGGCTCAAGACATCAAGTACATCAACAGTTTCTTCCGTTGTTTGTTATTGAAAGCATGTTGTAGGGATGGGTAAGTTTCCGTATGAGATAGAACCATATGTGCTCAAATACTGCAGAAAGTTTCAGTATTATCGTCACCATCTTTCAAAGTAGCATTTGGCGTTGTTAGTTGCCTAATTTCTGAAGGAAGAAAAAAACTGGAAAATGAGTTCCTGGACTCCAATCTCAAAGGTGATGCTTTACCTCCATGCAAATTCATCGACGTTCGAAAAAAAAAAATTACAAATTCGCATAAGATCTGCATATTTTTGTTGGAATCCTTCGGTATTACTTTTCATGTTGTCAACTAGTTTATTTGTATAGGGGAAGGCTGCTCAATTACCTTGTCTGGAATCGGTGCACTGAGTTTGTGTGCTATGCTTAATTTGGCAGTTGCAGGGTGGTAAGGCATAGCCTTTCAGATAGCAGACTTGTCTACCATCTTTCTGGTGCTCCTGCCACGGGCTGAAGCCAATTAAATCCTTGTGAAATGTTTGCCGGAGGTTCAACGGTGTGCACACTAGCATGTCCCAACCGATCAGGACAGAAGATAGTCAACAAGTTTGGAGAAAATGTGCAAATTCTGCACGGTGCATTCACATTCCAGTGGACATTTGCTGGCTGGCGCATCCTCTTGCCAAAGTCCAACATCAGGGGAATGTGCAGTGCTGCATGTCTGGAAAAAAGTTCATTGACTAAACACCAAGCGATGTCTGCCAAGGTGTCGAGCTTTCAAAGTGCAAAGAGAGAGTAAGCTTGCTCTAACAAACATAGCAGTGGTTATGAAAATGATAATGTGCATTTGTAAGTACATACTGTCATAGTGCGCTCAGTACAAAACAAGTAGCCAACTAAGGCATGCCGAGTTTTAAATAGCATAGGTGTATTATGTCCGGTACCGCCTCACACAAGAAACGCCTGCTGGTGTGCCATACCCTTCTACCTATGAACTTGCAGCAGTTGGGGACCTATTAATTGCACCATGGCACTGATAACGATGTAGACTTTCTAGAACAAATGGCTCGGCAGCTACAAAAGTGGACTTGCTACGAAACGTATAATGCAGATGGCACTTTCATCGGTACTAAAGGTTTTGAAAACGCGCAAATGCTTCACAAGCTTGCCCTCGGATGCGTGAACATTTCTAAAGGCACCGTGCGTTTCACTTATAAGGATTTGTGCAGGTGGTATAAATAACCATTGTGGCATCGCAGAAAGTGTCAAAAATATGCTTGGAAAATGTTCCGATTTGTCGTAATTTCTGAAACATAGGGTAAGCTGCTGCATGCATATGTTTGACTGACCTCATTGTGCGTTTTGCATGCAGGACGAAATTAGCATTCTGGTAATTCCATAACCAGGTCACAATTGTGAGACATACTGTTGTGGAGGAACTAGTTGATTTTGCCTACCCGGGATTCCATAAACACCTAAATTTAATTGCACTGTGTGGGACAATATCAACTGTTCAGTTGCACCTGCTTTTGGCTGTTACAAGTTTAGTGCTGTTTACCAATGTTTCGCTGCTGCGCTTATGTGTATTTTGTGGTTGAAATTGCTTTAATTTTAAAGGAGTACTGACACGATTTTGAGACATCGCAAAAGGGACATTTTTGGTTTCCTTGGTATGCAGTGTCAACTATGTCCACACACCGTAGTCGGAGAGCACATATCAAATATTTTAATTTGACTTCGAAGTTTTTGTCGCTGAGCATCTGCAAGCCAGCCACAGTTGAATGGACATTATCCTGATGAGTCAAGACAGTTCCCCCGAGTTTGCAAATTCTGCATCCTGCATGCAGCCTATATCGTAGAAATCACTGTCAGGGTCACTGGACGACAATTAACTTATCGTTGTTTATGTGAACCACGGACAGATGATGGATTTGCCGCTAGTACGTCGCGAGTTTCTGTATCCCCGTGACATCACACTGCTATGAAACGTCACCGAAAAGCCGCCCCCTCAATATCGAAACCAAAAGTGTCTTTTTAAGGTAGCGATATATAAAATATATACGATGCATTCCCAGGCACCACAGTACTCGTTTTAGGTTTCTCAACACCAGTATTTTTATTTAGAGCATCAATCCGAAAATTTTTAATCGTGTCAGTACTCCTTTAACATATCTTTTTTCCTGTCTGTACTCATAAGTAACCTCAACTCACTTGGTAAGAATCTTTAGCACATAAGCGACACAAGGACGAAAAGGGAGGGACAACGTCTGCACTAACTTTCAATGAAATGGTTTATTGCACACAAGGCACTAATAGACACAGTGGTGGTGCCCTAGCACTTCACCAAGATGCCATGCAGAGAGATATGTCTTTTTCTGTTTTATTTTGACAAAATATATGGCACACTATAATCACTTCGCGAACTACTACACATTCAATACAGTCAATTCTTTATTCGAGAAGGATAGTTGCGGAGTGCTAACACAATTGGTACCCACTTTTACAATTTTTGCAGCTTCTATTATCAGTCTCGTTAGTTCAACTCTATTAGCTGATGAAACCTTTGTGTCCTGAAAGAAAGGTTCATACTCTCATGCCCTACACTGTGACGCCAGCCATCCATCGTTGCATTTGTTCACAAGATTACAGTGCTCTCTTAACCTATCATTCATGCAGTGGCCCATTTCCTGACATACCGCTTACCACATGAAAGAGGTATCTGATAAACGGCAGCTTCTCAGCATATGTCCTATGTCGTTTTGTGCAAGCAATTGTCTTCTTTGGTGCTTGACTACTAATTCTGCAAATCGATTTCAGCTTGCATGGAGCTGAAAAACTACTTGTACATTAGCACGTGATGCCATCCTTTCCATAACTGTAGTTGGATAGCGTAACAACTCAACAGGACACACAACACATGGGAAAGGTTCACACACAACGCGTCGCACAAACAGAAGTGTAAGTCGTAAAAGGCTTAAATTAGGAAGTACCGCTCCATTGCTCTAGTTGGCTGTTCCAACAGTGATGTCGCTCAAAAAGAATAGCTGATGTGCCATACTTGCACAAAATTTAGCATTACATAATAAGGTTGGTGTTACATACAAATGTGCAAATAGTTTTCCAGCTCTATGAAAGCTGAAATCAATTTGCAGAATTTGCAGTCAAGCACGAAAGAAAACTGGTTGTAAGAAAACGATATAGGATGTGGTTTGCGGAATGTAGACAAGCTGTTGCTTATCAGATACCTCTTTTCTGCAGTAAGCAGTATGCTGGGCAAACAAGCAGCTGCATGAATGATAGGTTAAGATAGCATTGTAATGTGTGAACCTTTCTGGCAGAACACAAAGGTTTTGTCAACCAACAGAGCTGAACTAACGAGATTTATAATACTATTAGCTGCAGGAATTGCACAAATTGGGTACCAATCGTGTTAGCACTCTGTCCCTGTCCTTGTCGGATAAAGAATCTGCTTTCTTGATTGTGCAATAGTTCGTTAGTTGATTAGTGTTACGTACGTCTTGTAAAAATGAAGCAGAAAAATACAAATCTCTGTGCATGGCTTCTTGGTGCAGTGTGAGGGCACCAACACTATATAAATGTTTGCCTCGTGTGCAATAAACGATTTTGTTTAAAGTTAGCGCATGCGTTGTGTCTCTCCATTTTTCTCCTCGTGTTGCTTATGTGCAAAAAATTCTTAGTATGTTGCCAACTAGGCTGAATTTTTCCCTAAACCTCTGTCACCCTGTGCTGCATCGTCTGTTGTCTTTTGACCAAACTATAGCCTCTTGTTTTTTTTTGGTATGCAGGTGTATGTGCATGCTTGACTGAAACATTTTTTTAATTTAATATGCCTTTTGTGTGCAAGATGAAATTAGAATTCCAGATATTCCCAAAACCACAATATGATTGTCACACACAGTGCTGTGGAGGAGCTCGCTAATTTTGCCTACCCTAGATTCTTTAGCATATCTAGATTTACTTCATTAAGTGAGACAAAATCAGCTGTTGAACCGCCCATGCTTTTGGCATATTACAAATGTTCGACAATTCGACAAAGTATTGCTGCTGTGCTTGTGCGTTTGCCAAGTCAGCCTTCCGATTTTTGTTGTGGTGATACATGCCTGCTCGATGGAGACACCTTGTATTTATTGTGCCTTTTGCGTGCAGGTTTTTGGACAAAGTCATCAATTCCATTGCTCTTCCTATGCCAAGTGGCCAGGATAATGGTTGAAATTGCTACAATAAAGGTTATGATCAACAACATTTGTTGAAATTTTGCATTTACTTTTGGAAGAGCAGTATAACGCATTCCATGCAACATTACTAATGAAAATGGGTAGACTTAAAATGCTTATGTTGTCTGGAGCGCAATGGATTAAGCGAGTGCCATGTCGGAATAAACAGCATTAACTAATTCTTTGGACAAAAGAACACCGATTTTGCTGATATGAAAAATTCTTGTTCACGGGGTGATGCTGGAGCTGTTTTGACAAGCGTACTTGTCGTCTTCGTGGCTGCAACTTGGAGACAAGTCTTGTCGAAATGTTGGCTCCAGTGACACCCTAGTCAAAGCGTTGTACCATGCCAGCATTTCACAATCAAAAGTTTTAGCTGTTCACTGTTAGCCTGTTACACCCTGGTGGTGCAAGCTGAGGCATTTATTTTGTCTTTCTTTATGCCTCAACATAACTTCTATCAAAAGTGATAACTAAAGGGAAGTCTGCATAATATGGCATCGGATTAATTTCTGGAGCTTCTCTAGCCAGCAAATTGAGAACTCTTTCTGTCTACTCTGTCCTTTTTTCCTATGTTCACGCGCTGCAAAACACTGCCAGTATGATAATCCAAAAACGGCAGAAGTTCAGGGGAAGATGGAGGCTTGAAAAGGTGAAAAATTCTTGGACACGGAGTGTTGCTGGAGTCAGCGTTTCGACAAGCAGTCTTGTCTTCTTCAAGGGTAAAAATTGCTGCTGAAAGAAAGAATTCGATGCAGAAACCACTATTCGACACCTTTATTTTAGCCTTTTTTTAACCTTTTTATTTTAACCTTTTTTTTATTGGCGCATAAGTGTTTTAAAATACAGCAAAAATCCCCATATCTCCCGTGGAGCAAAGTTCTCTCGATTTCTTTTCATCGAAGTGAGTGGGTCGGCGGCCGTAAATGACGGGAGGCGCTCAAGGATAGCTTTCGGTTTCGGTTTTTGACTGCGCGAAGCGCCACCTGCTTCCTGCAACTGGTGTCATGGAGACTTCCTGTTTAACTTTTGAAACTCCAAGCGATTGCAACCTTTCCTTGCACTGTTGTACTTGATATTGTGCAATATATATGCGCCTGTGTACGTTATGGTTATATTAGGCACCATCCGGGATATCAAGCATCGAAATCTGATGTGCGACACTTGCGCTTTGCCACTAGAAGGTAAGCAAAACACCACTGCATGCTGCACGACGTTCCTGCTGTCTGCGCAGTGAAGCAAATATGTATCGTCTTTACGGCGACCGCTGTCCTTGCATCTCGGCACGACGTAGGCGGGATCGACTCCTCCCATGTTTATCGTAGAAGAAAGTGAGCCGCGCCAATACGGACACTAGAGAACCAGACATCGTGTCTTCTCATGTGTCGGCTTTTGACGCTTTTCGTCCCATTAAAGACTGATTCCTACCTCTAGAAACTTTCTCTCGTTCTTTGTGTTTATATTCTGCCCTTTTCACCGGACTTTGAAACGAGGTCGCATTTGTTCGTCAACTGACGCAACGTGCAGAATGTTGCCTTTGCCTTGTTCGCAAAAGAAGATAGTCAATACCACGCCATCGAAGGGGCCTGTGAATGCATAAAATTCGTCAAAAAGAAATTGACATGCTTCCTGAAGTCTGAAAGGGCTAGGTTATTTCTGCATCGCAAGAAGCCAGTCACGTGTTTGGCGCTACAGGGGACCCTCCACGGGCTGCTGCGGCTACTATCCCAGCCTTTAAATCCGTTCCACTCCCAGCGCGAGTGCGCCGATACAGCTGTGGCAGACTGTCTACGATGCTTACATTGAATGCTGCAAGCTGCGTACATTGAAATTGTTTTATTTTTACACGTGCATAAAATACGATTCGTGCATGCAAACAAACAAGGCGTTAAGTAGGGCGGCATGGCTCATCTGTTTACAACATCACCACATTGGGAACCAATCGCACTGTTTGCATGAATGGCATTCCCCGCCAAGCGAAGGTCACCGAAGACATAGGTGTAAGTGCAGTCTTCATATATTACACTATTTAAAGCCTACTAAGTGACATGGTTTAGACAACCTGTTACCATAAGGACCTACCAACATTGTGCATTTGTACAGAGCTGTCTATGCTTTCAGCGTGCCTTTAACTTGAGGCATTTAAAATTATTTCCTCATCTTATTATCTACTCCATCTATCTTCTAGCTGCCCTTATCCGGGTGCTCTCATGGCCACTTCCGTAACTGGTATTGGGCGTAAGGCATACCACTGGAAGAGCAGACGCCACCTTTGGTGCAACGTGCTAGGCAGGCTCATGTGGTCATAGTGGCTGCTTAGTCTGCTTTGGGAGCACCAGAGCGAGCTGAAAACAAAACTTTAGAATGCCATCTGCGCTGTAATTCTGAGTGACTGGGGAGGTTTTCCTGCTGTTGCTGTGCGCTCGACAACACTTGGAAGAAATCACTACATTATGTAGCCACTGTCTTTGGAGGAGTTTTGTGTGGTAGGCCAGTGCTCAATGCAGGGCGTACGCTATGGAGCCTGCTGCCAGCTTCCACATGTGTCCGCAGGGTAAGGTTTTCCTGCTGTTGCTGTGCGCTCGACAACACTTGGAAGAAATCACTACATTATGTAGCCACTGTCTTTGGAGGAGTTTTGTGTGGTAGGCCAGTGCTCAATGCAGGGCGTACGCTATGGAGCCTGCTGCCAGCTTCCACATGTGTCCGCAGGGTAAGAAGGTGCGTGAATCTGCGAATGCAGAACTTAGAAATTGTAAACAGCTATTGGCTAGCACTTCCTCAAGGAAGATTTCTGCTTTGACGTGGGGCTGCGATGTTCGGTGAGTAGCAGGAAGCACTCACCGAGACTCGCCTGTGAACGCTGCCCAGCTAATGATGCTTTTCTTCCTCAAGGTGGCCCATACGTTCCTTACCTCCATATCGCCCCCAAAATTAGGTTGATGCACTCAAGCTAATTTCAATTAAGTTGACCTGTCCCAAATCCATTTGTTTTCTACAAAGCCATATGTATTCTTGTTGGAAAAGTGCCACACCTTTTGCGTTATAGACACAATATTGGCACCGAAATTGCTGGAGAATTTGCCATAGACTTTTGCACATTAAAAATTTCTATTGCACTCTCTACACCTTGTTTTTGCCCTGCTTTGTAGCTGCAATCTCGTTGCTGCAGTAACTTCTCAGTTTCTGCGATTCCTAGCCCATGCATGTCTTTGTCTGCCGGCGTTGTTTGGAGAACTAGTCCAGCGAACGTTGCTATGTGATACTTGTTCACCTCCACGTTGCACAATACCACATGTTTTGCCTCGTAGACTGCTTCTGCTTCTAACAGCAGTTACGTAGTCTGCCGTCTTAAGCTTTGGCGTATGAAAGCTCTGATGCTATAGGAGGTAATCACAAGATGTCATGAGCAAGGAGCACTAGTGCGGCAGCCACCATAGCCGTGGTCGTCCACGTGGTCCTCATTCTAGGACTACAACCAAGGTTGTTGGCCGTGCATATTGTTTCGATATTTTTTCTCGTGACATCAGACTTGTCTGCCTGATCGCTGAACACCTACGGCTATAATGGCCAGATGTAGGCACTTGCTAGCGCCGCCTGGCAGGCCGAGCTCAGTGTGCTCGGTGCAGGCTCAGTGTGCTCACTGCAGTGAGCTCAGTGCAGGCCTCCTATAGATACTGTAATGGAAAGGGAGCAATAGGAATCATTTTAAAAAAGGCTCTTGTTTGTTTTAGTCCCATCTAATGAATGTTTTGAATTATTAAAAAGAAGCAGCTGGAAATTGCTCACCGACGAGATTGATAACTGTAGATACACCACTTGATTGATAATAATTATAAGAAAAAAAAAAGGCTCTTCCCGACAGCACACACAAGTCACCATGGATGTCAATTTGCCTAAAGTTTAAGTTATTTTTTAAAAGCTTTGATAACATCCACGCACTGACAGTTTATTGTGTATGCTGCGTACGTGCAGTCACCAACTTGATGCTTCATTCTTGTATGTGCCATTTAGTTAGTTTGAACATTAGCTTGAACAAAATGTCATTATGTGGGTCATTTCTTGAGGGATTTGACGGCAGGATTCGAGAGATCTCCATAATGACTGAAATATACAGTTTTTGTTCCATGGTTATGTTTTAGCGCACTGCAACCTCATATGGGGGTGCCTCATGAAAAAAATGCTTAAAACCAGTCGCGTCTCTGTAGCTCTTAAGGGCCAACTCCGGCGATTATTCGAGGTCGATGGATCTCAGTGAAATTCGCTGGGTACGTTCTTTTGCACGTTTCCGTCATTTATGCCAAATTACAGGCTTGAGACATGCGCAGATTGTTTGCAAATGAATTTTAAAGATTGTCTGCAAACGCCTTCCTGGCTTCCCACAATTATTGGCAACATTGCGTCTGTGACGTCAGTATTGCCAAGGCGGCGGAAGTGACGCAACCGAGGGCACCGCTAACTTCGGTGCTTAGGCCGCTACAGCGAGCGTCTGCTGTGCACAAGGTGACAGACAGCGTTGGTTTGGCCGGCGCTTCGCTGGTCGTGCCGGCTGTCACAGTTCTCACACTCCGCGCCGGTGTGACCGGCATGCCTTGCACGACTTCCGGTTCGTTCGCAACAACGTCTACGTCACACGTTGACAGTACACTCGGTTGGGTTTCGGTGTTGCGCTTTTTTGCTTATTTAAATTATTCTCCAATTTGCCGAGTATTTCTGCTATCGGGCCCGTAACAGGAGCGTCTCAGCAACATAAAAGCACCATTACTTTGACATGGCCAAAAAATCGCCGTAGTTGGCCTTTAAACATACTTAGTAGAGTCTTTTAGCAAGTTACGAAAATACGGTAAGGCTGTATAGAAGCGCTCCTCCTTTCCCGCTCGTTGTGCTTTTGCCGGTGAAGGCACCCCAACACCACAAAAGCTTTTTCAAAAATTACTGTGCGGTTGTCACGCCTCATTGTTGCCTGTCAGGCTACGCATTGTTAACGAGGAACCTGTCGTTTGGAGGACGCACTGTCACCTGAACTGGGAGCGGCTTAAAAGCAGGAAAGGAGGAACGCTACCATACTGCCTTACCGTAGCTTTAAAAGACTATTAAGAAAAAAAAAAGTTTGGGACAAAGACAGTCATTCGTGGGTATGCCGCTAGCGAAAGGTCCAGCCCGCGTGTTTGGAGACCCCTGGTCTATATCATCCCAGGAACATGGAAATAGACACTGGAAGTTTTACAAGACATCTTGTGTGGGTTAGACAAGAGAAAGACATACCGTTTATAGTTGATTTTATTGTAGCAAATGTGCTGCAATGACCACCATGCTGCAGCCACGCCGTATAGATCGTGAATGAATGTTTTACATCAACGGTTGTCTAACAACAGTTGACGTGGTAGTGTTGACTGTCCGCTTTGTAACAATGTAATAAACTTCACATATGTACTCCTATGGCTCAGCAAGCTATAGTTTAGCCAGTATTTTTGTATACAGTTTGTGTACACACCAATTCTGCAATGCCTGCACAACTGGTGAGGTTTCAAGTGACTCAAATGCTTTCTCATTATTTGTGAAGGTTATATATAGGGGTTGGTTATGTTCCATGCATTTATCCATAACATCTTCGACAGTGCTAATATGGTATATTGTTGAGTAGCCTGTATGAAATCCTGCTGACTCATTTGGTTGATTGGATTCTAAGGTGGTCCTAATTCTATTAGCTATTACTTTTGTAAATGCCTTGTTGGCAGTCATGAGTAAGCTGATCAGCTTGTAATCTTTCAATTTCTTGATGCCCCTTTTTATTCAAACATTTATATTGCAAAGCATGATTACAACAAAAAGGGATACACAGAAGAGGGTCCCTCGGTTACGAGACCATACCATGACCCCTTGCACATGATTATTGGGTACAAATCACAAATAGGTACATAAGTTAATTGTACCGAAAACAAAAAAAAATTACATTAATACAAGACATTGATAAACAAAGCTTATAAGTACATAATACTGTATAGTAATGTCATACATAATTAATTAGGGCAATGTTCATGTTCATCAAAGATTTCAGTACGCTGAAATCTTGCGAATAAGTGCTGTAATAAGGAAGGCTCTCTCTACATGAAAGTGCCCGTTAAGTTTTGGACATTGCTACTGCAGATCGCATATATTGATGCAACGAGAATCCCAAAATCTTCCTTGTACATCTCTAAAATATCTTTGAACATAGCCATTTCCATCTTGAAGTGGTACATCCTCTGGTCATCTTGCTGTGTTGCTTCTGAAATGCCAGTAAAAGTTACAATGTGGAAAACACGCTTTTGTTGTTTATTTGAAGACATCATTCAAAGTGAATATCCTGACTCACTTAAATTTGTATTGACATAGCACATGTGCTGAAACAAGTGCACAAGGTGCCCAAGAAGAAATAAGGACCCACAAGATTAGCAAAATTTCAGTCTGTAATCAGAACAAGCATTCCAAGACATTCCCCAGGGCTGTGAAATAAAACCATGTTTAGAATAACAAGAGAGCTGAGCTAGTTGGTAAGCATTCTAAAAGACAGGGCGTGCAAAGGCTGGACGGCCACTGTCGCTGAATGTTTAAAGAAGTCCGTTATGTTAAGTCCGAGCATGGTTGCAGAAAGCAATGAGGAAAAAAAACCTGTCGTAGGCATTCCTTACATTCATTGCGTTTCTTACAGGCTAAAGAAAGTGGGAAGCAGATACAGCGTTAATGTTGTTTTTACGACTGCCAATAAGCTAGGTAAGATTTGTGCACTGTGCAGAGAAAGAATGAGCGAGTAATAGACAAGATGCGGAATAACATTTGTTTCGCAAAACACACCAACAAATTCACCGATTGCTGTACAGGTGTGGTTTATAAGGTTCCCTTTAGCTACAGCTGCTTCTATGTAGGACAGAAGGGCCGCTGTATTAACCAGAGATTAATAGAACATAAAATATTGTTAAGTGGAGGCTCACCTTCTAATCTATCTTTACAGTGTCGAGAGTGTAAGTTCATGCCAGAATTCGATAAATACGCAGTTTTGTACAGGCATATGAATGAAGAAACTCATCTAATGATCGAGGCATGGCATATCGATAATAGTGGTAGCGCATGCCGTCTAACCGTCTATAAACTTGCATAAAGAATAAATCAAGTGCCTTAACAGTTATCTTTCACGTATACCCCCACATGTGCCGGATTGACAAGTTTGTCTATTGCATCAGCATGCGCAGATAAGTTTTCATGCCTTCTTTTTTTTCCGCCATTGTGTGCCTTTGCAGTTGTTAGTTGGCGTTTGTGGTGTCTTGACTTCTTTCTTGCGTCCGTGTTTGCATGCCCTGTCTTTTAGAGTGAAAACCATGTTGTGCATCAGCCTTGGTAACAGCAGCATGCTAGAACACACAGTGGTGTTAAAGTGTTCCTGAAACACTTTTCCATGTAATCATATAATGGCTTATCAGTTTATTGCCTCATGAATCTATTGCCGCAAAATTTTTTCAAACCAATAAAGAATGAGAATGAGCGGAGTTACAGATTACACGGTACTAAAAAGAAGTTAGCCACCTCGAGGTACAATGACAGTAGTGACGTCTGTGCAGGCTAGATGAGTATTTCAATGATGTACCAGTATAGGGCACAGGCTGTGATACAACCTAAGTGTCACTGCTGCAGGTAGTGGTACCACTGTGATTTGCTTGTTTCAGGATGAGTTGTATACTGCTGTAAAAGTGGCCAGCTTGTTTTACTGCTTTCATGTTAGTAAGCCTGAAAACATCACTGCAGATTATTGTGTACACTTACAAAGTACCACCCGAGCAGTAAAGATTGCGTAGGATTGCCAGATACTCCACTCTGATTACTGGAGTAAATTATTTCTTCTGGCAACAATCACCAGGAGGTAACCTAAGTTTGAAGACCTTTATCATATTAGTACATTTTGTAGTAACGGGTCGGTTTCGCCAAAAAAAGCTACTGTAAGGTGCATGAATACTGCAAAGTTTCGACACTGATAAAATTGACAAGCAAGAAAGTCTTAGTCGAAGATCTATAGGATATAAAGCATGACCACTCAAGTTTTCCCTGTATACAAAGATTGTGATAACCGCCAGCCACATGTGCCGAAATGCACAGCCATCCAATAAAGTATTGCAACACTTAATTAAATATGCAGATGCCTCAGCTTAATGTGAAAATATAGCCATTTCCCGGTAAGGTTACAGCTGTATATTTTATGCATGTTATAGTGCAGCCATCCTTTTCACAATTGTAAAGCTAGCTTTCCTGCTATGCAGTTTGCCCAACTAATGGCGGCTAGTCAATTACTGCAAACAGCGTGTTCAAGCGCATTTTGCTTACGCTATGACATGGAAAATGTAGACTCGGCTCTCTTGACATAAACACGCATAATAGACAAAACCCAGCACGTGCAACTAGGACCTCGTCTCCACTCTAAGCAAGACAGGTGCCGCCATTAGTTGGGCAAATATGCAGCGTAGGAAAGCGCACTTGCGGATTATGAAAAGGGTCTATTCTGAAATGTAGAGCGTGTATACAACCATAATCAGATGCCTTCTAAAGTTGAAAATCGCACATGGGAAAAGAAAGTAGTGGAAAGATGTGTAGAATTTAAATAAATGTAATTTTTCACTTTTTTGTGCTTACTAATGTGGGCTGATTCTACGTTTCTTTTTTTAAATGTTGCATGAAGCTTTAAAGGATACTCTGCTCGTGAAAAAGTTGTTATAAGAGGTCATGAACCACCCGTCAGGCTTAGTAAAAAAATGTAGTCTTGGTGAGAAAACATAGTCAACGAGAGTTGGAAAGTTGGTAGATCGTTAGAAACAACTGGTTGCAGCGTGAACTTGACACAAAAACAAAAGAAGGCATGAACAAGCGCTGCGTCTTCTTTTGTCCTTATGTTGAGTTCGCGCTGTTACTTCGTTCAGAAAACACATCCTGCGGAAAGCAGACACCGCTATGAAAAGCTCAGCCAAGCCTTGCGGTCATGCGCAACAAAGAGATTAAAAGTGAAGCGTGAAGTTGCCATTTTCACAGGCACCCTCTTTTCATACAGGGGGCTGTGCTCACTCTCTTCGCAGCTGTCGGCACCTGCTGTTTGACGTTGAACAACACATAGCAGGTCAATATCCCACATAAATAAAGAGCGGCATTTGGATAATATGCGTTTCTTGCCACCGGGTGCTGCCACACGCTGGCTCTGTGCTCTATAGTAGCCACACTCATGCACAGGAATAATGACAGCAGAGAGCAATCGTGTTTCATCACGCATGCTCAAGCTCATGACGTGAATTCTTTCCTCTATGCCATCCCTCCATGTGTACATTCGAGCAAGCTGAGAGAAGAGGGGAAGCACTGAAAGCGTGTGACAAATCCCTGTCACTCTATTCGTTCTTGACAAATTCCAAAAAATGTTTGCGGCAATCGACTCGTGAGGCCCGATACTGAGGTGATTCGATGATTACTTGGAAAAGTGGTTCAGGAGCCCCTTAAAGAATGAAGTAGTGGAACACTGCAAATTGTAATGGTAACTGCCCGCTTTCTTGCAACTGTGCAAGCTGCTTTACACTAGAATGATATGTGCTTTGAGCAAGTTTCTAAGGAAGTGATATCCACCATTACAGTCAGTGTTCTTTGAAATCTGTTGCATCTATAGGTAAACCATTGTGATTAAAGTGTGTATGTGTGCATGCTATTACCAGTGAGCACAGTTTTAATCACAGTTGTACGTGGGCTGTTTGAACCAGGTGGTGTCTTTGCTAGGACAAAACCAAGGGAAACGACAGCTGTAATAATAGTGCAGCTGGTCTACCAGAAGTACAGCAACTGGGTGCTTGCGCCAGTCAAAATTTTGCAGGTAGTCAGATTCTAACGCAAGAATATCTGGCAATGCAGAATTTACAGTACCACTCCGCAGAGCCTGTAACGCAGAGAAGTGGTCACTTCCAGCTTAATGTTCTGCTTTGCCTTGGCTGATGCAGCAAATGATATTAGCATTCTACACAAACCAGACAAATGGGACACTTGTCAGCAGCGCCCAAGGTCACGGGGAATAACTAAACTTTGCACAAAGTTCCAATGTGCACTGTCCTGTGTGTTGTCTTGCCTATACAAATTGATGGTAGGACTGCATTACACCAAACGTGCTGCAATTATGCCTGTGCCCCGTGCTGCGAAGAATCACAGGGCTGTGAAGAAGGCACACTTGCAGCGAAGAGAGGTACGTAATAAAAATGGCACAATTGGCGCTAGACAGTTGCACTGAGCCCCGTGTAATGTATTGGACACGTGAAGCGTATCATGACATATCAAATGGCAGAGAACAACACGGACATGTACAAAACAGTTCTATACCTTGGAGCCTCCCTACAGCAAAATAGCTGCACCGATCAGAAGCTGCAGTAACATAATTGCACCAAATCAAGTTTCGGGACTGAGGCAGAAGGCCTGGCCCGCTTAACTCATTTGCTCTGTCGCGCGGTAGAAACACAGGATAGCGAATGCAAAAACTTACCTTGGCATAAGGTCACACCGGCGCGTTCTCTGCTGGCTCATGAGCCATGGCTTGGCTGCCGATCCGGCTAGGGACAAGTGGAGCTAGGGGCGTTCTCTTCCTCAGTACCTAGGCCAGCGGCCGTCTTCAGGGAGAAAAAGTGCCTAAAAAGGGCGTTTCAGGCTCTACCGAATGGCGGCGCTGCGGTCGCTCCCTGTAGCGGCCACGAAAACAAATGTCGCTTCCGAATGTGCAGCCTGCTTGGCGTCCAAGGCGGGAAAGGAAACGTTCATTTGTGATGAAGTGGCGCCCTCTCCTTTCGCCTTTCCCTCTCCTCACCCTGAAATAACTCCTCCTTATACTCACTTCCATTTCTCATCCCCTTGCTATACTGTACTATACACGGATATGCTATGCGTTACCCTTACTCTCCTCTTCCTCACATTCACGTCTCTCCTCACCACTTCTCTTTTCCATCCTCTTGCTATACTATACTATACTCGGCTATGATACTCGTCCCCCCTTCTTCATTCTCTCCTCCTCTCCGTCACACCCTCGCTTACTCTTCGCGCCCCTAGCTGTACTATACGCGGCTACGCGATGAATTACCCTCCCCACCTCATTTTCCTCCTCACCCTCACTTTCTTTTCCCACCCCATTGGTATACTATACTATACAGACTACGCCATGCTTTACCCTTCCTCCTCAACCGCATAACACTCACCTTCACTTCACTTTCCCAGACCTTGCTATACTGTACTATATACAATGAAGGAAAGAAGTGTTAATTTCAAGGGCTCGTTTTCTTTGTTATACACAATATAATGAGAACTAACAGACAATAATGCCAAGGAAAGTATAGGGGATGTTTTTAGTAATAAATGTAAGGTAATCGTGAAGAAAGAAAAGTGGACGAAAAGATAGCTTGCCGCGGGCAGGAACCGAACCTGCGACCTTCGAATAATGCGTCCGATGCTCTACCAACTGAGCTGCCGCGGCGGCCATCCCCCCGTCCACTTTATAGGGTATATGTGTGCATTTAAACGTGGGAGCGTCAGTCAGCGCCGCCAGTAGCCATGACGGCGAGTGTGGAACACTCTTTATCTGCCTTGTTGGCGTCACGTAGCACGTGAACTTATTACGAGCTGGCAGCTGACCAATAATCCCTCGCATACCACCTGAAAGCATCAAGTCTGCCAGAACGAGACCCTCGCTATGAATGAAGGAAAGAAGTGTTAATTTCAAGGGCTCGTTTTCTTTGTTATACACAATATTAATGAGAACTAACAGACAATAATGCCAAGGAAAGTATAGGGGATGTTTTTAGTAATAAATGTAAGGTAATCCTGAAGAAAGAAAAGTGGACGAAAAGATAGCTTGCCGCGGGCAGGGACCGAACCTGCGACCTTCGAATAACGCGTCCGATGCTCTACCAACTGAGCTGCCGCGGCGGCCATCCCCCCGTCCACTTTATAGGGTATATGTGTGCATTTAAACGTGGGAGCGTCAGTCAGCGTAGTTCTCTGCCACCGCCGCTGCCGCCGGTGTCCGTAACCACTATCGAGTGAATTAAGGAAAAAGAACTAAATAAGAAAGAAATCCGGGATGGAATGAGGTCCGAACCTGGGCCCTCTGCGTGGGAGCCCAGTGTTCTATCTCAGAGCCATGCCGATGCTTGGTACTGCTTTGCAAAAGGACCCTATGCAAGATTCATGCCGCGGAGGAACCGCATTAACGTATGTAAAGTTGGGTGCTAGAGAAGTAAAATAACAACCAGGCGCCACACAACGCGAATTCTGTAACCAGGCGTCGCACAATGCGAATTGCGCAAAGAGTGGGTTGTTGAATGCTTCTAACCCATTACGAAGGGTTCTGCCATGGTTTTTCATCGTCATCTGCTACACCATCAACAAAGTGCGCATAATGCCGGACAGGTGTTTAGCGGGCACCACGGTTCTCCGCAGAATGACGAAAACTGGCATAGTGGCGGCTTCCCTACTTCACAAAAATTATGATTTGTAGCGTAGTGGGTTCCTCGCAAGTGCACTTCTTTTGTTTGCCAAGGAAACCCATAAGGCTCCCATGATCCATTTCCACAGGGTCTCAATAAAGTTATTTCGATGTCTCTTTCCCTTTCTTTCTCACGTTAACGCATGTTATATGGCGTGGTGGGAGAGCAAGATAACGACCGGGTGTCACACGATGCTAATTATGTAACTAGTGGGCCGTTTAAAGCTTCCAACCCATTACAAAGGGATCAGCCATAATTCTTCATCTTCATCAACCGTCGCATCAACAAAGTGCACGTAAAGCCTTACAGATGGTACCTCGCTTCTCCGCAGAATGACGAACAATGTCGTGGTGGGTGCTTCGGGTCAGCAGTCGAGCGCCGTGACACCAAATGACCGTGGCGGGGCAGCCATTGTATGATTATGACGTACGCCGTTGTGGAGGGCTTCGGAAATTTTGACCATCTGGAGTTCTTTAACGTGCACTGACATCGCACAGCACACGGGCCTCTAGCATTTCGCCTGCGTCGAAATGCGGCCGCCAAGGCCGGGAGCGCACCCGCGCGCATTTCGGGTCAGCAGTTGAACACCGTAACCACTTTACCACCTAGGCGCACGCCGTACGGTCATGTTTACCTCGTACACTTTCTGTGATGTCATTAAATCAAACACAAAGTCACTCCGACAAGCGCAGCATTTAGTACATCTGAACATCGCCGCCAAAAGAGTGAATCAGGAGAGGGGCTGTATTCAGGCCCGTAGCCAGGGGGGGGGGCATAGCCCCCCCCCCCCCCCCGACATTTTGTTGAAGTAGATGTTTTTACCAAAAATAAATAATGAAAATATGTGTTTTTCTAAAATAATCAAGGTTTTCAGCAAGAGCCCCCCCCCCCCCCCCCCAAAAAAAAAAAAATTCCTGGCTGCGGGCCTGGCTGTATTAATTATCATAAATCCTTTCCCAATGATATGGATTTGTAAATGAAGTTACCGTTAAATGACGCGTTATCCAATAGAAAACGCGGCAGTGCGTGTGCATGCGCCCTGGAACGACGCCTCCGTTCACGTCTAAGAGTCGTTTACACAGCCGCGAACCCGCTCTTTCCCTCTAGTGACTCATCATTATAAATGTGAGTACACAGAGGAAGCGTAGGACGTCAAGGTTAACAGCATGGTGCAGTGAGTCAATAACGCACGTGGGCCTCGAGAAGCCATCGCCCCTCCTTGCAAGAAGGGCTTGCAAACAAATCTACGTACTGTGACCGCAGAGGTGTGTAAATAAAATATAAAAACAAAAGAAACAAACAAAATAATGAGCTTCTCGTATCTTTTCAAAGCGCTAAGGAGTAGTTTTTCTCAGGATAAGTAAATGTGCGTTCCAAATGAGCATCATTGTTTATTAAAATCTGATCTACATTTATCTCTGGTGTCCGTTTTGATATTTTCTTCTTGACACCCACCACAAGCGGGTACAAATGCGTTCGTTAAAATTTCCAACATAAACTTTATTCTGCCAGATAGAGCATATTACAATGCGATTTCGACAGCAAAAGTGAGTGCTCTCGTATTAAATGTGAAACGCAGAAATAGCCAGCAGCGCGTGCTTAAAAGGAACGTTAAAGCATAGAACGCAACGACGGCTTCCCGGCATAATTTGGACAGGCACCGCCTTCAGACAACGCAAGAACGAACAATTTCACGTCTTTCTTGTTTTCGTTTTGCTTGCGAAACTTTCCAATGAATGCAAGCTTTTCATACGTTGCAAGACAACGGCTGTTTCCTGGATACTGCTTATAGATGCGAAATGATCTGATCAAGGCGTGTCTCTAAGGGCGCCCCTTATCATCTTTAGGTTAGGTTTGACGAACGCTTCGCTTATAGTTAACGTTGTCTTTCATGACAACGATGTTCTGTGTTTCACACGGCTGACTTCGTTCTTGCCCGAATTGGTTTTCCTCGCGCATCGCAGAACAACTGCAGTAGCATCGCACACGTGGCGCGGATAGGCAGACGGTCTAAACAAGGAAAGACGACACGCACAACGCGAACAACGCACTTCGTCCTTGTTGTACTCGAGCCCGTATTTTGCATTCCCGTACCATCAACCTTTCACCAACACACGCAAACTTCAATCTTTCTAAGCCATTAACTTCAGTGGAGCGTGATTCTCAACGAAGACAGCAATACGACAGGCTGGTTTGTTTGTTACAAAAACAAAACACACACTAACACGCACGAGTACGGTTTCTTGATAGGCAACTCAAATATGCGCTATTATATGCGCTAAAAGAAGAGAAGGAACGTAATTTCCGAATCCGTATCTGCGTCTCGTTGCCCGATAAAAAAATGCCGACAAACGGATCGCTGCGCGGAGCAATGTGTGTGCCACTTATAACGTAAATTTGGTATCGCATCTGGTCGCCTTCATTTTGGAACGTAATACAAGCGCAAAACCGTCTTCAATCTAGTCTTCTCGAAGACGGTGTATAAGGAGCAATGCGGACGATGCCGTTCCGTCCGGGTGTTTCCGAAGTTCTCAGTGTGTTTTACGATTTCAAAAAAAAAAAAAAAGGAACGCTCGACCTATATCAAACTTACGCCAACAATGAGCAGAACAAGATAACGACGTCAGGCTCAGCTTCCCGCTCATTTGAAAGCCCGCAAAACGGCACTGGAGACCTTTCAAGCGTTCACGAAAGGGAGCGATTCTGTAGAAGGGGCAGCGAACTATCATTTTGCAATACATTAAATGTAGTGAGAAAAAACGACGAGTGTGAAGAGCTGAGCGAGTCAACAAGCTGAACGTATAGAAAAACCTGCATGTGAGCATAATATTCGCATGCACGCACTTGTGTGGCTCGTATGCGCGGGTCACATGAGCACCGGTCGAAAACAAGTGCTCCATCGATCAAGCCGCTTCAGTTCGTAGAGACGACGATAGCATTGCGCGGAAGCGCATGTATTAGTAGTAGTAAAGATGGAGAGTAGTATTAGTAAAGAGGTATTAGAAGCAAAGAGGGAGAGAGAGAGAGAGAGAGAAACCGTCCGTTAGGAGCACCACATTGCGACGTACGTGTGAAAATGTAACCGAGGAATGTAACGAAGCACCAGGTGGATGTTTCCGAAACCAAATGACGAAGTTACAGAAGACTGAGAAAGAAGTTTTCACGTTTAACAAGCGCGGTATTCTGCAGCACAAGTGGAAACACGGCAGCTGCACGAGTTTAAAAGTCAGAAAGCTATTTTACGCTATAGGAAACATGTACACGGTGGAAGAAACTGGGGTTATGCATAACTAAAATCTTGTCTTACTTGTTCTTTCTTTTCTCTTTCCTGTATAATTATTTCATTTAGTAGATGCTATAGGAGACGATTATGCGAGAGATATATTTTTTTAGCACAGGAAGGCGATCGACTAAAGATGGTTTGGCATGGTTTGGCATGGTTTGGGGAAAGGGGAGGAGGGGGGGGGGGGGTTGACCGAGGTTGCAGTATGATTGTTTTCGCTCCTTCACTCCTTTTAGTTACTTAGCCCCTTCCCTCGTGTGTGCACACGCATGTGTGTGTGTGTGTGTGTGTGTGTGTGTGTGTGTGTGTGTGTGTGTGTGTGTGTGTGTGTGTGTGTGTGTGTGTGTGTGTGTGTGTGTGTGTGTGTGTGTGTGTGCGTGTGCGTGTGTGTGTGTGTGTGTGTGTGTGTGTGTGTGTGTCTGTGTTTGCGCGCACGCACACGCGTTTGTGTGTGTAGAGAGAGAGAGAGAATCGCCACGATACTATGCACCGAAACAGCACCGAAACACTGAAGAAGAGAGCCCTCACTGTGCTCGGCACGTATAGCACACTAAAGAGCAATAAAATCGAGCTGCAGCCGCTTTCGTTTGTCTTTGTAATTCCACGTGATTCGTCCGGGCAGAATGCTTTCCTAAACAAATCCCTTGAAAAGCTTCAGGTGCTCTACAAAAGCCGCGGAGTAAAGCTGTATGAGCGCAAGAAGGCACTGAACCCAAGATAGTTACCGGTAGGCGTGCGCTGGCAACAGCAGTAAATGAGCCCAGCCAACAGTTTTGGGCCATGCTTACATTAAAGGCCACATGCCAAGCTTGAAAGTGTGGAATGCAGAGATCGCTCGAAAGCAGAAAAATAAAATAAGCGTACTTCTCACGCCGAAATTTCAATTGCGCTTGTATAAGCTACATCGGGAGGTTGCTGTTTTTGCTGCCTTCTCTAAAGTTAGTTTGACGCGACGAGCGGAAACATCGGTAGGAAAACAAGGCAGCAACGCGTTTTCTTCATAATGCTTTCTTTTTTTCAAATCCGGTTGAGAAAGAAACACGCGTCTCGCTAGCACCGCGGCATGGCCTTCAGTCGGTGGTTCTCACTGTGTCTACAGTGCCGCACTCATCTATCATCTCTCACGCCTGCAACGTCGCTTTCTTCGCCCTCCTGCTTGCGGAGCCCGAGACAAAGACACCAGATCACATATTCTGGACGCGCTTACGGCGGCGCGCCCCCTTTAAACAGCAAGTGATGCGTACTGTGATGCGCGATGTCCGCATTGTAGTTAGTTTCCAAACGCGCTCAGTTTTGCTTACCGAATAAAAGAGATGCCATTCAGGGCCCTATTAACCAACATCGCCATGCACCTTTCTTTGTTTTGTTCACTCGCCTTGTGAACAATAGCACTTCGATTATTGCAAATCGGTTGAATAGCCATGTCGCTAACGTATATAGGACCAAATGCAGAAAGCGTGCATATATATTTCGGACAAGGGCGTAGCTAGAATTTTTTTAGGGAGGGGGGGGGGTCTACCATTCAGTATGTATGCTCGTGCGCGCGTTTGAATGTGCGCGTGTATATATACACACATGCAAAATTGAAAGATTTCGGGAGGAAGCGGTCTGAACCCACTCCCTTGGCTACGCCAGTGATTTCGGAGGCTCAACAGTGAAGTTGATGGAGTTCTGTGTAAAAGCAATATTAGTCTGAAATCTCAAGTAACAACACACGGAGCCTGGAATGCACAGAACGCGGTAATGTGCCCCGTGGCCGCGACCGAACCGTCAGCTTTGTGCTCAGGAGAGCATAAAGCAGGTTCGGCTCAAGCATAACTGCGGCCGTACAAGTAGAGGTGTAAAGACAACCGTCGTTACTGATCGATATATGGCGATGAGTAGGACAAAGTGACGAATACATACACGCGCCGTGTCCGTCGTCCTCACCTTGCTGCTGCCTGAAGCGCCGTTCTAAGCCCTTTCTAATACTGCCATATGTATTTGATTATTGCGTTGTGGAAAACGCTTTTTTTTTTCAATTTAAAAGCACGCGGATAGCAACACTTAACACTATTTATTTCAGCGCAAAAGTCAGACGCTAAAAACACAGAATACTCTGCTTCGTACTTTGTGTGAGGTGAGCCTATAAATATGTATAAAGCTAATGCCTTCACATGTGTCCACGCACAGTGGCATAAAAAGTGACATTGCCACATGCTTATACGAAAGTAATTAAATGAAGTAGGGGAAAGAACAGATGCGCGTGGTCGCATGAGCATAGCAGCTGATGCAACGCCTATTTGTCGGTTGCCACGGCACTCCGGCGCATCTAAACACGAACGCAACTTCGCCCTGCAGTCACCCATAAGTCTTTGGCAACTACCGTTCGGCCCGTATACGAAAGTGCCACTGTTCTTCCCGAGATGCTGATATGCCTCACGCTTGCGAAATTTGGAGGTCATGATCACTTGTCTACATAAGCAGGGTTGGCGTTTGGTGCGATCGTTTCAGCGATATCTCACCTCGCGCCACAAGTACTTAGTACCACCAATATCGAATGAACGTCACTCGCCCAAATGTACTACGTCGTGCCTTTCATCAAAGCTTGCTTGTTATCAGGTCACTTGAAGACAGAAAGGCTCCACTGTTCGACGTCATCGTGTACGCGCACAGTTTTCCGAAATATATTACGACGTTAATGTTCGGCAATTGCATGACGACGCAAACAAGTTATAAGTTGGTCTGTTGAAGGAGCTTTTTAGGAGAATGCAATCACGCAGAGTTCGAATGTGCATATTTTCTATAATGCACCGCTGCTGCGGCAACGCCGCGCTGTTAGTCCACCATGTTGTAAATCCCGCACTCCAACTCATTTGCATATACAGCACTAAAGTATAATTCATGACTACATGGTATGACATATATGGAACTGAACACTGTCACTATCGGTCTGAAATTTCGCCTTCTGAATACATAATGCTTCTCTTTCCGCCATGCACAATACACAACCTTACTACAACGGCGTGAAATAAGTCTGTTTAGAATAGGTAATAAACTCACGATTAAAAAAAAACGTGTCATAATATCAGAATAATATATGGGGTTTTACGTGTCAAAACCACGATATGGTGATCAGGCACGGAGTATAGAGGAGGGCTCCGAAATTTTCTACCATATATAGTCGGACACAACTTGAGAAGTCAGGAGAGGCACCGCCCAGACGACCGAAGCGCGGCAGCCGATCGCCTCCGCGACTAAAGAAATAGTCCCGCCCATGACGTCAGTCCCGAGTGCGCGTCCATTGGTGCTGGCTTGTGTTCATCCGCCGTTGAGGAGGATATGCCGCTGCCTTCTAAAGTTGTATCCGACTATAGAACTTCTTAAAGCACGCTCACATCGCCCAGTAAACGGGCCACAAGCTTTTCGGCTCCAAAAAGTTGTCAGACAAGATCCCCCCGCTCACCCCCACACAGAAAAAAAAAGAAAACAGCTATGATACCTCTATGGCGAGTTCTTTTTTATTATTATTCTTATTATACAATATTTAGGAGATGTTGGCGCTTTTGTATAGCGCGGGCTACTGGCCGCTGAGAACCCCACTCACCGGTAAACGTATTAGAACGCGCCTCTAAAACTGCTGTGCCGCACAAAAATTACGAAGGTCTTAACCACATCTTTGGTCGCTCCACTGGCAAGATTACTCCTTTGGTCAATGACTGGCTGCGGGACAACGCCGCGGAGAAAACGAGGGAGCGTCGCACTTGAGCGTATATTGAGGACACGCGCGGAGAGCAATGATGTATTGTTTCCGGCAGTGCGCGCGTTAAACCAGTCCCCCCTCTTGTTACGCGGCTATTCAGCCGACCGTTACCGAAATGAGTACTTCGAGAACCGGTAATTTTATTGCCACTGGCGGTACACCTTTCGACTGCCTATATGCTATTGCGTCGAAACACGTATAGGTTTTAAGTGCGAATAGCAATTCCATGGTTGAACAAGCCTCCTTGGGTTGAACGATCCAGCTTCCGGTGTGATGTTCGTTATAGCCGTTAATTTGCGTGAGTGCTGTTCGAAACGTGCTTTAGTATTGAAGGACTCTGGTTGTAGTTTAAAACTGTGGAGTAGGTCCCAGTGCAAAAAAAGCTCTAATTTGAAATGTTACTACCACTTTAAACTGAACCTATCCTTTGAAAGTACAAGCAAAGTACTCCGCTTTTTCAGTCAAAGTGGCTTCGGTCACGTTTATACTGTACTGGTAATCGAAGGTTGTTAATCTGCTTCGCAATGAGGCTGTCGATTACTTGGTATTGCAACACATTTTCGCTTCAATTAGGAGCGTACTGTCACTATAGAATGTTACATAATACGACCAAATGAATCCAACCGACAATCAGGCCAAGTAAAGCATAGCGGACGTAATTGCTGTCTTTAAATGCAGTGTAGTAATTTGCAATGCAGTGACGCAGTCGCATGTGACGACTCGTTGACAGACGGTGTCCTCAAGTACGAATAGTTCAGTAACGTGCGACGCGGAGCACAAGGCGCCAAAATAATTGTTTGTGCATCTGGTACGATAAAAAAAAAGAAAAAGAAACAGCTTACAGACAACGGAGAGGGAGAGACACTGGAGGAGGGAAATTGATCGATGAAAAATCGTCGCTCCAGAGATTTCTTCTCGACGCCAAATTCTTTCCTTTTCCCTTTCTGTACTTCGACGCACTTCCCTATTGCATTTTTACACGGCCATATTTGTTTCTCAGCCATTGCGACGCACAAGATAAAGACGTTGCGCTCATAGCACGTAACGCTGGCATGCAGTCAGCCATGGCATGGTATAGCCGTTCCCTCAGGCGTCGCCGAGATAGAGCTCTGGCGTGCCGGCCATTAAATGGCGATTAAGAGCTGCGCCACAGACGCCCAGATCCTGAGGCTCTCATTACAGCTGTTTCACATCGCAGCGCAAGCGGGGCTCAGATGACGAAAAACAACATAAAATAACAGCACGAGCCGTACAGCTGAATAAGTGTATAAACAAGAAACAATAAGTCTATAAACAATTTCGAACTCTATAAAACACCGAAAAGAAAAAAAAACAACTCTGCACTGCAACCTAGAAGCAATCGTTCAAGGCCATTCTGTGTTCACAAATAAAAAAACAAGAAAATAAATACGACGAATATTGCTCGCCAGGTTGTCTTGGAAGCCAAAAAGGCAACGTTTAGGGGCATGCAGCGGGCCGCGAGCAGCTATCAAGACCCAATACGCGGCACGTATGAGCGTCGCGTGCTACTTCGGCCGGACAACGCAACGACGCGCTTGACGCAGGACGAGCGTTTGCGCGCATGCTGTAGGTGGCTCGTGGTTCGCTATAGAGTTTCCATCGACTGCCATATCGAACAGGTAACGTATGGATACGCCAGGCGTGCTATATGACACTGCGGAGCTAATGGATTTTCTTGTACGCTCGCCATCGTGACTCGAGGATATTATACTAAATGGCGGCCGATCTTTCAATATTTATGAAACTTCAAAGCACACTCACAGGACATTATTATTGTTTCCACAATATAGTAGTCAATTCACCCTTTTAAAGATTTGATTGACAACGGCACGGCTACTGAAAAGTATGGGTGGGTGTGTGTGTCGCTTTCGCCGAAGGTGCCAGTGCTTGAAGTTAAATCGTTTAGTACTGCAATGCTTCGTGTGCACATAAGACAAAGTCCCAACGTTAATTCCTTCCCTCCTCACGATCACTGCGAACAGTTCCCGGTGCGCATTTATTTTTCTCAATCACCCGAACGAATATTCTGTGAGCCTGATTTTGCAGTTAAGTACCTGGTTCTGGCTGAAGGGGGTGTGTTTTGAGATACTGAACCTTTTCCTTATTTTCCACTCTCACTAATTGGTGCCCGGTCTTATTCATTTGGTATTTGACTATCACATTTCATCGCTGACAAAGCAGGGTTGAGAAGGCACAATTAAACGACGATATTAGAAGTACACTGGCAAAAACCAGACTCACTTATCCATACAGCCGAGCCACTATCTTCTTGTGTGGGCCCCCGAGTACTGATAGCCCCCGAGTATTGATGAGCCCCCGTGTACTTTCAAAAAACTTAATGGACGGACGGAAAGTCTACGCTCAACCACTTGAACTGGCAACGTCAAGATAAAGAAAGAAATGATATGAAGAGAACGCCAAACGGCTGATGTTATCTGTATTAGAATTCCTGAACTGTAACTTGCCCAAGCTTCCCAGGAAATATTTTCAAGTGCGGTTCTCTTTAACGACTGCCCTCATCACGCAACAAATTCTCAGAGAAAGAAGCTTGTGTCTCTAAATGAAGATTCTCAAAAAGAGAAAGGAAAAGGCGTAATAAAGAAGGTATCTGTGCAGTTTTTTTTTTTTTTTTGCTCACTATTATTTCATCTATTTTCCCCCTGGCCCCAAAGATAGATTACCAGACTTTGGTCTACCATAGCACGTTTTAAATATTTTTCATAAAACCACAATATTACAGAATTAAAAAAATAATTGAGATAAAAATTCAATAAAGACCTTTTCGAGAATCGCGCAGGAGGCGCATGGGAGGCGAAGAGAAATTAAAGGAAGGAAAGAAGGCAGAATGGGGAACGAAATCTGGGCGCCCGAAAAACAACGAACACGTATCGCTAAACAATGTAACAGCTCAGTGGGGCGGCTCCGAATCACCGAGCTCGCTCTTTTCCCGGGAAGGAATGCGGCTTCGAGATGTCCGGCACGACATGACGGGCCGGGGGCACCCATCGCTTCATGACGTGCGCACGCCCTTCGATCATCCCTACAGAAGATGCGATAGGCTGCGCCAAAGGTTGAGGTACGAAGCGAAGAGGCAATGAAAACTATAGCAAAAACTATACGGGAGCGTCCAGGAGTCAACAGCCGAGGAAACCTAGACGAGCCGCCGTTGCTGATGTTGGAACGAACGGAAACATAAAAGAACAACAAATACAGCGGAAAAACGGTGTTCGAGGCGGTCAGGCCCCACTGAATAACGATGAAAGTTGCGGCGGGGTCGAGCAACAAAACGAAAGCGTTAGCAGCAATAACAGCAACAGCAGTAGAAGGAGATGCGGCACGGGCACCAACTCCGGAACCACACGCCCACACCGATTAGCGGAGCCAATGGAAGAGGAATCCCGATAAATAGGAAGGAGGAAAGACCGGTGTACGAAGAGGAGGATGTGAGTAATGTGTAAGGAAAGGAGAGAGAGAGAGAGAGACGACGACGAGGCCTTCGGCCTTTTCGAAGAGAGAGAGCGAGAGGTTGGGGGGGGGGGGGGGGGCGGAATAAATGTACGGATATACAAACGTTGCAACGCTCAACAAGAAGACATGATTCGCGAGGCCGACCGATGGTCCCGCATCGAGAGTGAGCGTGCGGCGTGCGGAGAATCCACAAGTTTCTGTTGCGCGCCTCAGAGTGGGTCGCCCGCCAGTCGTGTCGAAAGCAGCTGGAAGCACGAAGGGAGGGGGGCACCCGGAGGGGATTTCTCAGGAGCGGTTTCGGCGCAGCGGGAGGGTCGCTTCTTCCAGGACGTCTTCGACGTCGAGAAAATTGTTAGCGCCTCGGATGCGTGGAAGACCTACTTTTTTGCGGAACACCAACTGTACAGGGGCCTTCGTGTAGGTACAAAACGGACTTTAGTTGAATTCCCGGAAGCGTCGAATGTGCCGAGAATCTCGACTGCACCCCCCCCCCCTTCCTCCTCGATAAAAAGAAAATTGAAAGGTCATGACCCGTGAGAAAGATATAGAACTAAGGAGTGCCGTGCGCTTTCTAAATTCCGACCATGTAAGCGAAAGCCAGCGATTTTCCCTAAGACGCGGTCGATGGGTGTCGTCGCCTGCAGATATTTTCAAGGAGCGTACAACCCTGTGCGCTGAAGAATGAAGTGGCGCGCCGCTGAGTCACCGCTACCAACAGGCGTCATATAGCATATGGAGCCCGAACCGGTTAGCTGCTACGCATTTAAATAAACGAAGAAAGAAAAGGAACACGGCAACTAATGATGCCAATCAAACTATGCCGTAAGGCGGTAACAGAGCGGAATACGAGGACGCGAAAGTAATGCAAAATGGCGCATAGGTACGTCATGAAAACGAGAAACCAGAACACAAGCCACCCGATGCGTGCCCGGTTCAAGGCCATCCATTGCCGGCCAAGCCGGTGTCACGGAGCTTCAACGGCAAGGGCGAAAATTGGGCGCTCGGAGGAAGCGTGGCTGTGAGGAGGGCACCAAAGAATCGTACAGGGGCGCGAGGAAGTAAACGCTCGACGAAAGCGAAGGAAAAACAGGCGTCAGGGTGCAATGGCGGCTGTTACAGAAGAAAAAAACAGATACACGAGAAAGAGAGCCAGCGACCGGCAGTGAAGGACCGCTTTTCTTCCTCACTCATTCCCCTCATCCTCCCAGCCCTGCCTCGACGCCATGCGTGGTGGTTGTGGCGGCGCGGCATGCCGCCGCCACAGCTCACGCCCTGCGGCCAAACGGCAAGGACCTCTGGAGATGCCGTGGCAGAGCGGCCGGCGGAAGGGGAACCAGCCATAGGGGAGGGGCAACGCACGAGACGAAGCAGCAACGGCGCCGCGCCGTCCGTCCGTCCATACAGCGTGAAATCATGGCCTCAAAGCCGAAAACGGTTCTGAAAATCGAAGGCGCTCTGCTTTCGCACAAAACCAATCATTAACGAGCCGTATCAAAGCTGGCTCGCAATTTCCACTGCGCGATTGTTCTTTGCTGCTCGAAGGGCGCACATTCGTGTGCATAGGTACTTCGACCCCCGTGTTCGATGGGAACCGTGAAACACAATCTTGCACGTCGACTGTAAGAAACAGCAATACAGACAACGATCTTACATTCACCGAACCACAATGGCAATGTCTACATTTTGCTTCCCCCTTAGTGATAAATCAGTTAAGTTCACTTATAACCTCAATAAAATAACCTAGCAGCAGTTCATCGGCAAACGGCATGATTGGGGATGGTACAAGAGCCGCCGAAGGGGATGAAACCATCCTGTGGAACCTCCAATCGTGCAGGCGGCAGAAATACTGCTATGGGGTCCCAGAAACGTGCCACCCCTCTGGTGCCACTAATGCTTGAGACGACGTGTGAGGCATGATTTTGTTTATAAAGCTGCGACACGAGCTCAATGAAGCAGCTTACTGTGGACTTTCTGCTTTCAGAGTCGTGGCTGCAGAGCCAAAACGTCCAGCTTTAGGTTATCAGAGAACATCTGAAAAAATTACTTTTACCGAGACGAATCAGGACCCCTACTGCTGCAATGGCGGCTAGCGCAGGTCCCCGGGCGAGCTAGGACACACGCCGCAGGCGCATTCCCTAAATTTGGCATCATGGTGCTGATGGGCGCTGAATCTGGACTAGCCGCACTATACACTAGCCTCCACAACAGTATCATAAAATGTACTGGAAGACACTAGGGTGTCAGGCCCGGTAGTGTTCTACTGTTTACCCTACGGCAAGGGTCGGCAACCTGCGGCCCCTCGGGTCAGTATTATGCGGCCCCCAGCACGAAGTCCAATCCCCGCCCACCCTCTCCTTGTCACTTCCTATCTGAAGGCCGACATGGCAGTTTTGAAGGCCGACATGACATTATTGTCACTTCGCTGAATTTTTTCTCTGCCTGCATTTTCATATAGTTGTTCTCTCCCTGCAAAACACCCCCCCCCCCTCCCACCCCTATTTGCCATGCGGCCTCCGCCGTGTCGGCTTCAAGCAACTCGGCCCTCCGCCTGAAGAGGTTGCCGACCCCTGCCACGATACTTAAACGTTTTAACTATGCGAGTAGTTCGGTGCATACGGTAACACGGTGAGATGGTTACTGTGGCAGAGCACGACGGTACGGTGTTTCTGTACACTAACGTATGGTAAACCGTTGCTGCCAAGGCGCCCTACTGCTACGATACGGAAATAACGTAGTAGAAGAACAAGATACTCACACAGGACGCGCTGCCCACAAAATGCCAGCCGGTATCTTTTTTTTTTTGTTTTCGTTTCATTCCCTACGATTCCACCCTAACAACCTGACAATACTTTTCCTACAACGAACGAATTTTCCTATCCCATGAATGAAAGCACCTACCTGTGCGAAGCTCTGATATATTAAACAAGCATCAGGCAACATTATTGTTCAGTCTCCTTTATAAGTATCTCACTTTCAGTTACTCATTTATCTCGCCTTGTGTTTCTTTTCATTGCATTCGCAGTAGCCTTCGCAGTGTGAGTTATCCAGGAGTCTGTGACAGAATTGGCGAATATAAACGTGAAAAAGCTGGCTACATAAACTGCAGCGTTACTCTAAAGACGGCTTCTCTGGACTCATCAATAACCTATTACTGAAATCCCTGAAACCATATTCCTTACGAACTTTTCCTTATTGATGCATTTTCAGCGGTAGACAATAAATCAGTTTTGTTCTTGGCTGACATCTCGCAGCAAGGCCCCCTAGAGGCTGATAATTTTCTCGAAAAAATGTATATTTACAGATGGCCCTGTCTTCTATAAGGAAGGTCCTGAAAAATGAGCGTTATTGCGAAAAAAGGCTCCAGGAAACGAGAGAAGCAGACGAACCAAGATCGAAAGAATCAATGTGCGTACCTTGTAGTCTTCTACAAAAATAACTAAAGGCAACTCTGACGCAGCCAGCACAATGTGTACCCCTTGGATCCGCCTGAATTTTGCCCTAGAATCAAACCGATTATGACAATGCCAAACAATAATTTTTAACTGAATATTCTGTTATACATGCAAAAATTTGACTACGAATGCTTGCAGAGTCTAAATTTGTCTGCGTTCCTCTGTTAAGAAAACTAACAGTGCTTGGCAATTTAGGTAGATAAGGCGAGATAAATAACGTCAGAAGAACATTTCAATCAACGACCACGAAGCTTAGAAAAAAAAAAAATAAACGTGTGAACTGTCGTTTCTATGGTAACCGAACGACCGCATGCAATACCAGACGCACTTAAAGGTTTCTTTATATATATATATATATATATATATATATATATATATATATATATATATATATATATATATATATATATATATATATATATATTCTATGGTATGCACGTCTCAAATACAGCGTCAGCATCTCTAGTGGAAAGAAATGAGGTCGTTGAACGAATGACGTCAACGACAGAGACAGCGGTTTCAGTGAGCCGCAAGTGTTCGCCTGGCATATAACGGTGAGTGGCCACTTCAGGCAGGCAGGCAGATGAGCATGCAGAATAAGCATTAAGAGATGATCACGAATAATAAGCATACTCAAATAATAAAACAAAACCTTCTCGTTAGTTTCATTCGCATAGTGTAACCTATACTAAAGTGTCAAAGGAACCAGTCACAGAGTGATCGATAGCAGAGTGCGAACAAAGTTTCGGAGTATTTTGGGAAAAACCAAAGGCTGTTCTGAAGCTGCGATCAGAGATCAATGACATTATTGATTGTAATTAATGGCCAATAACTTAGTACTAAACGCTGCCCAAGTTGTAGTGATTGGGAGATACGCTGGACAAGAGAGAATGCTAACACAATCATGATCCCAAAATAACTTATCACGATATAACGCCGGCTATTCGTAAATAATAACTTCGAACGAATGCGTAGACGTTGAGTAAAAAGAAAATTAACCCAAATGAAAAGATAATACAAAGAACTGAGACGTCTGTCTGACGTCTCAACCTAAGCTAAATGCCCCAGCGTACGCGAAGTGCTTGAAATAAACCAATAGAACATGGTTTTGCTTTCAGAGCGGCTCAGCTTCATCTGAGGTCGTCAAGGCGAAGCGTGACGCCTACGAAGGAATGACGTCTGCGTCGCGCCTTTCCTCTGCGCGCGTCGAGCATTCCTCGCCACAAATGTCAAGTATGCTTTTCAGAGGCTAATGCGCACTTCAGCGTAGTGCGCACGACCGACGAAGTGCGCTACGCGCACCTGTCACTAATTTTTATGAAAGAAAATTTCGGCGTCGACGACCACAATACTGCATTAGTTACCTAAGTGTAGATGTATATAAGGGATAGAAATTAAATAAACGAGCAAAGCAATGCATTTGTCCAAACTGATAAGCGGTTCCCTGTATAGGTTGAATAATGCACACTGACAAAGACCGAGCATCCACCAACACATTGTTGTAGTTTACCGGCTGAGGTATTGTGCTAAGCATGAGGTCGCGGGTTCGATTTCTGGCCATGGCGGCCGCATATCGATGAGCTTCAAGTGCAAGAACACCCGTGCCCTTAGATTTAGGAGCACGTTAAATTACCCAAGGTGGTCCTAATTAGTCCGGAATCACCGACTACACTCTTAATCAGGTCCCGCTCAAAGTGCTAGATATATCCAAGAAACTGGACATTTTTCGTCTGGTTTCCTGGATATAGCCAGCATTTAAACAGGACCTGATTAAGAGTGCACTGCGTGCTTTATCATGATGTCGTGGTTTTAGCTCGCAAATTCCCCGAATTTTCCTTTTTTATTTTATAATGCACTAGAATGATGGTGCATACATTTACCAGTAAAAGATTGCCAGAGGACTTCGGCCGCTTATATATTATTTAAGAAACGAATAATTCCAACAAATCTTAAAAACCACCTGGCAGACTCGCAACTGTTCCTGCGATAGTATTCGTGACTTACGCGTCGCTTAAGGCAGGGAATTCCGAGTTGTCCTGACCAATTCAGAGATTACCAATGTACATACATGGATGCTCAGGTTTACATTGGCCTTTATATCGCACCAAATGAAGTGTAATACACGACAGGAAAATGTCAATTAAATAAGCCTATGAAGTAAGGAATCTTCCACAAAAGCCTCGGTATAGGCACAGTAACAGCGACACAGCGTTGATGTTAACCACGTGTGGTGAATTCCTGCAGCGAGAACCATTTTATCGGTGTGGACTCTGTTTTTGTTGCAGGGACGTGTAATTATGTTGAAACAATGACATCGACAAACCCAAACGCCTGAATCATTTATCTAATCATGATACCTCAACACGTACAACAACCATTGTGCGTATAATGAGGTATACATTCCAAACGCATAACCGCAGGCCACATTCTAAAACGGCGCGCAAACACGTTTGCATCGGATGTCTCGGCGGTCAAACTGAAAGAACAATGAAAATCACAATGGGCAATCTTGCATTATCGCGAAATCCGATGAAGTGATTCAAAGCACATGGTGCATTGAGTGCCATCCCTCTAATCCAATCCACATACGTAGAGCGTATGCGCCAGGTGGCGAGTTGGGCGTATGAGTACACTGCAGCGCGATGATAATGATATCATCTGGTGTTTTACGTGCCAAAACCACGATATGATTATGAGGCACGCCGTAGTGGGGGGCTCCACGAATTTTCACCATCTGGTGTTCTTTAACGTGCACTGGCATCGCACGGTACACGGGCCTCTAGGATTTCGCCTCCACCGAAACGCGACCGCCGCGGCCGGGATCGAACCCGCGACCTTCGGGTCAGCAGTAGTACTGCAGCGCAAGAAACACGCGGACAGAGAAAAAATGACAAGGACGAGAGCTAAACAAGTTTTAGTTGGAAAAACTGGCATGCATATATATATATATATATAAAAGCAGTCCGACAGAGACGTCATCAACTACGTATGCGTAAATACGCCATCTCTAATCGGAAAGTTCTTTGGATGGCACGCTTACACATCCCTCCCCGACATAGGAAATACGTTCAGCTTCTACGAACCTCGAGTAATGCGCGCTTTGCTCTCCTTAATGACAGAAGTGTTCTTCAGGATGGGTGAGCAATCTTGACAGGTTATACAACGGCTAGTCAAGAAACCTTGAAAATATTTTCCTTAAACGCGCATTTTTCATGTTGTCAGCGTGCTCTCTCAGCCTATCGTTGACGTAGCTCCCAGTTTGTCCGACATGTGCTTTTCCGCTCTTTAAATACATTTCGAACGCCATCGCTTCTGCGCATTCAACAATGCGCTCGTCCTTCTTGTTTTAAATGGGAATGCATTTCTTAGTCGAGCTATGTCAGGCTCCGTGCGGCGTCCGCGATCTCTCCGTTCCCGCCCCCCTCTCCCATAGCAACAGCTGCGGCGCGCGCGCTCCTCCTTGCCCCTAGCAACCGGAGCAGGTGGTGCGGGCCAGCGGGCGGATCAGCGGAGAGTGAGTGGAGAGGAGAAGCGCGCTCGGGCGCGTGAGGGCGCTCGCATCGCGGGAGCTCGGCGGAGCTCCCGCGTGTGTGGGAGAGTGTGGGCGAGGGTAGGCGCGTGCTTCGGCGCTTCTCCTCTCGGCGGGCGCCCTACTCTCCCGTTCGCTCGCTCGCAAACTGCGCCGGCAATCGCAGTCCTCGCTTCTCGTCCTCGATCGCGGAGTCTGCCCTAGCGTCGGTGGTGACGACGCCGTCGACCCGTACTACTTTGCCAGAAGCGACAAGAACGGCGAGTACTGCGGCGTCAATCTCGTGTCCAATGTGTACGGCAACATGATATCGCACGCCGTTGCCACCTCGCCCGTGCGAGACGCGTCTCCGTACGAGGACATGTACGTATACATGCTCGGCTACACCGGAGACGGAGTCTTTGTGGTGACCGTGTACCTCGCGCCCAACCTCGCCCGAGACGCCGTTGCCGCGCAGCTCGATGCGGCCATGGATAGTGTCTGTGCGCGCTCCAAAAGCTCTGACCCCGTTGTCTTGGTTGGCGACTTTAACGTTGACGTGCGAAAGACGAGTGGACAGTGGCTTGTCGAGTACATGCGCACCAAGCACTCTATGCAGTGTGCCTCTACCGCATCCGAACTCTGCCCCACAACCATTCACGGTACTTGCATTGATCTAGTCTTTACACCAAACTGTGACGCCCGCATGCTTCTCAAAGACCCTCTGACCGTGCACTTTACCGACCACAAGGCAGTGATCGTGGCCGTCAAGTGCAACGATAGCACAAACAGGTGTTAAATAAATGGTTACCCTACAAATCACTGTCTCGTCATTCATTATATAATTACTTCGCCGCACACTCGCGCCCAAAGAAATGCATTCGCATTTCCTCACGATTCCCTTCGGGGAGGTGGGGTGAATTTTTTTTTTTTTTTTTTTGTTCCGTCCGCGTGTGTCTTGCGCTGCAGTATTTCAGAAGTATGCGCCAGGTACGCGGAGGTACTCTCCGAAAAAAGCTTGGCGCACCTATTCGGAACGGTGGCGGCCACCGGATTTCCTGAAATGCTACGCGCTCTATAGAGTGACTCAAAGGTCGAACGAGAACGCACGCCGGAAAGAAAGAAGCAAGGCTATACGTCGCTCACGCCCACTCGACCGTGACTCAGGATGAGCAAGCGCGCGACAGCTTGAACAGCACACCTGCTGCCAAGCAAGGAAGCAAACGAATAGGACAGAAAGAAAGCGAATGCCGGGTATGCATCGAAAAATTCTAACGTCGTTGAGAAGCGTCAATGCTGGCAACACTCGGAACAAGTGCTGAGATACTAAGCACGTGTTGACGGAGTGTACAGGTTGTCGAATTCCAGCCGCGCCTTGTGCGAATGCCGCCCGCATAGCCACTTGAACTGTTTCTAGAATTTTGAACCTTGGAACGTGCTAGTTCGCCGTGAGAATGAGAGAATTCGAGCAATCATGTTTCCGTTCAATCATCACGACAGTTGCGGCAAACTTTTCCAGCGGCATGGCTCAGCATTCGCGATGAGTCAGGCTCGCAATAGTACGCGAAGACGCGTAAACAACACGGAATGGCGTTGACGATCGTCGGCTGACGTTGCGCTGAGCCAAAAATTGCTTTTGCGACACGCTCGGATGATCCATTGACAGTCGACAAGGTCGATCGGCCTCGGGCACGATGCGGTTCGTCTCAATGTTAACAGGTTCCCTTAATCAGTGTTACTTCCTTCGCATGAAACGAAACATGATAAGAAAAGAAAGGATAGATATTTAAAGATTCCTGATTATAAGGAGAATGCTGGTCAACGTTCATTCGTCCAGCGCCATGCGATCGCATAGCAATCCTTGGTGTTTCCCGACCTTTACCTTGGACGTTATCTTTTCCGCGAAGAAGCGACCAAAACAGCGACAGAGAATAAACATACATATGAGACGACATGGTTTGATAAAACGGATGCTTGAGCGAGTTGGTTCATACATAGGAAAGATCAAACAGCACAAAAAGACAGAAAACACAAAAAAACGTAGAGACAGCGCTGTATCTGTGCGTCTTTCTGCGTGTTCTGCCTTTTTTTTTTGCGCTGGTTTACTTTCCTAAGATATGGTTTCAGTCTAAGTAAACAGTACCAGTTTAGCCCACCTCGGTGCCATTATAGTTACAAATAGGCTACGAAAGGAGCAGCGATTCTTTGCTCTTCGTAACACATTCGCGTGAGAAAAATTACGAAAGCAGTGCGGTAGAAATCAGTAAGCACGATGGAACCGAAAAGCACAAGTTCAATGGAATTACGAAAGGACTTGATCTGCTACAGACATATACTTACTGTTACTATTACTTGTATAATGTCACGGTCATTCTTGATATATAAGGACAACGTAAACAGACGCTGTAAGGCGTGAGCAGCTATTTGATGACAGGAAACTCCGCATGCGTAACTGGCAATGCAGCTATGTATAGCTGGCTGGGCGTCCCCAGAACCGTGTATAAACATCCCTCTGCGTCAATGATATTCCCGCGGGTTCAATAATATCCCCCAAAGCCTCCTATGTCTTCTTTTTTTTTTTCCAATTTTGTTCGCAGAAAAAAACCTGACTTCGTGAAACGAAGCCAAGGTATTTCTCGCAAACATCCTTATATATAGCGATGTTTTCCAGGCCAGATTTCAATCCGTTAAAAGCCGCCCCTAGTTTGACCTTGAGAGGCGAAGACGCCCACTCCAAGTTCATGAGCGTCACTTAGTATGCTACACCTGATAGCGGCCGGGTGCCGTACGCAAGGCGATGCGTGAACCGCGCAGACGGGAGCAGCTCGTTAAACAATGGTGCGACTCCGCTAAACATCGCCAAGTGCAGAGGAGAAGGCATAAGCGCATGTTTTAGAGCACATTGCACAAGCCTCGGATCAGAAGCGAAGGGTGAGGTGCTCGCTTGTTAAAACGCCCCACAATGCGAGTCTAAAATGGTTGCTTTTCTCTGCATAAACAGGTATGTAAAAGGCGAAAAGCTTTTCAGATTTGAAAGAGGGTGTATTGAGAACATAGCAGTGTATGCATAGTAGTCAGTGCCAAATTTAATGGTGTAGTACATTTCTTTGTTTTTTTTTTGTTTTTTTTTTGCGGGGGAGGGGGTTAGGTTTCGAAACCCCGATATGAGTATGAGGCACGCCGTAGTGCAGGGCTGCGAAATTTCGACCACCCGGGGTCCTTTAAGGGGACCGACAACTGCCCAGAATATGAAATGAGTTGACTCCACTGATGTAAAGACTGTCCGTTGCACTGACTCAAACCAACCCTGTTTTTTTTTTTCGGGAAAGATGGATTTATATTTTTAATTCTTAATTGAAAGTCGCGAAAAATGACCTGTGGCGCCTCTGGCGACAAAAACATGGACGATCCGATGAAGACGGCCACGTGACCGTTGATTGCTGTACGCGGTCGACGATTTTTTTGTTAGTATTGAAATATTGTTCGTTTCTTTATATTAAAAGGTATTTCTAGTAGTATGCATTAAAGTGGCGCTGCCTTCGCGTGACGTAATGATCCCATGCTCGTCAGCGCGTCTTGAGCAACTTTTCAGCGTGCTCATGCAACCGTGCACGCATAGTTTTGCTACCACCACTTCGTCTCAGAAATGACACGCGCTGCTACTCGGTGCGGTCGTGCATACGCACAGTTACGTTTTCGATTACTTGGCTTGGCTCGTGTATCGAGAGAGTAACGACGCCGGGACATAGCCGGGACAAGCCATCCATGACACAGGCGCAGGCAACCTTGGGCGCAGGCGCACACAACGCTGTCCAAATACCGGGAAGGTGTTTAAAGCCACACATCTCATTGTGACAGCTTGCTATTTTGAAAAATGGTTGGAAAGCTCAAAATAAAGGTGGTTAAGCATATTTACAGTAACTGCTGCGAAAGCAGAACAACGACAGCTTTTACCAGGGCTATCGGCATCGCTATCAATTTTCAGCGTTGCTGGAGTAGGCCTCCATGCGTGTACAGTGTTTGCGTGTTTGGAGCCTTTCAGATCGAAAAATACTGCTTATAAAATAACTACGTGTTTTTTCGGATAAACCACTGCAGCTACAAACGCTACGAAGGGTGAGCTTCCTGTCGCGCCGTAAAAAACTGGGTCGAGAAAAATCAGTTGTCGGTCCCTTTAACGTGCATCTAAGCACGCGGGCCTCTAGCATTTCGCCTTCATCGAAATCCAGCCGCCGCGGCAGGGATTTCATCCCGCGACCTTCCGGTCAGCAGTCGTGAACCATAACCAGTAGACCATGCATCGTGGCGGGCATGTATGCATATGCATATACTAAAGCAGTTAGCGCCAAAGGCGATGGCCTAGTACATATTAGAAGACCGGCAAAAGTCGGACTACCGGCACGATTGCAATCTGATCTCAAGATTACGCTGCTCAGATGGAACACGCAGCAACAGACGCGTTCATTAATTAACCGACACCCTGTCTTGTTTTTTCTTTAAATGCTGTGGTGAAAAAAAATGGATGTTTTATCACCTTACGATAGCGCTCGTTCTCACGTCCCAGTGGTCCGACTTCTCGGCGTATTTATTTTAATCTCCGAAAGCGTCCGTTCATTGCCGAAAAAGTTCCAAGCCACACCACTTTTTCGACAGATGGTCTGTACGTGACCTCGCTGATAGTATTTTTTGGCAGCGCCGTTTACGCTACTGCTTCGCCGACATCAACACTCGCACCATTCACGACAAATAAAAAAATAAAAATTGCGCGTGTCTGCACGGCTGGACAGAACAAGAGCTCATTATAATTTTAAGTCCACCGACCGCTACGTTTTAGGTGCTTCCAAAGACAAGCAAAAACTGAGTTTGGAAGGGCAGCAGAAAAAAAAATAGAAAAGAAAAACAGTAAAGGCTCCTTTTCCTGACGTTTCTATTGCGGGTTTATTCTTTTTCTTCATTCCACTAATGGCTTCCTTCCGCCGAACGAGAGCCATGAGCCGTTTGAAGGCACGGAGTCCGCCCCAAAAGCATTACGTTAGAACCGTATTCTCGGTCTTCGGTTTCTAACGATGTCGTGCATATAGGGACTTGAAGTCACGTGCGCATCTATTTTCAACTTGACAACAGGACTTATGACACGGAGCGAGAAAGACGGGGAAAAGAAAAAGGCAAGGACGTCAAGCAGATGACACGTACGGTTCGCTACCCTACACAGGGAAAAGAGGGCTAAGCGACAGCACGAAAAAAAAAGGGGAGAGAACACAAAGAAGTAGTTCAGGAGCACTTGCCCTACAGGGAAAATCGGGCCAATAAGTGAAGGCTTGCGCCTGCGTGCGTGACGTACGATTATTCTTTCTTCCTATCGCACTGCGCAAATGCTCCCTCCTGTTTCGTTCATCTGTTGGACCTTCAACTGGACCTTCATCCACGTGCTTACCAGCGCGACACTTCAGTTGCTGCAGGCAGCAACGACGGCCATGCGTTCATATACAGGCAACAATGAAATGTGGCAATGTGAAGGGACAAGTCACATTGATAAGAAATCACATTGCCATATCAGAGACGGCCGATCGCCTCTGACAAGCCCGCGATCGAGAGAGCTTCAATTGTAGGAAAACTGCGCATACAAACACGCATCTGACCGGCGCGTATTCGAGGGCCGCATTTCTTTACGCTTGTTGGCGCCGCATTTTTCGCATAGGACTCCACCACCTAATTCTGTGAGCTGTAAAAGCATCACTTAACAAATTGGCCGCGTATCTGCGTGCTTCGCTGCAAATGTCGTGTAAAGACGATAGAAGAGGCGCTGTGTGAGATATGGACGCCATCTGGCAATACGTCGGGAAACATGAGTGCTGTGTTGCGTGCTGGTAGTCCCGGCGCAGCAGCAGGCGAAGACCGGCGGTGACCAACGCGACCGGCGGGGACGCCAGCCAGCCCGAAAACGCGGTTTGGCGCGAAGCGCTGAAGCAGAGAAACGTCCGCACTCAACGAGTACTCTCCACACACTCTTTTATTTACACGTCGCCTGGGTAAAACAGGAACGCCAGAGCGGCACCCACAACCGGCAGCCTGAAGGCCGCCCACAACGCTGCTTTTTCATTTTTTAAATATTTTTTTTTCACCTTCTTGGCCTTCTCAAAAGTAAAGTTTTTCAACACCAACCCATGGCATTCGTACAGTGCAATACAGAACCGAAACTGAAACACAACAATGAGCTCGTGCGAAGGGCACGGAGGAAGGCAAATTTCAGCGCAGTCGCATTTTCAGCTTTGTTGAAACAGCGCTCACTAGACGACGACGAAGTAAAAGAAGGCACACGACAGGCAGCGCCTGTCCTGTGCGTTCTTTTACTTCGTCGTCGTCTAGTGAGCGCTGTTTCAACAAAGATGAACGCATACCAACTCGCTCAAGCTTCCATTCTTATGCATTTTCAGCGCAGCTTAAGAAACTAGGATCCTTAAAATTACGTATGTATGCATTTTCTATTGAAGGAACACGCCACCTAATACTTACCTAGTGATGTTGCACCTCAGATATGCATGATATTTACTTTTTGATCGACAACGTTCACAAGTATGAACAGCCATACCAGTTCAAGACGGCTGGCCCTTGGGCAAGTCGTTCAACTTTGGCCGAGTGGCTGAATCGAGGGACGTGCCGACAAACAGAAAGACAGAAAGACAGACCAAAATTTCTGCGTTTAAGTTCCCCAAGAAAGACTATCGTCTTTAAAAGTGAGAACACAATGAAACGGTCCAAAAGGGCGTATGGACAGCACAGTTGGTTAATGAGATTTGCGGAGGGTCGGTTTCTGAAAATGAGGTATATTTTCTCTTTGCAGGGGGCTGCGTATAACTTGGGGAATGCATGTGAAGTCCGTGAAGGCATAAATTTGCGGTGGACGACGCGCGTCGAACAGTCCAGTAGTCGTAGTAGGGTGGATAACTTTAGCGAGTGGTGGATTCTACGGCAGTCGCCGCGGGTCGAACAGCCAATTCCAAGGGTGGATAACTGTTGCGCGCACCTGTTCTTTAAATGGGTGACGGCTAGACTCCTTCGCGACACGGCGTTTTTAGCAAACTGCACTAGCCTCTTTTGAAGTACTTTGTGAACTCCGTTTAATACATCTTTGCCTCGATAGCAACGTACAATACAAGAACGAACTAGAAGGGCAGTAAGTATGGCAATGAACTGCTGAGCGCGGGGTCGCTGTTAAGCCTACTGCGGCGGCAGCGTTCCAAGCTAATGAGGTGGAATGCAAAAGTTCAACGCGTACCGTGCATCGGTTGCACGGTAGAAAACCTCGCATAGTCAAAATTATTCAGTACTCATTACGCTACCAGGGGCGTAGGCAGGCCTTTCTTTCGGAAGCGGGGGGAGGGGGGCAACTTAACACAGTCCCCCCCCCCCCTGGCTATGACAGTGTACGCTACGGTTTGCCACTTAGTAAGAGCATGATTGTGACACGTAAAATTCTACAATTTATCTTCATGAAAATAAACAATGAATCTGTAGCTCTTCGCTCCAGCAATAAGTTTGTTTAGTTATGTCCAGTTCCTTTTGTCTAAAGTCTCATTGTAATACGCACTTATACCATAAGCCGCTTGAATATTTTCCCCTGCTAATGATGCTCACTAAAGGTATACACAAGGCGATCGATCAGTAACCGACATAATCTGTCGACAAGGATTAGAGATAATCTATGTTATAGCGAGAACTTGGGCCCACGTTCGTATGTCGCTTTTTTCCTAGCTCATCATTTCTTTCAAGTCATGAGTTCGCGTACATTCCGACAAAAAAAGGTAGAAGTACATGAAGTTGCCGCTAGAAACTTCTAGCCAAGGTTATAAACAGGTTATAAACACACATATATATCCGCACACACAAAACAAAACACTTGAAGTTACATATAGTGAGGTGTGCTGTTATTCATATCTCAACGTACTTGTTTTTCGCGTTATTATTTCCAGGGCCATGTTCAGCAAAAGACCGACACAGACGCGGTACTTACATTAATTACCAGCGCTCTCCGGTATTAACCTTCATGTATGTGGTGCTTACGAGCGTAAATTCATTCTTCGTATCAAATAGGGTCAGGTATTGGAAAAATGGTTTTCATCGGTAACAGTTCTTTAAAGATCTTCGATATGCACTATCTGCATATGCGTTTATCGCCGACAGACGTGTCAAGTTTCGGAAACTTGCGCAGTGGCCTGTTTGAAAATTTCCGCCCAACTTACTTGAAAACGTAAGCAATCGGCAGAGTGAACGAATGCACCCTACGTCATACGTAGCACGTACGGTTGCTTCGTGACTAATCATCTGCTTCAAGCTACCACACGTAAAACGAAGCACAAGACTTGATGTTCCTGAACCGATCGAAAAATCCTACTGCAGTTCAAGGCCCCCCAGCCGGATAGCACAGACTTGCGGGACTTTTTTTTTTTTCCTTTTTCGTACATCACCAGCCTCCCGCTGTTCAAAAAGATAACAAAAAAAGTAACGACCATGAATGCTTTTCCGGACCGGGCCCCTTTCGCGTGCAGAAAAGCATTTTTTTTTTTTTTAATGAGCTCGCAAGAGCGATGAAAGCTGTGTGCCATACGGGCGTCACGCTGCGCCGGTGCGCGACCTACTTACCTATGACGGTGCTGGCGGCGACGAGGGCGAACGGTATCCACAGGGCCGCAACACGCTGGCGCTGAACAACACTCATGTTTTGGCGGCCTCCGGGTGAAACGCACAACCAAAAACAAACGGGGGGCACAAATAATAACTGGAAGGGGGGAAGAAACTAAAGCACACAGCCCGGAGAGGAGCACTTATTTCCCGGCGCAGGTCTCCGCAGAAGATGATGACGCCGTCGTTTCTTCGTCCTGCTCCACTGTTGAGAAACAACACGGCGCACAATCCGCGGTCACTAGTGATCGAACTCGCGCAACAAAATCACAGCCACCAGAATTGCCGGGGCCGATGGAGAGCAGCGTACCAACGACGAGCGCGTTTTTCCGCAACGCAAGTCGGCGCTAAGCGAACGTTTACCCGACTATCACTACACACCTCGAGTATCTCCTGTCCTCGGGTGAAATTTTTACAGATGTGGTCCGTGGGAAAACTTTTCTACGAGTAACAGTAACGCTCTACCATCACTGCCACTTTCGACGGTCAGATCGTGCTGGTCATCCACGCAGCGAGCGGCGGTGACCCGTCGCGGGACGACGAGTAGAAGTGGGCGCAACGCGCGGACTCCGCACAAGCGCGCGAAAAGTCACGCCTCCTGACTCCCGGAGACGACGCCGTGTTCAGGGGACGACCGCGACGCAGCACGCAGGTGTCGTCGTCCAAGCGATGAGCGAGCGTCTTCGGTCGAGCGCACGGGCCAAGGCGTCGCAGCATGCACGGAGGGGATTCAAAACGCGCGCACACGCGGCTGCTCCCCCACAAGGAGCGCTGAACTGGCGAGCGGCCGCCGGCGATGAGCGAAGTAGCGTCAGTAGCGTCGTCGACCGTTGCCGGCGATGGACTGGTTTTTTCGCTGGCGCGCTCGGGAGTCGGGCGGCGCAGCGGGACCACGCGGCCTGGCTGGTGGCGGCTCGGAGCGAAGGGATCGCGCGCGTCTGTCCTCCTCTCTCTCGCTCCAGCGCTTGGCGCCGTCAACAGGCGCGAAGAGAGCGAGGGAGCAAAGCCGCACGCGGGAGGAAAGCGAGAGGCGACGGTGGCGCCTTCGGTATCTGGAGTGGCAGTGCGGTGCACTGTTTCCCGGGAATCGGTAAAAGCCTGGTTAATAGGGTTTAGGGCGGTGCGTGACTAAACATATTGAGACGAATACTGCACTTTCTTGTTCTGTTCGCGGGAATTTGGCGTAGTTATTTCAGCCAAATATTCTTAAATAAACCCGCTTGACGATCAAGACAACTTCAGTTACCTGTTACGAAGCCGCTGAGTTTATTAAGTACTTAAAAACAAAATTTTGGGTCTTACGTGCCAAAGCCACGAGATGGTTATGAGGAGGACCGTAGGAGGGAACTCCACTTGGAGTTAGCAGTGTTCGGACTAGTTGGTAATCCATGGTTTCGTCTTTATTGCAAGAAACTTCTGAAACAGGGGACGAAAAGAATGCGACACAAACGCTATGTGTGTGTCGCATATGTTTAGTCCCTTGTTTCAGAAGGTTTTGGCGCTAAAGAAGAAATCAGCTGGAGTTGTTCAACGTGCTCGTAAATCGAAGTGCGAGGGAGCTTTCTCGTTTCGCACTCATCGAAATGCGTCCATCGGAGCCGCGGAATCGAGCCCGTGTCCTCGCTATTAGCAGCGCCACGCGACAGCCATCACGGCCGGTACGAGGTGTTTCAGCGTGAATCTCAACAGCACGAAAGGTGACATTTTGCGCAGCTGTAGAAAAACAAAACAAAGAGAAATGACGTCACCGCCGACTGTGGTCGTCATTCTTCAGATGCTTCGCCGGTGCCATTTAGCAACAGATATGCCGTCAGCAAGGTGAATAGTTGTTAGCATTTACTTATTTATTCATTTCTTTTTCTATTTTCTATCATTGCACTTCAGCAGGAACATAATGGTGTTTTTTCTCTTGGGATGTCTTTAAGGAAGCTGTAACTTCTGTTTGGTTAAATACGAAATGCCAATGTTATGTTCCGAACTTTAGAATGGACGGCCCCTTTTTATAACTGTTGTTATACGAGAACCGTGTTAACCTTCTTTTGTAATTTCCTCCTCTCTCTATAATTGTAACTCCAAACACATACGCGAATGCATGCACGCAAACAGAATGAACCTACCTAAGCTCTATTCGCCAGGACTATCTTGGATCTGTTATGCGTGTTCGTCGATTCTTGGTTTAAATTCCGGCTCAGGTAATAAAAGAAGAGTGCGCAATCTAATTCGAATTTATTCGGAAGAATCTGCCCCATACGCTGCGCTTTAAGGGATGACAGCGAACATCGGAGCTTCTGGCAGTAAGCACTGTGTAAAGATAAATTCAAAGAATGTTGACAAATTTTGCCTGTCATCACACTTTTGTTATTTCCACGTCGTTAGTGATATCTTCAACGAAGCACTCAGTTCATGAACCCACAAGCGTTTACACCAGCGTCACTCAGCGCGGCATTTATGATTACCACCAACAATGACGTCACGAAGTGCCACGTGCAATTCATCACTTCATCCGCGTTCTGCTCTTTCTATTTAGGCTACAGCAGCCCCCCTCCCATTTCCGTTTTTTTTTTTTTTACAACGAAAGCTGTTATGAGATCACAAGGGCCTTTTTTGGCGCCGTAGTTGTCCGCCGCCGCCGGCGTCCATAACCGCTATCGCGAGAAATAAGCAAAATAAACGAAATAAGAAGAAAATATCCAGGATGAAACGGGGTTCGAACCTTGGGCCTCTGCGTGGAAGCCAGTATTCTACTTCCGAGCCATGTCGGTGCTTGAAACTGCTTTGCAAAAAGACCCATATACAGGCGTCATGTCGGGAGGGAACCACATTAACATATGTAATGTAGCGTGGTAGAAGAGCGGAATAACAACCAGGCGTCACACAACGCGAATTCTGTAACCAGGCGTCACACAATGCGAGTCACGCAACGAGTGGGTTGGTGAATTCTTCCAACCCATTACAAAGAGCTCTTCCATAATTCTTCATCGTCGTCAGCCACAGCATCAACAAAGCGCACATAATGCCTTACAGGTGTTTAGCGGGTACCACGGTTCTCTGCAGAATGACGAAAAATGGCATGGTGGATGCTTCCCCACTCTAAAAAAATTGTGATGATTTATGGCATAGTGGGTTCCTCGCAAGTGCTCTTCTATTGGCTGCCAAGGAGGCCCCTAAGACCCCCATGATCAATTTCCTCAGGGTCTCAATAAAGTTATTTCCCTCTCTTTCTCTCGTTAACGCATGTTATATAGCGTGGTGGGAGAGTGAAATAACAACCGGGCGTCACACAGTGCGAATTACGTAACTAATGGGTTGTTTAAAGCTTCCAACGCATTACAAAGGGCTCAGTCATAATTCTTCATCGTCATCAGCCGTCGCATCAACAAAGTGCACAGATTGCCTTATATAGATGGTACCTCACTTCTGCGCAGTATGACGAATAATGGCTTAGTGGGTGCTTCCCAGCTCCACAAAAAATATGATTTGTGGCGTACTGGGTACTTTGCTAGTGTACTTGTATTAGTAGCCCCAAGAGAGTTAATAACGGGCTCTATAAATGCTGTTTTTCCAGCTTTCGCAGTGACTGTGCTGCGCTTTCCGCGCAGGCCTGGCGTTTTTTTTTTTTTTTTTTTTTTAAAGGAGGCGTTTAAGTACAAATGCTATTGACTGCATTCGTTCTATCTAACTCTTCGATCAGTGTCATCGGTCACGGTAAAAAAATAACATAAAAAAGTAATTTAAACGCTTTTAGTTTGTCACAGACTGAAAGCGTCTGAATGTGTACTATGTCAATGTGAGCATTAAAAAGTTGTGGTGGTGCTGATACCCTCCGTGGTGCTCTAGTGGTTATGGCGTTAGACTGCTGACTCGAAGGTCGCGGGATAGAATCCCGATCGCTGCGGCCGCGTTTCGATGGTGACGAAATGCTAGAGGCCCCTGTACTTAGATTCAAATGCACGTTAAAGAACACCAGACAGTCAAAATTTCCGGGGCCCTCCGTTATGGAGTCCCTCATAATCATATCGTGGTTTTGGGACGTAATATTATTGATATTATGTGGTGGTGGTCGTGCACTTGTGTTGTGCTGTAGCTATAGGTTGGTTTAGGGCAGCCATTGAGGTTGGTAATTGATCTGCTTGAGGGTCTCTGCAATGTTGTTAGAGTATCAATCAACTGGAGAGCAAATCGGTGTCTCTTAAAAATGTAAGTATGGCTGCAATTCACAGCGGCGTCGTTGGTGGTTGGTATGTAGTGAGCGGACCTCAAAAATAAGGTAACATTTTTTGTTTTCCTTTTCACTACCATAACGACGGTAATGTTGTCAAGCGTCCGCCTCCTATGTTGGAGGTAGTGGGTCCGAATGCCTGTTTTGACGGGGACCCACCGGTCTTTTTTTTCTTATATGCAGAAATGTCCCCCCACACGGTGCTAATGGGCAAACAAGGGGTTCCAATCTAAAGGGGATCATACTGAGATGTAAATAAATCTTGTCACTCCTTCTACTGCCAAAGAAGGGGTTAAGTAGCTTAGAGCCATTGTTGTGGGAGGCAGCCTATATACCGACGCCGGGTGCCTACCACTAAATTAGAAACAAGCGCGCTCCCGGCCTGGTGCGCGGTAAAATGAAGTATGTGCTAGGTCGTTTTGGAGGACGCCCACCTGCGGGAAATTGGTGGCATGGGACTGGCAGACCTGGAAAATACGGTGACTTTCATTATCATCGAAAGGTGATATTATCTGTAGGTGCTATCCCGTCCCCCAGAACACTGTGGGTGGATTGCACTTGGGTGGATTGATAAAATGGCCGGATGCTGACTGTGAGATTGAACAACAGCTACGTGGTGTAACTGCTTTCGAGCTAGTGAGTTCCAGATATTCATGAGTTCGAAACAGCGCGAAAAATGCGAGGACACAGAAAGAACCAGACAGGACCATACGCTGAACAACAAACAATGATTTTTTTTTATTTCTGCGAACACGAATAAATACGCTTATATAGATATGTTTCTTTTACTTTTTTATTTCTAGGTTACCCATGAACCGAGAATACAGCATAACAGCGCTTGAATGAGTACTACAAAATGGGCCGATTGAACCCGCTGAACAAGTGGGATACATTTTATACGTACTATGGCAAACTTTTATGTAAAAACTCACAGGGTCCCTTATGCACTCGCCTAAGGCGACTTGAAGGCCTAAGCCATAATCTTCTTTTTCTTCTGAGTCAATGTATTGAACCTTCCCGCCCCCCTTCCGAAAGCTTTCAGCACCTAACGTGATTCTGCACTGCCTCCGCTATCGGAGGCACTGCAAGGGCTCGTGTGCTTACGAAATGTCGCAAACTTGGTTGAGCGACCCCGGTGTCTGGAACCGCCGCCTACATAAACTAGACTCATCGAGGAAGCTGCAAATTCCATCGCACCTCTTTCGCGTGGCTTTCACGAAGGCGTACTCTTATCGCATAGGAATGGCACACACCTCCATATGTGACTCGCGCAACAGTGGCGAAAGATGAGAACATCTCCTGTGTTTCTGTGATCGCTTTGTGAGCGAACGAAACGTTCTACGCAATGCGTTGAACAAACTATAGATGACCGATCGTTTTCAGAAGAGAAGATCCTAGGATTGTGGCCCTACGCGTCGCAGGCCAGCAAAGCGACGCGGGCCTTGCTACTGTTTTTAAGATAGAGCGGGTTGCGCGATCGCTTGTAGGCGTCTAATGGACAGGCGCACTTGTACCCTGAGAGTTCCCTCTTTCTTTCTTTCTTTCTTTCTTTCTTTCTTTCTTTCTTTCTTTCTTTCTTTCTTTCTTTCTTTCTTTCTTTCTTTCTTTCTTTCTTTCTTTCTTTCTTTCTTTCTTTCTTTCTTTCTTTCTTTTAATTCATTTCTCCCAGTGCAGGATAGGAAACCGGACGCACGTCTGGTTGACCTCACTGCCTTTCCTTCCTCCTCCTCTGCATCTCACCTGGTTTTGCACTGCCTACGTGATCGGCCCACCTTTGTCCAAGCGCGGATATCATGCGATGTAGTCATCAAGTTACGTCACAACATTTTGGCGATATGTGACGTAACCACTCGGTGATGATCTTTTCCAGCACTCGTGTTGACTCCAACACCGACGATCAATTTTTACGATCTATCAATTTTTAGGACGATCAATTTTCGATCGAGCAGCGACAGCTAGACGACATACATGCTTCTGCTGTGAGAAATGCATCCCGGACAGGGAAATGTCCCTATCTTTTCTTTTTATTATGGTATTTGCTTGCTTGCCGTCATAGTTTTGTTTTCACCGTCATTTTAGTAAGGAGAGAGTCCTTCCTGCTCGACAGGGGAAATGATACCATCGTGGCAAGGAGGCAACTGGAGCGAAAGAAAAATACACATATCAGAAAGCTTTATTACAACTTCTCTGTGCCCACACCTATGTAGAACACCGCTTCTAACTTTGTTCGTGCAGATCCTGCCGCAACGACCGACAATAGCAGCGAGGGAGTCGAGCGATAGAGCTCGTGGTTTCACGCAAGGGCGTCACCTTGTTAAGCAAAATCCCATGTGGATGCCGCGTGTGCGTACAACCTCCGTGCCTGCGACTCTCGCGCGGGCTACATATATACAAAAGGAAGGCGTGTTCTCCGCCACTTCATTGTTCGCGCGCGCACGGGCGCACGAGTATGGACCGGATCTCCGGTGGTGGAGGCATGGTGCAGCGACCAGGACTGCCGCCGCGCGCGCACACGCAGACAACACGTGCGCAAGAGCAACCAGCCTCATCGGCACTCGAGGAGCAGCGTTAGGGACTCGCGCTCCCGTAGTCGTCTTCCAGAACGTGTAGTAAGAAGTAGTCCTCCCATGCATAGTCCTTGTACCAGGACCAAGGAGAGGAAACCCCTTCTTCTGCGTCGGGAGGCCCGCTTTCTTCTCCGCTTTCGCGTCGTGAGCGTCGATTTCTTCAGGGCAGCCAGCCAAACCAGCCGTGGCGCACTGAAGGCGGGCGTTCCAATTTTCGAGTCGCGCGTGACTCTTGCGCGTAATGCACACGGCGTCCCGTTCCTCCTGGGCTACATCGCCGCCTGCAGCAGCGGAGACCAATTAGGTCAGAATGCGAGCGGCATCTGCACACGCTCTGTGGTGGGCCTCCACGTTGGTCCGCTTCTTCTTCCTTTTTGTTCTTCTTCCTCACTGCCTTCCAGGGGAGGAGGACAGGCGGGAGGCCGTCGAGATCGTGCATCACGCGCCGGCGCCGTAATGTTGTCCCCAGTTCGTCTCGTTTGGTGCGCTTCGAATGCATGCGGGATGTGGGTACTCCGCTGCTTCTGCTCGGAACTTGCGTGAGTGCGGATATCACGGCTGTGGTGTGCGTTGCCTCGTATAGCAGCGAATGCCTCAGACTTTTTACCTGCTCGCGTTTGTCTCTCGTCTCGGACTTTGTAAAGAGGTGCATTCAACGGCTGCTTCTCGTTTTTGTCTTGTGTCACCCGCACGTATTGCGTAACATGCCTGCGCAAGTAATTCTTCTTATGTATATTCATATCTTGATATTTTGGAAGCCAACACAACAGTCAGGTTTGGTTAGCTTTCCCTGTAGAAAGAAAGCAGCGCGTAAGCGTTTTTTTTTTATTATTATTAAATGTGTTTAAGGAGCGGTTGGTGCCTATACATGGCTCCGGCTACTCCTTTTCCCGTACTTAATAATGAGCTTCACGAACCTATAAATAAAAGTAGAGTACTGTAAAACTCACTCACGGCAATGTCCTTTTAAAAGGAATATATATGTTCTCACGTCATGCATAATGTCCACCTGTCGACAACAATGTTCACACAAAAGAAACGTTCGCACTTTGCCGAAGAGTTCATCTTACAGTCCTTTGTTTAATGCGATCAACAACAGTCACTGGGCCCCTGCCCGCACTTCAAACACAGCTGTCTTGAATCACAAGAGGCAAAACGAAACATGTGACCAGAAGTATCTCAATGTGAAGAATCATTAAAAATGTGAATCACTATCTTTTTGATATTTCCGACTCTTCTAAAAAATGTACTAGGGCGCGTGCAGCAATGTTTTGAAAGGTTTCTGTTGGCCATGGACCCAAAACTTTTGCTAATGATAGCGGCCGTCTATCCAATCTGTTTAGTTTTTCTAAGAATTTTTTACTAGGAACCGCATAATTTTTGCAGTGTAGAAGGAGGTGTTCTATGTCTTCTTCTGCCTCTTCACATGTACATGTAGCGCAGTTAGTTTTTCTTATCCTATATAGGACGCTCGTAGTGTAGGCAGTGCCTAGACGAAGTCCGTGAATTAATGTTTCTACAGAACGGCTAATCTTAATCGGCTTTGTAAATTCCATTCCAGGATCGATTGTATATAATTAAGAGTTCTGAGCTCCGTTCGTGAACCAAGTCTCTTTGGACAATCGACCACATAGTTTGTTCAAGACACATCGTGCATCACTCGCCGCGAGAGGTAATAGAGATAAATCGTTATCTTGATGCACTTCATGTGCCAACCCATCAGCTGTGACATTTCCGGTGATATCACAGTGACTTGGGATCCACTGGAAAACGATATCATGATGTAACTCTTTTGCTATGGCGTGTGTCTTCCAAATTTCATATGTTAATTTGTTATATGTTTTTTTCTAAGTTGATGTCTAATACACACCAATGATGATTGCGAGTCACTTAAAATTACCCAGCGAAGTGGTCCTCTCTGTCTACGTATGTAGCGTAAAGCAGAAAGTATAGCAAATAGTTCTGCCGTGGTGGACGTCGTAAAGTGACAGAGCCCAAAAACTTTTCTCTCTTGGTATTCAGGTATACAGAAAGCTGACGTAGAACTTTGTTTTCGACATGACCCATCAGTGTAAACGCTTTTTGTTCTAATGTTTCGACCTCTGTCTATGTACTAACATTTACCTACTGAAAATTTAAGACTCAGCCTCATACAGCAGTCTTACTGCAGTGGTTACGTCACGTCTGAACGCTGCATTGAACTAAAACACAAGGAGCATGGGAGATTGAAAAGGTTAGACTTACGCTGCAGACAGGTGATTGTATTGCTTTTGCCAATGATTACCCTTCCGTATAGCTCGATATTTGCTGAAATGATTACGTAACTTGTTATAACTTGTTATGGCGAATTCAAGGTAAATGTAACTGGTAGCGAAGCATCGATAGAAGCCCATACGTTCATAAAATGGCTGCTCATCAGCTGCTCATGGGCTTTAGCGCCATCTGTGTGAGGAGGGAACACTTCTGGTGGAACAAAAAACAAAGCGAATGTGACGCAATATTCGGCAAAAAGTGACGTCATTTCGTTGGCACTAGCGCGAAATTTGACCTCAAAAGAGTTTTCTTAGGCCCCTGATCGCTAAGGACTCGCGGTAAGGCGAGCCGGCAAGTACTTGACGAGTGCGATTGACGCTAGCTAAACTAATATCGACTCATGACTAAACAGCGGTGTTTCAGTGTACCGCCTTTTTGGAACTTTTACTCTGCGTTCGTGTCACCTTCCACAACGGGATTAAAGCAAGCAGCAGCGTACCTCTCACGTTTGCAGCGTTGCTGTTTGCTTCGCACGTTCGCAGGGGCCTTAAAGAGCGCATTGCTTGTGTGCTTCAGTTCTAGCAAGAATAAATGACGCCTCGTCACGCCAAAATGATGAAATTTCAGTTTTCTTCAGTGGTCACAATGACGAAATTTTATCGCACCCTACACAATGAGAAACAAGTGTCGTAATAAGTACAAGAAATTCGTACACTACGTGCGTTATGTTTTGCCTTATGTTCTGATAAATTAACCTGACGTGTAACGTATACAGGCATGCGAATTGTAGCGCGACAGATAACTTAGCGATCTGCTCACCGATAACAGGAAATATAGTAGGCACTGCCTGTTCACGAAAGAAACCGGGCTGCAGGAATACAGATCCATGAAAATCCAGCACGCACACTACTCCGAACCGTTGCCCCGGTGTCTTATCCAGAAGAGATGGGTCGCCAGGCGAACGCGCGCACACCACATCTATTCCGCGGGCGGGTACCGAGGAAAGCGTTCGGCGTAAAATGTTAGCCGCGTCGTCCTGTTGCCCGTTGAACACCGTAATCAACAGGTTCATTGACGATGAAACACACCTTGCAACTCCGCGCTCAGCAAAAATCAAGATCTCACCACAATAATTCAGAGAACGCATGCAAGTGCGAAACACCAGAACACGTGAGAGGGCGTGTCGTCGCAGACGAACTTTACAAGCACGCCTTTCCATGCACCGCAAGCGCTGCATTGATTAACAATGACCTGCGCCTTTCTTCATGGGGCGCTAAGAAAAAGGTTCTTCGTAATAATTACGCACTGTCACACATTCTTGGCGCATTGAACCTACATAATATTGTTCGGAAAATAAATGTCATTTGTAAACATGAAGATCTTTTGCCCTTGAATAAAACTTGGTTTTTCGCTATTAGTGTTTGTTCCCTCAAAACATAGTCGCGCTTCAATCGCAGCACTCATAACTCCCCTTTCTGGTGTCGTTGGCAATAGGTTCTAAGCCGATTTTCGCCCGAAGGTACGCGACCTATTTGGATCGACCTTGGCGAATTTCTCTAGTGAGAAAGAACCGTATTGGTCGGCAATAGTTAAGAAAAAAAAACTGAAAATATGCGTCGTTTTTCATTTCTACAGAGCTTATCCCACTTTTAATAAACTTTAATCTTATGACTCAACAGATCCAAGGAACGCCACTTTATGCAACCGATAGTCACGAAAACGTAAAAAAAATGAAGCCAGACTACGGTATGCTTATGATTGGTTTACTTACCCTTATGAAAATGTGAGACGAGTTCAAAAAGAAAGTCTAATGACTTCTGACATTTCGGTCATTTGACGCTCTAATGTGTCCCTTTAGAATTTTGTAATGTATTTGAAATGCCATTCAAAAACATATTGGCCGATCATTCTGATGCGTATTAACATGTGATAGTCTGATGCGGATTAACATGTGATAGTCCGATGCGTATTAACATGTGATAGTCTAGTGAGCATGAAACGACCTTTGACATCAACACTCATTTGATTCTCTAATGTATTTCTTCAGAATTGTTTTAATGTACTCATAATGTCATTCAAAAACATATTGGCCACCGTCATTCTAATGTGTCCTTATGAGTGACTTTCTTGTGAGTATGAAACATCCTGTTTGCAATGACCCTCGGCCAAGCTTGTGCTTCGTGGCCAATGACATTCATAACATTCCTGAAACAGAACTATTACAGTGCATGATAAGATTTATGATATGTCCGGATGATAGTACGGAATCACATATTAGTTGTGCCTGGCAATGTGTTTGCTGGTTGATACACATGCAGCCAAGCATCATACAAAAGTGCATGTATGCACCTTCTACGACACTTGTGCTGTACAGACATTTCTCAACAAAAGAAAATGGATAAAAACATTTATTGACTGGGAAACATGCAGAGGTTAAATGAAAGAAAAATATGGTGTACACCTGTCATATCTTCGTTTCGTTTAATCTGTCTACTTAACATTGATGACAGATTGCTTTTGATGCGCAGGGTCCTTGTAGGGAATCCATGTATGTGTATCCATGCATGTGTATCCTGCACGAAAGATCGCAGTAAATATATAAGAGTTGCAAAGAAAACTTTATCCAACACATCGTGCACCTTAGAACACTTAGATGTACTGCCAAGGCCCCGTGCAGGTAGTTGACAAAAAGCACTTTTGTGAAGTTAGAGTTAGTCAAAATTGCATCTTATATCGCATTTCCAATAGAAACTTTCAGCAAATCCTGTAAGAAAACAGGAAAACAACACAGAAGGTCAAGTCCAGCATCAAGTATACATTAATGGAGTTACGTCTAGGGTCTTGTTTCTTTGATCTTAGAATTCCCTCAAAAAAGTTGCAATAGGTTCATGAGCAGGCGCAACATGTCGAAGCTCTTTGTAAAGATTGAAACAAATGCCTACCATAAAATATAAGCTCGACCAGGCTCACAGGTAGAACGCTCCCATCTTCGTCTGCAAGCTGTCGTCTGCTTCAGTTCCACGAACAGGTGAGATCACCGGGTACATATGTTAAGGATACCAGAAAACATTCATGAGTTGGCGCACCACACAGACCTTACAGCTCACACACAATACATACAATGTATTCAGGCAAGTCTATGTTTATATACCAGCAAGGGCCTTGAATGATGGACTCAGATTGCGCTATAAGAACAAGTATAACCTGAGCAACGGCTCATGGCAGACAACTGTAATGGTGCCATTGCAAGCCGAACTTTCAGGAACTTATGTACTTAGTAAACACTATGTGGTTGGAGAACGCAGATTACGATATAGGTCATTTAAATTACGAAAATTACATCAGCTCTGCTACACAATATAAAATGCATAAATTGATAAAATAAGAGTATGTGTGGCCCATGTGCACACTCCATAATGCCGAGCTTTACATATTGTATTATATGATGAATTTGAGCCGTTTAGGAAAGTAATTCTAGTCGTGTTAAAGCCAATCAATGCCTGGAATATCGGTTTGAATTTGTAGTGCTGCAAGCCATAAAAAAAAAAAACCGTTAACCACTTTTGTCAGCCTTCTCTAAACATCTGCACACATAGTTACATATGAGAATTTAGATTTGTTTCCCATAATAATTACTTCATAAAATTAAAGTAGCACTCTCACAATGAATGCTACGTCTTAGTCGCACAACCTGCAAATAAGAGCACTTTTTCAGTTTCATGCTGCCTTAAGAAAAGCTCACAAAAGAAACATGAACTTTAGATAAGCACATAATTGAGGTGTGCTTTTGCCACCCCAGCACAGTGGATAAAAAGCTCTTGGAACAGTGCTGCTTAACCATTACAACAACTTCTGTTAATATAAACCAGTATGCTTCAGGAAACAATATAACGACGGGAAAAATATTTCACATCATTTTTCTCAAACACAAATATTGCAACAAAGGGCACCTTGCCAAACGCAACTGGCATATTTGTCTAGAATTGATAATTATATACATCTTGTGCTCTTTCAAATTACTGTACACATGGTGTTAGTACCAGAATATAACGTAATTCACTGACTTGTATTATCTTCAAGTGGGTTCACCCAACGCAAGTTCGTTTCTCGTAGCAACGACCTTGCACAGTCAGATTAAAATCCTAACCATAGTGCAACTAACTTCTAACAAAACAAGCGCGGTGCAGTAGTCGCGGAGAAAGCCACAAACACACGCCACTGAAGAGCACCGCGCGCGCATGTGCAGCCGCAGCGTGTTTTTATATCTTCCTCCCCGCGTACTACATGCCAATTATTACTGAAGTTTCCTGAAAGTTACTTCATTTGTACCTGCATCATGAGAAGGCTAGGCGATGAACGTTATGTTTAAAGCAGTTCTATTTCCGAAGTGATAAGCCATCGTACAAGTAGCTTCAGGCGATGATCTCGTGCAGTATACAGCTGTAGTCGATTCAATAACTTTCGACGACGCTAAGAAGTTTATTTACAGAATCACAACTCGGATACAAAAAATCTTGCAAATTATTCTTCCTTCGGTTTACGATCGCTTCTGAGCGGCGGAATGCCAAGAGCGGGCCACTTTCTCTCTCTCCTCGGTCGCGACCGTCCCCTCTCCGGGAAAGAGCCATGCTCTCAGTCCTTCCCTCCTACCTCACCTCCCCCTCCGGTCCCCTACGCCCAAAAGGGCGAGTGTTGCCCTCCCTGCGACACATACATCGCGCAGGCGTCCCCAAGGTCAACCAGTTCCCGAGTAGAGAAGCAGCAGCGGGAAGCGGGCGGGCCGAGCGACAGGCATTCTTGGAATCGAAAAACAGCCAAGGAAGAAGAGCGCCATGACAAGAAACGCTTGCGTTACAGAAGCGAGCGGAGTATCGCGCAAAGCAACGCGCCTTCATCCACCCGTTGCAGTTGTAGGTAGTGAACGCACATGGTGAGTGCTTCATACAACCGTATAAAGTGCACAGAAAGCATTGAGCATAGCGTAAAACATACCTGTCTATCATCCTTCCTCTGGCCATCATCCCCGCAGAGTGAACACACCGCCCAGACGATCACACTCGGTTCCTGCGTAAAAGACGTCATGTAATGAAGTAACCTAGCTGTGTAATTCAGAAATATTCTAGAACTTACCAAAATCAGGCATCCACTGTGCACTCTTCAGCTTTACAGTCCACAATGTACCGTACACTCGGGCGACAGTCTTGTCAAAAGGCTGCTGTACGTCCGCACTCGCCTTCAGTCACGAGACTAGGACCTAGATCGTCTTGGAAGGTACACTTGACATTGAATCAAGTAACCAACGTGCATAATCGATAAACGTGGTAACGAAGCATTGCAGAACACAGCATGGCACACACACACACAAACCGCGCGCATCGTGCACCCGTCAAACAACTAAAGCGCCCCCAAGGACAACTTTTCTTGGCAATGAAGGGAAGGCTACGGGGGCGGAGCTACTGCACATGTACTGCTCCGCGAAATAGTCCGGTTCGGCGCGCGTTTTCGAATTTAGTTTTGGTTTGTGAACCTTCCGTACCTCATGTGACGGCCATTTCATTGTTCGAGCGGCCGTCTCAGGCTTATACAGCCATTTGCTAGTGAAATTCGTCAGAAGCTCCCTAGGCGAGTCGTCGGGAAAGGTGGAGGGTGACGAGCGCTCACTTGAAGACGAAGGCGCTATTTTGACTGTGAGGTGCACGTAAAAGGTGCGACGTTTTCACAAGTGCAAAAACGCGAAATGACGCTGCATAAATCAAAACAAATATAAATATCTCCTTGGTGCGCGCTGACCCTCTCTTCAAACAGCGCTCCGTAGAAAATAAAGCAATGTTGTTGTTTTTATTTGTCACTGTACATAAAAAAAGTGTATTTATAGCTTTTTTTTAACCCGTGTGTGCATGTTGGGAATGTGTTATGGCTGTTCGATTTTGTTATACAACTATACATTTTGTTTTGTCAAGAGAAACGCTTTTTTGTTTCAAGTTACTGCCCTCTCCCGTGGATAGAAAGAGGTAGGGATTATGATAGGAGGAGGGAATGGGTAGGGTGTGATAGGCGACACCCAATGTTGCACACAGAGGAGGTGAATGGGACAAGGAAGGAGTGAAGGAGAGAGGAGTTGACGCCGTGAGAACGGAAGAGAGTCGCGTGGAGACGACATTACGAGGAGGCGGGGCGGGAGAAGGATGTACGCGACGTTGGGCCAAATCGAACTTTGGTTGTCGGCTGCTTCTGACCAGCGTTGCAACAGCGAGGAGAGATAGGAGACAGTAGTTTGAGGTTGGGAAAAACGCTTGTCCGCGTATCTTTGCAACCAACAACATTCTGTTTTGGACATATATGTAAGTGCACCATGCATAAGAACAGTCCCTAATTTTATCACAACAATAACGAACTTTTTTTTCTGTACGTCACCCATTGTCCACAGTTCCAATTCTTCTCCGCCCCCCAAAATCCTTCGCGACGCCGTGCGGGTAATGCCCCACTCTCCTCCGTTAATTTCTACTGGACAAATGGGCAACACGGGCCCCTGAGCGAGTGTTTCGCAGTGTCACTTGATCATATCTGTTCATATTTGCATATGTGATCGACTCATGCCTTTTAAAAATAAGGAAATGCTTACTTCTATTATACGGCAGGTAATATAATGAACATTGCTGCGGTCGTCAGCAATTCTTCGATCGCCGGTGCATGGGCGATATATGTAAAATATTTACGCATTCTACTGAAACACGATATTTGTGTACATTGCAACACAAATTGTTTATTGCTTGTAGTCTCTGAAAGACGAACTTGTCTATTGTGATAAACTGATTTTTACGGTGGCGATTAGGGCTTTTTAACTTCTTTGTTGTGATGCGTGTTTTGACATTAGGAACGGCAACTGAAAGTCTGAACACTTCAGTCACCAGAAATTAAAGTGCACATGGTCATTTGACTCTCCGATGTACACTTAATGTTAAACGACATTAGGCTTTGCGTGTCTAATGTCTGTCTAGTGACTCATTAGGAGCGCACCTAGTCGACACTAGACACTCAAGACTCATTTTCATAAGGGTATTTCCATTTGCAGAATGGCAACTTGCCAAGCCCAAGAGTTTAAATATTTTTACCCGTTATCTTTTAACGTTCACCGTCAAGGGGAAAAAAAAAGGCGAAATCGAAAGCGCGTGCTAAGGAAAGTTTGAAATGTTCTACGCGATCGTTTTTGATAAACAAGTTAGAACAGGCCGAACTTTAACTACTCCTGGACGACTCAAGCAGCCAACGCTACGATTTAAAAACAATCTCTGATAGCTGAAAATAAGCTCGCCATAACGTTTTCCAACAAAATATACACTGCAAAGCAAAAGTAAGAATAGCGTATGTTTGAACAACGAGAATAAACTATCGTCAGCAAGAACCATGATCATAAAGCAAGCATAAATACTTTTAAAAAGAAAAAGTTCGAATTTTTAAGTAAGGCAGATTATACCCCGATTGCCGATCTTGATAGCTGCGGTGATAGTCTTCGTCTCTTTTCAGCAAGGTCAATACTATTAATCTGTGTAAAGTTGAAGAACATGTAAAAGAAAATATTCACGCTGTCAGCCTTATAACAACCAAGCTATTACAAAACAAAAACCAGGAAATCGCACAGGGTATACGCGTTTTTTGTTTAGTGAAAAAGATATATATACTCCCGGCGTCCCCTATGCACTCGCCTAAGACAAATGGAAGGCGAAAGCCATCTTCTCCTTCTTCACAGACGATGTAGTGATCCTTCCCCGCCACCCTCCGAAAGCTTTTTGCACCTAACAAGGTTTTCCACCGCCTCCAGGATCAGAGGCACCTCACCCGGTTTTGCCCGGCCTCCGTAATCGGCCCACATTTGACGATGCTACAATGTCATGCGGTGACGTCACTGTGACGTCATAATGACGTCACAAAATTTTGCGTTCGTTGACGTTATGATGATGAAATCATCACGTGATAGTGATTTTTTTGCATCACCCGTGTTAACGCCGATGGGGGACGCCGGTCTATTTCAGCGTTTGATGAGGCCTCTAAGGCTTTCGCCCTAATAAAGGCACGGTTAAATCCCCACCGGCGGCAAGTTGTTTTTTCGTCATATTTCAGTTAATTTTATCTTATAAATACTATCCTTGTGTTAAAATCTGCAAACAATGTTCCCTGTGCTCGGTTTTCCTCAACCTCATTATCTGATTGCTTCATAAGGTTGCGAATATGACGATGATGACGACGACGATGATGTTCGCCTCGGTAGTGTAGTGGTTACGGTGCTCGGCTGCTGACCCGAAAGTCTCGGGTTCGACCACGGCCGCGGTGGTCCCATTTCAATGGAGGTCAAATGGAGGAGACCTGTGTACTGTGCGATGTCACTGCATGTTAGAGAACACCATATGATCGAAATTTCCGGAGCCCTCGACTACGGCGTGCCTGGTAATCATTTCGTAGCTTTCGCGCACCAAACTCCAGTTATTATTATTATAATATATTTGATGACGATGATGATAATGTCCTCCATCAATAGCTCACTCTAGGAAAACAGGTCGTCCGATGAATTACTCTTTTTTTCGTTGATTACTTAGATGTCATATCTGGTCATGTATGGAAATTCCGCAAGTTTGCGGATTAAAACGTGTCCCACAGGTCAATAAAATGCCACGGAAAGATAAGAAAAGCAAGAGGAAGAAGCCCAATGAGAGTTTGCGCAGAAATAAACTACTAAAGGCGCACATCCAAGCTCCAAAAACGAAGCGGCGCAAGAAGTGGGATTCGCCGCTGAATATACGTTTACATAAGCAATGTTTAAGCTACATGATGTGAAATACCTTCACAGGAAGCCACTCGCGGAGTGCCCTTTTATAGAGAGCAACGAGGCGAGGCTAAAAGCATTTTGATCACATTTCTTCCGAGTTACGCTTCGCATAGCTCTTATCATTCCCTCGACTCGGCCTTTGTCACATGTAATGCGCGTGAGTCAAGAAATGTGATTCGGCGCCAAGTCAAACGCAAAGGGATCCGTATGGCAGCCCCGCTCCATCACGCTCTACTAACCCCTTCCTCGTAAAGGTAAGGGAAGAGAAATACATATGGTAAGACGAATACGTTATACCAAGACCTGAGTGCCGAGTTGGAGTTTCTTCGAGCCCCGTATTGTTGGAGATCTTCAATCGAAAAAGAGAGCCGCCCACTGAGAGAGCTTTTCATTGAATTTGAGCCCTTACCTCCGAGCTTTCTGATGATAAAAGGCGGAGTACATAGAATCTAGGTGGATCACTGCTTTTGTGTGTGTGTGTTTGACGCGATATTTTCGGTGCTGGAGAGATCCGACTGCCACAATTTCTTCCTACACGCGTGACTGGAGAATCGTCGAAGTCGTCTGTGAAATATTAATGCTAGAATCAGCTTCTATAGATCGCAAATCTGGAGAACGTTTCATTTTGCTAAAATATTTACCCTGCGCACGAAACGTTAGAATGCAATGACGATCGAACGTCTTCGTAATTCTTCTTTATAAGCAGATTTTTCGTTCCAAAGGCCCTACCCCCCCACCCCTTCCCCCCAAAAAAAGAAATCTAAGCAGGTTTACATATTACGTTCATTAGAAATATATGTCTTAAGCATTGTTCGTGAAGTGCGTGAACAGTTTACGTGATTCATCAGATACTTACGTTGCTCAGGTGTGATATAATTAATGAGAACATACCCGCACAGTTCATTAATTACAGAAGTTCCGCCCGTTGGTAGGAGAGTTCGTAGTAGCGTGAGAACGCCAGCGAATTAAGCATGCTCTTTTGTGATAATAAAAGCTCTGCATACAGTTAAAAAACAGGCAAATTACACAATCATTCATTGCAGAAAAGTTAATTATTCTCAAAGAGCATACAACCTACTTTCATTTGAACTGTTAAGAGAAACTCCCCCCTCCCCCCTTATGGGTTAGTGCAAGTACTAATTTTAACGTATTAAGCGAACCATGCAAACAGCTTGTTCTGAAGAAAGCAAACGTAGCAGCCAAGAATATGCGAATGACACAGCATGATTAAAATGTCGTCCTTCGCTTCTCCGTTGCGTTGAAGTGAAAGATCATGAGAACCTAATATTAATTTTAGTCAAAGAAACTGTAGGCCTTATCAAAGAAACTCGCGCATCGTATTTATTAAAGGAGCGTTTCAAAGGGCTTAGTAAGAACAAATAATAATAGTAACATCTGGGGCTTAACGTCCCAGAACCACGATATGATTATGAGAGACGTCGTAGTGCAGGGCTCCGGAAATTTCGACCACTTGGGGTTCTTTAACGTGCACCTAAAATCTAAGTACACGGACCTCAAACATTTTCGCCTCCATCGAAAATGCAGCCGCCGCGGCCGGGATTCGATCCCGCGACCTTCGGGTCAGGAGGGCTTAGTGTTCGGGTTAGGAGGGCTTAGGGGGAGGGCTTAGTAAGAACAAGTATTCTACAATAGTAGAGAATAATAAAGAATAATAGAAGACTGTGGAAAGGGATATGTGTTCTTATTAAGCAAAAAAGTTACTTAGGGCTATGCTGCATCGTGTGGTTTTGTATTCCGCTCTTGACAAAGGAGAAAAAAAAAAGAAACGTAGGAACAAACCACTCAAAGCTGGAGAAATCCGACGTTGAAGCGGTTACAAAAAAAAAAACTGAAAAAAAAAAAACGCCAGGCCTGCGCTGAAACCGCAGCACAGTCACAGCGAAAGCTGGAAGAGCGGCGTTTCTAGAGCCCGTTAAGCTCTCTTGGGGCTACATTACAAGTACACTAGAAAGGTACCCACTACGCCATAAATCACAATTTTTGTGAAGTTGGGAAGCACCTACTAAGCCATTATTCGTCATTCGGCGGAGAAGCAAGGCACCAGCTACACGTCTGTAAGGCATTATGTGCACTTTGTCGACGCGACGACTGATGACGATGAAGAAATTATGCCTCAGCCCTTTGTAATGGGTTGGAATCTTTAAACGGCCCACCAGTTATATAATTTGCATTGGGTGACGCCCGGTCGCTATTTCCCTCTCCCGTCATGCTGTATAACTTATGTTGACGTGGGAGAGAGACGGGGGGGGGGGGGGGCGAAGAACTTTACTGAGACCCCGAGGAAATGTATCATGCGCTTATGGGCTTCCTTGGCAATCAATACAAGTGCACTTGCGAGGAACCCACTACGCTATAAATCATTGTAATTTTACTGAGACCTCGAGGAAGTGGATCATGCGCTTATGGGCTTCCTTGGCAAACAATACAAGTGCACTTGCGAGGAACCCACTACGCTATAAATCATGGTAATTTTTGAGAAGTAGGGCAGCAGGCACTGTGCCATTTTTCGTCATTCTACGGAGAGCGTTTGTACCTGCTAAACGCATCAAAGGCATTATGCGCACTTTGTTGATGTTGTGCCTGATGACGATGAAGAATTATGGCAGAGCCTTTGTAATGGGTTGGAAGCATTCAACAACCTACTCCTTGAGCAATTCGCATTGTGTGACGCCTGGTTACAGAATTCGAGTTGTGCGACGCTTGGTGCTTATTTTACGCTTCTACCACGCTATATTGCATATGCTAATATGGTTCCTTCCCGACATGCAGCCTGTATAGGACCTTTTTGCAAAGCACTTTTCAGGCACCGGCATGGCTCAGAGGTTGAATACAGGGCTCCCACGCAGAGGGCCCAGGTTCGAACCTCGTTCCATCTTGGATTTTTTTTCTTATTTCGTTTTTTTTTTCTTATTTCGAGCGATACTGGTTACGGACACCGGCGGCGGCGGCGGCGGCGGCGGACAACTGCGGCGCCAAAAACGGCCGGTGAAATGATCTCATAACAGCTTTCGCTGTAAAACAGATTTCGCAAGGGTAGTCTCGCAAACGAAACTCATTTACTTTCATAATGAATGACAGCTTCCCTACAAAATGGAAAAACAAAGAAAGATCAGAGGGACCATACAGACATGTTAATCAGCTTATCATTTCAATACCAGGTTATAAACTTGCTACGAAGTCTGACTTCACATTTTGCTATTCTTTCCTGTAAAATTCTGGCTCCCTTTCCACTCTCTCTCTCTCTCCGCCTCTCATGCCTCAAAGCTTAATGCGAACTAAACCAAACTAGATGCGAACCATACTGCCACGTAATGAAGTCAAGCCTCTTCATCAACGCTTCCTGTTTCTTTTTCGAAGTAAAATTTCTAAAGTAAGTGGTTTCTTTATGCATCATTATGCATCGATGAGGCTTTTGCTAGACGCTCAATTTGCACGCACTGGCGGATATGTATACCGAGCAAGATTAAAGGAAAGGCCAGCAAAAAAATATCGCTAGCTAGACGGACCAATCAGCGTCGACGTGCAAAAAGCTCGGTTTCCATGAGACTCTCAGCGTGCGCGCAGCGTTGCATGTGAGTTCATTCGCGCATGCGCAAACGCTATAGTATGCGTTTGTGAAATCGCGTCTGATATCTCGCAGCGCGAGGCTGGACGCATCACTTCATCGGCGATGACTGCGCGCGTACAGAAGAGTTGGCGCGTAATATCGTATATATAGGAGGGCCTATACAATGGGCGCTACGTTGCGCGCTGTGCGTCCGCCTCTCTTCCCTTTCGGCCCCTCTATACTTTCAGGCTAGCAGTTCCATCAAGTTGTTCGCTCAGGCGTTCGATCGCTCGATGCACGGCGAGTGATCTTCTCAGAGTGGGGAGAGCTCGTATAGGAGCATGCATGATGCCCGCGTGCTGGTTTAGGGGAAGTCACCTCCCTGACGGAAATGATTCAATTCTTTCCGGCCCTGTTCCGAGTCTTACGTCCTCTTCATTGGGTTCGCTATTCTTTCCACCTTCCGATGACGTTCGATGGAGAAAGTGCGCGAGATGCACTCGCACGTTGACGAAGAAGACAGAGAGAGGGAAAGCTGCTTTGGTAGGGGGAGAAGGCAACGGGACATGTCACTCCAAGTGTGCGCCATGCATAGACGCCCTGTGGTGGACTTCGAAATGGACTTCGAGGATTCGAGGTGGACTTACTTCCACATCACCAGCAGTGCGCTGACGTTCAAATTAAATCAGTACCATATATTTGTTCGCATTAAATTGCCTTAATTTTTGTCCGCCTCATGAAAAAATTTTCCTCTTTCTCTTTTTTACTTTCACCAACGTTCGGTAGCAGATAGCCGCCCTTACCCCATCCGGAAGGGCTCCTAATTTCTTTTTTCTTTCTTTCTTTCTTTCTTTCTTTCTTTCTTTCTTTCTTTCTTTCTTTCTTTCTTTCTTTCTTTCTTTCTTTCTTTCTTTCTTTCTTTCTTTCTTTCTTTCTTTCTTTCTTTCGCATTGCGCAATGCTCCCTCCTAACTTTTTCCTTCATCCACGCTGAAGGAAAAAAAACTGGGCCTTCACCCACGTGCTTAGCAGCGCGACACTTGTCTTGCAACAGGCAACGAGAACGGTCATGCGTGAAACAATGAAATGCAACAATGAAATGCGACAACGTGAAATACACGTAACATCGATAAAGGATCAAATTGTCGTACCAGACACGGCTGATCGCCGAAAAGCCCACGAGTGAGAGAGATAGAGCATCAGTTGTTGGAAAATGGAGACAATAAATGTGCAGCACATTATGTTCATGTGACTGGCGCACCATCGAGGGCCCTCATTCGTGTAAACCCGTATTTCTGACACTCGCCATCGCCGGGTTTTTTTCGCGGAATTATCCGCTGCCGCCACCGAAATCTGCAACTCATAGAAGTTAGACTGCACGCAGGTCGATCTCGCAAGCTTTGTATACCAATAAATGCTTTGTTTTCTGTCTCGTACAGTTTCTGTCTCTCTGTCCCGTCTACGGTGTAACTCGCAACACACCCCTGGCATTTCAGAAAACCGCTAGGGAGACTACTGGACGCAAGCACCGTTCGGAGGCGCACTCTTCCGGCTCAGCACGTCGCGCATCCTACGGAAGCGCTTTCATGGACAGGATGCGGGTTCGTCGGCCCTCCGAGCGCGCACCGGAAAATGGCTGGCTGACGGGAGGCACGCCGCGGCCCGGAATTGTGAGATGCTTCGACAAACGAGGCCGGTCCCCGTTTTCTCCGCGCACTGCTCATGCAAGTCGACCAAGAGTTGAGCCGAAGCCCAACACGTGTCTGTGTAAAGCCGGCCGAAAGAAGCGTCACGCATTGTCATGACTCGCAGGTCTTTAAGCATGTAGTACACCACCGAGGAATTTCGAACATCTAGGCCAGGGTCACTAAAGAGTCGACGTTCATCTAAGGTTGTTTTTCTCTGACCTTTGACCTTTTTTTTTATTTTCTGTTAGTTTTCAGAAAACAGTGGCTAAGGGAGTTTATTTATTACAGCGAGAGCTGTTATGAGACCACAACAACAGCCGATTTTGGTGGTGTAGTTGTCCGCCGCCCCCGGTGTCCATAACCGTTGTCGCGCACATTAAGAAAAAAAAAATTTAATACCGAGCGGGATTCGATCCCAGGCCCTCTGCGTGGCACTCGAATATTATACCACAGAGACACGTCGGCCCTTGAAGCTCCTTCCCTAAAAGACCCTATACCGACGACGTGTCGGGCCAGGAATCACGTCAACAGATGTATGGCGTGATAGAAAAATGAATTAACACCCAGGCGTCACACAATGCGAATTCCGTAACGAGTGGGTTCCCACCCATTACAAAGTGCTCAACCATAATTCTTTATCGTCATTAGCCACAGCATCAACAAAATGCCCATAATGCCATACAGATGGATAACGGTTACCTCGATTTTCCGCAGAATGATGAATACGGCATAGTGGCTATTTCCCTACTTCACAAAATTATGATCATTTGTGGCGTCCTGGGTATCCGCGCAATTGTACTTGTAGTATACACACCAGGTAAGTTTACAATGGGCTCGTCTAGCTTGCGCTAATGACTGTGCTGCGTGTTCCGAGCAGGCCTGCCGTTTTTTCCAATACATACCAAGTTGCAGAAGACCTACCACGGTTGCTTGTAGAACACGATACTACCACGTTACTACCACACGAACACGACCTACCACGTGCTTGTAGAACACGGTCTGTCTGTATCAGTTCGCTTCTCCTTAAAAGCACAGCAACGCACTCAATGCCGTCTGCGCTAAGGACGGTGTCGTACAGTATTCAGGGATTCTTTTTCTGAGAAAGGGTCGTGGTCGAGTCCGTCGTAATAAATTTAAAGTATATAGATTGTTATCTTTATTCTTATTCGTAGTTTATTCTATTGTTGCATGTTGTTGCTTTTACCATCCTTTCCCAGCAGCGGGCAGCCAACCGATCTAAGAACTGGTCAACCTTCCTGCCTCTCCTCTTCCTCTTTTTAAATGCGAAGCATTTTTTCGCGAACCTCAGACACTTGTGGGCGGTTTCTATTTACGTATCTATCTATCTATCTAGATATCTATCTATCCGCCGACGTCTGGGCGCCCTCCCGGTCGTCGCCATAGATGTGTAATATACCAAAACTTGCATAGCATAGGTGAGTGTATGACGAACACGATTCACTGGTGATGGCAGGAGATAACGCAAAATACCTGTCGCGTACGTCATAAAAACCCTTTCCCTCAGTCACGTGTGGCACATACCCGCATACCAGAGTTCATGCTATGCGGGTATGTGCCACAGGTGATAACATAGTCTCAATCTACGCAGTAACCGCGAACATACGCATTGACACGGAACGAAAGTGATAATAATAGCAACTGTTGGGGTTTTACGTCCCAAAACCACGATATGGGTTATGAGAGACGCCGTATGAAGGGATCCGGAAATTCTGACCATCCGATATTCTTTAACGTGCACTGACATCGCACAGTACACGGACTTCTAGCATTTCGCCTGCATCGAAATGCGACCGCCGGGACCGGGATCGAACCGTGACCTTCGGGCAGCAGCCGAGCACCGTAACCTGCCCACAGCGGTCGACGCAAGGAAAGTTAGGCAGCTGAAGACAGGCAACCCAATGGAAGACGCTGGGCTACCCTCCACTGTCCATGTGGTCTGCAACGTCGACCACGTGGATTACGCAAAAGCTGGGTTTCATGCTTCCTACAATAACTCTGCCGAGAGGACCATGTCCCTCATGATTACCGGTGACTTCAGCATCGATTTATGAAAAGCCCAACAATGCTGGTTCGTGACGGCAGCATGACGCAGGCTTGGATGTGGACAGGGCATCAAAAGACTTCCCGTGCCACGTCCAGGACAGGAGGCATTATACATCATTTCTTTGTAAAAGCATCTGCGGTCTCACAGCTCTACTATACTCGCACCTCAATACACTTCAGACCGTTCGTAGCGATCATGAACATATCCGATAACAAGTTGTCCATCTGCTGGTGCTCACTGATCACGGTGATGATGACCTCATCAAGAAATGCGGAGAACCCCTTCCAACATGCACAGGGTTTGTGAAACTTGCTTGCATTCTCCGTCATAACCAACTATAACACAACTCTAACACTGCGCATGTATCTGTAAATAGTGCAGTACCGCCTGCGCGTGCCACTCGATTGTGTATAATATCTAGGGACACTTTCCTGGAGCGCCTGACATGTGCATCCATGTTCCTTCATGTCCTATTCGAATTCGCGCTATCCAGTATTGAAAAATAAGCACTACATATCATCTTACTGCGTCTGGTGTTGGTACACCTATGTTGCTGTTGGCATCGTTGTAAGAACTGTAAAACAACGGTTATATAACACATGTGCGACTCTTCAAGATATGGTGTGTGCGCTATACCATTTGCACATTCTCTAGCGTCCATTCCGTAAAGTTTCGCTCAATGTGAAACATTGCGAAACAGTCACCTTATGCGCATGCTTTGCACAACATCGATTCCACGGCCGTGGGATCTGCGAATTTTTCACCTCCCTCTCTACCACGTTGACTTCGAGAAGCAAGCTGATACACTGACAGTCCACAAGTGGACGAACCGCTTTAGTGGGACATAAAAGTGCCCTGCAAGCTGGTACAGTGAAACCTCGGTGATCGATCACAGTCATCGAATTTCGGGGTGATAACGAATTTTTTCGTTGGTCCCGGCCAAGGCCCATTGGCCGCAGCGTAATGGAGTACGGTTGTGCGAACCCGATTTTCACCGCGACGTTTGATACGAACGTACGCTACCGACCAGGTACGAGATGGATCGGTGCTGTCCGCGCTGTCGCGGAAGACGCGCAAGCACGTGCGAGCGCGGGAACGCAAGCGTGGGATCGCGCCGCACCGTCAAATAGTCACAATCACGTAGGTAAGAAACACTTTTCTCAAAGGTGGACAAGGACCGAAGAAGGCGAGGACGGTCTTGGCGAAGGAGTCAGGCCTCACAACGTCAACATACGCGACCGTTGAGGTCACACTTGTGCGGGCACGGGTCGTAAATCTCCAAAAACATCCCGAACACCTACGTGATAACAAAACCAGAACAAGGACCGTGGTCTGCAGTTTTGTGCTTTGATCCATCGTGTAAGCGCTTTTTTTTGTTACTTTTGCTGCATACTTTGGTGCCATGCAAAAAAGCATACTAAAATTTGGCAGGGCTGCTGCTGTCGCGGGTCGCAGCGCACTGGTCATTGATTAAATACGCGTATACGACCGTAATTTATAAGTGCGATATGATTGCCGACTATAAAACCAACTGCAAGCATTCAGGGTTCTTCCTGACGTTGCTGCTCCTGAAAAACAATAAAGGAAAATGTACTGCAGCTTTCTTTGTAGCATTAATTTTCCATGCTTTTGGTGATACGAATTCGGATGCTTTCTTTTTTTTCCTTTCTTTCGTCTTTCTTTTTCTTTCTTCTTTCTTTCTTTCTTTCTTCTCTTCTTTCTTTCTTTCTTCTCTTTCTTTCTTTCTTTCTTTCGCATTGCGCAATGCTACCTCCTAACTTTTTCCTTCATCCACGCTGAAGGAAAAAAACTGGGCCTTCACCCACGTGCTAGCAGCGCGACACTTGTCTTGCAACAGGCAACGAGAACGGTCATGCGTGAAACAATGAAATGCAACAATGAAATGCGACAACGTGAAATAACACGTAACATCGATAAAGGATCAAATTGTCGTACCAGACACGGCTGATCGCCGAAAAGCCCACGAGTGAGAGAGATAGAGCATCAGTTGTTGGAAAATGGAGCACATAAATGTGCAGCACATATTATGTTCATGTGACTGGCGCACCATCGAGGGCCTCATTCGTGTAAACCCGTATTTCTGTACACTCGCCAGCGCCGGGTTTTTTTCGCGAATTATGCCGCTGCCGCCACCGAAATCTGCAACTCATAGAAGTTAAGACTGCACGCAGGTCGATCTCGCAAGCTTTGTATACCAATAAATGCTTTTTTTTTCTGTCTCTGTACATTTTCTGTCTCTCTGTCCCGTGCTACTGTGTAACTCCGCAACACACCCCTGGGCATTTCAGAAAACCGCTAGGGAGACTACTGGACGCAAGCACCGTTCGGAGGCGCACTCTTCCGGCTCAGCACGTCGCGCATCCTACGGAAGCGCTTTCATGGACAGGATGCGGGTTCGTCGGCCCTCCGAGCGCGCACCGGAAAATGGCTGGCTGACGGGAGGCACGCCGCGGCCCGGAATTGTGAGATGCTTCGACACACGAGGCCGGTCCCCGTTTTCTCCGCGCACTGCTCATGCAAGTCGACCAAGAGTTGAGCCGAAGCCCAACACGTGTCTGTGTAAAGCCGGCCGAAAGAAGCGTCACGCATTGTCATGACTCGCAGGTCTTTAAGCATGTAGTACACCACCGAGGAATTTCGAAACATCTAGGCCAGGGTCAACTAAAGAGTCGACGTTCATCTAAGGTTGTTTTTTTCTCTGACCTTTGACCTTTTTTTTTATTTTCTGTTAGTTTCAGAAACAGTGGCTAAGGGAGTTTATTTATTACAGCGAGAGCTGTTACTGAGACCACTAACAACAGCCGATTTTGGTGGTGGAGTTGTCCGCCGCCCCCGGTGTCCATAAACCGTTGTCGCGCACATTAAGAAAAAAAAAATTTAATACCGAGCGGGATTCGATCCCAGGCCCTCTGCGTGGCACTCGAATATTATACCACAGAGACACGTCGGCCCTTGAAGCTCCTTCCCTAAAAGACCCTATACCGACGACGTGTCGGGCCAGGAATCACGTCAACAGATGTATGGCGTGATAGAAAAATGAATTAACACCCAGGCGTCACACAATGCGAATTCCGTAACGAGTGGGTTCCCACCCATTACAAAGTGCTCAACCATAATTCTTTATCGTCATTAGCCACAGCATCAACAAAATGCCCATAATGCCATACAGATGGATAACGGTTACCTCGATTTTCCGCAGAATGATGAATAACGGCATAGTGGCTATTTCCCTACTTCACAAAATTATGATCATTTGTGGCGTCCTGGGTATCCGCGCAATTGTACTTGTAGTATACACACCAGGTAAGTTTACAATGGGCTCGTCTAGCTTGCGCTATGACTGTGCTGCGTGTTCCGAGCAGGCCTGCCGTTTTTCCAATACATTACCAGTTTGCAGAAGACCTACCACGTTGCTTGTAGAACACGATACTACCACGTTACTACCACACGAACACGACCTACCACGTTGCTTGTAGAACACGGTCTGTCTGTATCAGTTCGCTTCTCCTTAAAAGCACAGCAACGCACTCAATGCCGTCTGCGCTAAGGACGGTGTCGGACAGTATTCAGGGATTCTTTTTTCTGAGAAAGGGTCGTGGTCGAGTCCTTCGTAATAAATTTAAAGTATATAATTGTTATCTTTATTCTTTTCGTAGTTTATTCTATTGTTGCATGTTGTTGCTTTTACCATCCTTCCCAGCAGCGGGCAGCCAACCGATCTAAGAACTGGTCAACCTTCCTGCCTCTCCTCTTCCTCTTTTTTAAATGCGAAGCATTTTTTCGCGAACCTCAGACACTTTGGGCGTTTCTATTTACGTATCTATCTATCTATCTAGATATCTATCTATCCGCCGACGTCTGGGCGCCCTCCCGGTCGTCTCCATAGATTGTAATATACCAAAACTTGCATAGCATAGGTGAGTGTATGACGAACACGATTCACTGGTGATGGCATGAATAACGCAAAATACCTGTCGCGTACGTCATAAAACCCTTTCCCTCAGTCACGTGTGGCACATACCCGCATACCAGAGTTCATGCTATGCGGGTATGTGCCACAGGTGATAACAGAGTCTCAATCTACGCAGTAACCGCGAACATACGCATTGACACGGAACGAAAGTGATAATAATAGCAACTGTTGGGGTTTTACGTCCCAAAACCACGATATGGTTATGAGAGACGCCGTAGTGAAGGGATCCGGAAATTCTGACCATCCGATATTCTTTAACGTGCACTGACATCGCACAGTACACGGACTTCTAGCATTTCGCCTGCATCGAAATGCGACCGCCGGGACCGGGATCGAACCCGTGACCTTCGGGTCAGCAGCCGAGCACCGTAACCACTGCACCACAGCGGTCGACGCAAGGAAAAGTTAGGCAGCTGAAGACAGAGCACCCATGGAAGACGCTGGGCTACCATCCACTTGTCCATGTGGTCTGCAACGTCGACCACGTGGATTACGCAAAAGCTGGGTTCAATGCTTCCTACAATAACTCTGCCGAGAGGACCATGTCCCTCATGATTACCGGTGACTTCAGCATCGATTTATGAAAGCCCAACAATGCTTGGTTCGTAGACGGCATGACAGACGGCTTGGATGTGGACAGGGCATCACAAGACTTCAGTGCCACGTCCAGGACAGGAGGCATTATACATCATTTCTTTGTAAAAGCCATCTGCGGTCTCCACCAGCTCTACTATACCTCGCACCTCAATACACTTAGACCGTTCGTAGCGATCATGAACAGATCCGATAACAAGTCATGTCCAGCTGCTGGTGCTCACTGATCACGGTGATGATGACCTCATTCAAGAAATGCGGAGAACCCCTTCCACACATGCACACGGGTTTGTGAAACTTGCTTGCATTCTCCGTCATAACAACTATAACACAACTCTAACAACTGCGAATGTATCTGTAAATAAGTGCAGTACGCCTGCGCGTGCCACTCGATTGTGTATATATATCTAGGGACACTTTCCTGAGTAGCGCCTGACATGTGCATCCATGTTCCTTCATGTCCTATTCGAATTCGCGCTATCCAGTATTGAAAAATATAAGCACTACATATCATCTTACTGCGTCTGGTGTTGGTAACACCTATGTTGCTGTTGGCATCGTTAAGCAACTGTAAACAACTGGTTATATAACACATGTGCGACTCTTCAAGATATGTGTGTGCGTATACCATTTGCACATTTCTCTAGCGTCATTCCGTAAAGTTTCGCTCAATGTGAAACATTGCGAAACAGTCACCTTACTGCGCATGCTTTGCACAACATCGATTCCCACGGCACGTGGGATCTGCCGAATTTTTCACCTCCATCTCTACCACGTTGACTTCGAGAAGCAAGCTGATACACTGACATGTCCACAAGTGGACGAACCAGCTTTAGTGGGAACATAAAAGTGCCTGCAAGCTGGTACAGTGAAACCTCGGTGATACGATCACAGCTCATACGAATTTCGGGGTGATACGAATTTTTCGTTGGTCCCGGCCAAGGCCCATTGGCCTGCAGCGTAATGGAGTACGGTTGTTGCGAACCGATTTTCACCCAGCGACGTTTGATACGAACGTACGCTACCGCCCAGGTACGAAGAGGTGCTGTCCGCGCTGTCGCGGAAGACGCGCCAAGCACGTGCGAGCGCGGGAACGCAAGCGTGGGCATACGCGCCGCACCGTCAAATAGTCACAATCACGTAGTAAGAAAAACACTTTTCTAAAGGTGGACAAGGACCGAAAGAAGGCGAGGACGGTCTTGGCGAAGGAGTCAGGCCTCACAACGTCAACATACGCGACCGTTGAGGTCACACTTGTGCGGGCACGGTCGTAAATCTCCCAAAAAACATCCCGAACACCTACGTGATAACAAAACCAGAACACAGGACCGTGGTTCTGCAGTTTTGTGGCTTTGATCCATCGTGTCAAAGCGCTTTTTTTTGTTACTTTTGCTGCAGTACTTTGGTGCCATGCAAAAAAGCATACTAAAATTTGGCAGGGGCTGCTGCTGTCGCGGGTCGCAGCGCACCTGGTTCATTGATTAAATACGCGTATACGGACCGTATATTTATAAGTGCCGATATGATTGCCGACATATAAAAACCCAACTGACAAGCATTCAGGGTTCTTCCTGACGTTGCTGCTGCCCTGAAAAACAATAAAGGAAAATGTACTGCAGCTTTCTTTTGTCGCATGCTAATTTTCCATGCTTTCTGGTGATACGAATTTCGGATGATACGAATATCTTTGGTGGTCCCGGGAGATTCGTATCACCGAGGTATCACTGTATTCAATTGAACTAGCCCCTGATGAAGAACAGAGGCAAACGTAATGAAGATGGAGCTCCACAACTCAATGGGTTACAGTAGGAGACTCACATTATAATAATTAAATTCTCATTGTTTTGGTCATGGTTAAAAAAAACGACGATGGAGGAGTCAACGACGCCATACAGCTTGCAGATATTATTACTAGATTAAACTACGTCGAAATCATACGCAATTCCTTAAATGTTCGAATGATTCATGCATAACATAGCATTAACGTTCGATCGTAGAATACCGATTAGGCCTCTGCATGACAGAAACTATTCTCGGTACTCCTTAAATGAAACCCAACATATTCACGACAGAACTGTAGCTCTAAGCCACGAGTTTAATTTATGATTTTTTTTATTCGGGCGAGTTTCCGCGAGCAAATGTTTTGCAAGTTAACGAAAAGCCGAATCCGTAAGCTTTCGCACTCAAACCAAATAACTTCGTAGTGTTGTTTTATTTCTTATTTTATTTCAAAGTGAGACGTTTTCACAAAATAAGTAGTGCATCTGATAGACACTATGCTGCGTAAGCGCAGGACAGATAATTCCTTTCTTGAGAAGCAGTTTTTTTTTCCTAGTGTGCGCAATTCAACTAGGGCATCGAGTTATTTTATAGCGAAAGCCAGTCACGCTGCAATGAATTAGCTTCGAACCTTGCATAACACCACCTGCAGAACCGATCTCGTATGAGACTTCGAAGTATAAACAAAAAAGAAACTTTGAAGCCGATTGTCCGGACGGGCAACGAGCCATCAGACTGCTCCCTCGTTCAGATACCGGCTGTTAAAGGATTAAGCTAAAGGCGGATCAGGGCTCGAATGCGGCCGCAGTGCTAAACCTTTACTGACAGTGTGTGTCGCCGCACGAAATAAGCACGTTGAGACTCAATGGAACGATGTCAGACAAACTTGCAAAAAGTTACTGCTCATATATTGGGGCCCTGTAACCTTCGTCGATGGGCTTAAAGACAGAATATACAGCATTTCAGCGTAGCGCCATTTATGACACCGTTGCGTCCTGAATATGCAAACTGATATTGTTAGATACACAAAAATATTTGCTTATCTGTTCACATCATTAGCCTTAGCTTCGATATTAAAAAAAGAAAGGTAATTTCTTCCATCATAGTCATGTTTGATGTATAGTTTAGTCATCAAAGTGATATTTCTAACTGTAAATGGCGAATGGCTACGAGATTACAAAAAAGAAAAGAAAGAAAAGAAGTTTAATAAACGTAACAGAGTGCACTGCTCGTTTTGCGCCTCGCATTCCGCGTATATTTCGATTTTCCATATATATGTGTGTTGCCGAAAAACAAGGGCAATAACGTTTTTTGTATCTGTGCAAGCAGCCATACGGAGGAAGTAGCCAATCCATCACTCGAGCCGCTAAGCCCCGATGTATACCGCTGCTGCAACGCCGCCAAAGCGTGAAATATAGATAACCCTACCATTATTTCCGTTCTCCTACGTGCCATGTTTGATCAGGTGTAACTTCCCGCAAACGCGGTTTCCAATACAAGCTACCACCGGTGGCTTTCAGGTCTATCGAAGCGGAGCATCTCTCAATGAATTCTCATGGCGCCGCTGCCCGGAAAGAGATGCCCATTTTTCGCTGTCGCTCGGTTTCACTGCCCCCACAAAGCCAAGGGAAAAAAATGTTCCACATTGTTGCGTAAAGCTTATCACGGCAAAGCTGGTTGATCCTCAGCTCGTCGAGCTGCAGCATGGGAATCACAACGCCGGCGCCGATTGGATCCAGCGTGCTTGGCCGAAGAAGCGACAGCCAAAGGACGGCGATGGCCGGATCCGAAATACGCTGAAAACTTGCCACTCTGAATGTGTTGGAATCGCTGTCCCTGAGCCACGATGTAAGCAACTGTGGCGGTTGGTGTGGCGACGGCTCGGCGGCCGCTGCTCCTCGGCGCGGCGGCGGCTTGGCTATTTTTAGCACGGGTGGCACGCAGCGGGGGAGGTTGCTATAGCAACGGCGCAGCAGGTGTTTTGTTGTTAACGGACGTCTTACTGCCCGCTTTAACAGCTTCGCTGTTGAAGTCGATAATAGTTGAAGATGAGCCCATGCAATAGGATACGCCAGTCTGTTGTCTTACGGGACAAATGCAAAACCAAGAAGACGGGAGACGATAACGGAAGTGTTCAAACAAATACTCGGAAACAGAATACTGAAAAAAAAAAGAAACGCGAGGCGTGCCAAAAACTCACTATTTACTGACTCCCCACATTACGCACTACATACAAGGCGTTTTGACGTTCTTTCTGTCTCTTCTTGTTTCTTCCAGTTGCAACCTTGCACCACGTATTTCAAGTAACGATGCACCAACTAGCCCAACATAACATACTGTTAAGATACAAGGCAAGCATGGGTCTCCCTCCGGCGTGGCGTGTGGTGGACTCCCGGATAACGCCCGCCCACGTTTTGTGGTATTGTCCGGGTGGCCGTGCACCCACGGGAGAGAGCGTCGGACACATACGTACTAAACTAAGACCTGCGACCCTGGAGAAGTGGCTGGCGCACTCCTCCCATGACATCTTGAAGGCACTGCTCGAACATTTGAAACTTTAGACCTGCCTAACGACTAGGCCTTGCTTCGTTTAGTGGACCCGGACAGGGTTCACTTACTTTTTCTTTTTAATAAAGTTGTTCTGTCTCTCTCTGAAAAAATAACGTTTTTAAAGCGAAGCTGTCTTTGTGTACCCTGTGCCGCCGCCGCCGCCGCCGCCGTAGTAGTAGTAGTAGTAGTAGTAGTAGTAGTAGTAGTAGTAGTAGTAGTAGTAGTAGTAGTAGTAGTAGTAGTAGTAGTAGTAGTAGTAGTATAGTAGTAGTAGTAGTAGTAGTAGTAGTAGTAGTAGTAGTAGTAGTAGTAGTAGTAGTAGCAGTAGTAGTAATAGTAGTAGTAGTAGTAGTTGTTGTTGTTGTTGTTGTTGTTCTTGTAGCAGTAGCACGGTCGAACCTGCATATAGCAAACTCGCTACATAACGGGAATTAGTTCGATATATTGCATAGTTCGATATCAAACTCCTAAAACATTTACCGCCCTTTGGGTGCGGATTTTGGTGCGCAAGTTGGCTTCGCAACACCGCTTGGCGATAATGCAAAAAAGGCGGCTTACAACAATACGCGAGGATTTTTAACGCGATAGCGTTAAAGAGCTCGTATCGCAGAAATTCCGCCGTCGACGTCGGCGTCGGCGCCGTTGGTTGTGAGCTAAAAATCATCATCTTGTCCGTGACCGAAAAATCTAAAAAGCTGCAAATAAAATAAATAATAAATATGTTGGGTCCGAGTGAGAATCGAACCCAGGCCGTCTGCGTGGCAAGCAGGTGTTCTACCACACAGCCACGCCTCTGCTTGGAGCGGCACTAAAAGTAAGTTTCATGCTTCACTAAAATACGCGTCCTGTATACAGGTGTGACAGTACGAGATGTAAAATCGCAGTAATATTGCGTGGTACAAGCGTACATTGCCATCGGGTGTCACACCATGTCAATATCATAACGACTTGGTGGTTTAAATACAGCCACCCACACACACATTACTGCGCATATTCCCTTAAGACCACGTAGTGGGTGCATCGCAACTTCGAAAAAGTTTCTTGCGCATAATTGCTCCTGGTTGAAAGCATGCTACCCATTACATAAGGCCCACACCTTAGTGCGCGCATTCTGTTAAACACTCGTAGTGGTCGAAGTACGCACTTGGGGCAGGATATCGCTGTCGCGTTCAACTCGTAAAGGCGAAGCCTAAGCGTCCCCCAATTTTTTTTTATTTTTTTTATTTTACACGGTTTGTGGTTGGGGATGCGGGTTATATGCAGGCGTAGGTTGTAGACGAGAAAATACGGCATTGAAATAAACAGCTACTCAACATCTTAACACGCAGCTGTGCGTGCTCTTCAGGCGACGGAAGCCTCCAGTCTGCCTTGACCATAATGTCATATGTCAATGTCATAATGTCAACGTTCAATATCATACTCAACGTGCTTCTTGGGCTGATGTACGCAGCAGCGACATCGGACTTCTTTTCTCTATGTTCGACTGTGCTGATTACTGCCAGCTTTGCGGAGAATAGCCAGGTTCTTCCGTTCTACAGCAGCCATTGCGTTAACAAAGGGAGCTGAGAAGCGAACGGCGACCTCGCATCACTGCCGCGACAATGAGGAATCATGGGAGAAAGTTCGCGATGACAATCGACAGTTTCTACTCTCCCTGCGCGGCGCCCTCCTAATCACACCGCTCCTTCTCCCAAATGGACCCTTCCGTGAGAAAAAGCCAACCTCTTGTGAGGGAAAGCCAACTTCTCGGAGCGTATCGCACTGCCCGATTTTCGATATAGCAGGTATTTCGGCTATTTCTGTCCGATGTAGCCGTAAATTTTCCTATATATTGGCGTCAAAACATTGCCGTACTCGAAAATAGTTTGATGTAAGGGACAACTCGATTTACCCGAGTTCGATATTGTCGGATATGACTGTAGCAGCAGGCGCAGCAGCAGCAGCAGCAGCAGCAGCAGTAGTAGTAGTAGTAGTAGTAGTAGTAGTAGTAGTAGTAGTAGTAGTAGTAGTAGTAGTAGTTGTTGTTGTTGTTGTAATAAGCGTCATGCAGTTCACGTGACCAGAGGGTCCGTGAATAATAATAAATAAAACAAAATAAGTTTCCTTTGCCAGGTGGGGTTGCAACTTGGGCCCTCATGGTCCAAGTGTCGCAAGTGTCGCAACCACAAAGCTATACACCCACGCTCGCACAATCAGATGTACGCGCACGCATTTCAAACCTGTAGCCGCGGATTCACGACACCAGGGGATCTCGCTAGCTCATCACATGCACTCGCCCGCTTACATATTTGCTTCCGATGGTTTTTCAAGGCATGGAACTGGCTGAATTTTTTTCTTCTGTCTGGGTAATGTAACTAGAACGAATGAAAGCTCTTTCTCTGTTTCTTTTTTTTTATTTCTAAGTAATCAATATGCCGCACCGTCAGCATGTGCGCTGTTCGCTTCTCTGACTCTCCGTCTATATACGATCACGCAAGCCGCACATGGTTGCGCAAACACACGCACACACACGCACGCACATCTGTACGTCGAGTAGCCGGCAATTATTCAGCGGGTCTCGTCTCGGCCGGAGAGGCGCTCGGGGTGCTTCATCATTCTGACTGCAGATGAGGGCGGCCGCACTCGCTTCCCGCGGGAACACAGCCGGAATGAGAACGGTAGTGGCCAGCGCAGCAACAGCTGCGCATCCTCCTCCACCCCCTCCCCCCCATGTCTATTCTATTTTGCTCTTCCGCCACCACAACTCCGACCCCGTCAGCTGACCGTCTCGCGAGGGCAGAGCGCCATTTGTCACGACACGCTATCGAATTCCCATCGACGTTGCGAGATGTATCCGTAAGCTGCTCAAACTTTCTTTTTCTGTTACGCTTCCTTCCTGAGATACGCGTTCTTTTTTTTTTTTTTTCAAGCGGGTTTCCCGAGCACGGTCACTCCGAAAAACAATACAACAGGACCTGCCGCGTTCATAGATTCACGACAGGTCCAAGCTCGGGTTGGTGTTTAGCATTCCCGCCACCTGTACCTTGCAGGCCACAGGACAACGTGCGACTGCGTTGCTAAGGCAGGTAATCGTTTGCTTTGATTTGCGGGTATACACACAAACAGACCGCCTTCGAGTGCTTATTTTTATATGCCTCATACATAATTTGGCTGCGTTAGAGAGCTAGGCTATACATGTAAAGTAGCGAGCTGATGTTGGGACCATGGCACCAGCAGTATATAATATATTGTAAGCTCGTTTAACGTGCTTTATTGTTCTCACTCAATCTCACCCTCGATCTTCAACTTGGCTGTGTAGACTATGTACACTAGGTTTAAACATGTTCCGGCTGCAACAACAACAACAACAACAACAACAAGAAAAGAAATATCTTTGTGGCACCGGCTCATCGCCACAATCGTGCCATGACTGTGCACACTGCACAGACGCTCTTTTTCTTTCTTTTTTTTTCGCGATCACATCTGCTAGGCAGGAGACCCGCTTTTATTGGGTATTGACCCAACTGCAGCGGAATATCAAATGTTTACTTACTTATTCTAGGTTGAGTCAAGTAGTTAGAGGCCGGGGTAACACGAAATATAATTTGGAGTAGCTATAATAAAAATGGTTTATCTGTAATCCGTCTGCATTTCTGATAAAATGATAATTACCTTTCCTGGCAATGGAAACGCCGGTGTCGAAATTCTTACTCCGCGAAACCGGTAATGAGAATGTAGTTGTAGAAGCAGGGCCATTAAATGGTTGCGGGAATTATCGATGAAGCGCATAGAAACGTGCTTAGCCGACCGAGCGGCCTAATGCATGGCGTTCGGAGCGGTCCTCGCCTATGAGTAAAAGCGCGCATGCCTAATCTGTATTAGCCAATGTTATAGGCGTATGTCTACCCATCACGAATATCGCAATAGTAATATTAAATCGACCACGGACGGCTACGGAGGGACACTTGTTTGTAGTTCGCGTCGATGTCTACCCGACTATTACACTTATATATAAAACTGAAGTTCAGACATTTGCATGGCATTTTCACCTACAACAAAAAATATTAGGGGTTTTACGTGCAGGAACATAAATTTGATACGATACTAGACAAGAAAAAAAAGGGGGCGAGGGGGCATTGATGCTGACTGCCTAGAATTTTTTAGTGCACACGTAACTGTAAATATGTGAATGCATTCGAACCCGCCACTTCGTGCACTTGCTTAACATCGCAACGGATTAGCCATTTAACTATACAGCGGCGAATCCATTCAAAATCAGCTATACTGTGAAGTCATAATTACACGTTTGCTAACTCTGCGGAAATAAACCTGCTTGCGAAACCAATTACTGTCAAGAAGAAAATATTAAAGGTTGCAAAATAGTTAAGGTGCTGAGAAAATAAGGTTCTGCTTTACTTTTGTCTCGAATAGCTGACGGATTCTCTCAATTATTTTATTAATTTCCACACCTTCACAAGTATCGTTCTTACATAACAAAAACGATCGCGAGTTTTTCGCGCTAAAACACCAGTGAAAATTTTCAAAGTGCTGTATTTTTGCTGCAACCTAGTGCACTGGCCGGCGAAGAAAGGCAATACCTAAAAAAAGAAAGATGCAACTTTGTAGCATCAGTTTCACCAGTTGTCATTCTGTTGTCCATGCCGGACATTACGAGGTCGCCATTTTTGTCCCAAACTTCAGCACAAGGCGCACGTTCTAATACTTGGTCGTCATTCGACAACGGCCGAGGAAACACGAATTCGAGGACTGGCCAGCGTTATTGTATTTCAAAACTCCAAATCCGCGGACCAAAGCCGAGCTGCAGAGAAGATACGGGAAAATAAAGGGCAAGAAATATTTGCCAATAAACTTTCTTGGAAGCTTTATGGCAGGCATTCGATCTAGCCGTTGGTCTTGACGGCCTCAATTGCTTATTGTACAAGAGACGACATATCGAAGTTCGTGATGAGAGACACAAAGTTCTAAAGACAAGGACGCTGTTCTCCGCAGCTGCCCAGCATCTGGTGCGAGGACCTCAAAAGGATTGCGACAAAAGGCCCCGTATGCGGTACACAGGAAAAAAAAAAGTCCTTGCTTCCTTGTCAGTTTTTGTATTCGAGCCACAGCCACGGGATATAAATTGCTACTACGCAAGCGCTGGAAGGTCACTTGAGAAAATATTAAATGCGGGATCAAAGCACTACGCAAGCGCCATATACTTTCTAAAGATTCTTTTTTTGTTTGTGTTCTTTTATACGGGTTGGAAGTAGGGCAAAGCTCGAAAGTTTGAGTTTGGAGGAGCAATATAACAGAAGCAGCTGATGCATCTGTGTCAAACATTCGCCACACACTTTCGCATTGTTTCAAGCTTCTATTCTTTTGAAGTTTTGCAAAACGCAAACCGAGTTAGACGTCTCCGCAGTCCTAGAAAATAAACAAAGAGGCGGGTATTACATAGTGAATAATGCAGAACATCATACAATTGTCATTGTAATATTTTTCACTCTTTCACGCTCAAGTGCGTTTGCTATAAAAAGAAAATGAAAGCTATAGTTCCACCTCAAGTGGAAGCTGTACGATCTGCGGAGCGCTGATTCACCTTAGTTTCTCTTGTGTTTGTCCTGTGTTTATCGGCTCTTTTCTGTTGTTCTTTTTTTGTGTGTTCTTTTCTTGTGTTTATGTGCTTTTTTGTGCTCGTTTATGTTTTTTCGTGTGATTATGTGATTTTTTTCTATCATCTACTCTTCTTTTCTTTTGATTGTCTGACTTGTTTTGCGATTAGCATCTGTTTTATGTTCATGGCGTCATTTCTGCTGTTTTATTACTGTTTGCTGCTCCGGGCGCTGTGCGTCTAACTCCCGACGTTGGCGTTTCGCTGTCGCTTTGCTGGCTTGGACAGGAGAGTGAGCCCTTCGGCGAACTGCTGTTCCAAGCGTAAAGCCTGCTCGGCTTATGTGCATCAAACGTGGTTCCTGCATGACACCAACGCGAAACTTGAGACTGCGTGCCACTAGCGAGAGGCATCAGACGGCGACAGGGCAGTCTCTTAAGCTGCCCCACAGTTAAAAAAAAAAGGGACCTGATGTATTACGTGCCAAAGCAACGGCGTGATTAGGATGCTTTATGGGCGTTCGTACCCAAGTGTGTATCCTGTGGATTAAAATTTTAAATGTACCAAACCGTACAAACATATTACCCCAGCAATCAATGTCACCCCCTTATTTCTTTAGGGCGGCAAGTATTTTCACTCACAGTAAAAGCTCGGTACTTCATATATTTTTTTTTGTAAAAATGCAACACTAATCATTGATATTTCGGAACATTAACGGTACTTGAGACTTACAGTGGCACAGATAGTAAAAATATGTTTCTCCGTAATATGCAATACCAGCGGAAAAATCCCTTCTTTGATGGGTAAAACGTCCACGAAATGAACACGTAGGACGCTATTACAAGCATACTTTATCATAAAACTTGCTGACGTGCACATTTCAACCATTTGATTCACCGCGAGCAGACGTGCTCAGTCTGGCTTCTAATAACCTTTGCCTCCCATAAATGGTGCCCAGGCAGTACTTACCAACTATATTGTTATAACGGCATTCACCAAAGGTTCAAAATATAAAGAAATCGGCAGATCCCACGCAGTGTGGGAATCGATGTAATGCGAAGCAGCCAGTATAGAGCTGCATACATCGTCTTGTTTGTCATTGAGGCTAAGGAAGTCATTCATGTCGTGACATCTAGTTCGCTATATATCGCGAGATTGTCATACATGCATGCTTGTAAAATCTGGTATATGCCACGCTAATGAAACATCTATTCTGCTATCTATATACGATGCGTGACCTGATATTTATGTTCGTCACGTACTGCTGTCATGCTATACCAATTTAGGTTAATATCCAGTTAACAAAACGGCCGCCAGCGCACCATGAGCGTGGCACGTAAGTAATGCTGTGCATGACATGCGGGTCATTATTGCCATGTTACCATCTATTATTTGTGTTCATCACATAGTTGCCACCCGCTATACAAATTTTGGTGCGTATCAAGCTAGCGAAACGGCCGCCAGCGCACCATGAGCGTGGCACGTAAGTCATGTACATAACATGCGTGTCATGATTTTCATGTTACCACCAGTTATTTGCGTTCGTCGCACGGTCACGTCGCGAGATATCAATTTTGGTGTATATCAAGCTATCGAAACGGCCGCCAGCGCCCCATGAGCGTGGCACGTAAGTCATGCTGCACATGATAAGCGTGTTATGATTTGCACGTTAAGACCTGTCAATTATGTTCGTCATACACTCTTGTCACGTCATACCAATTTCGGCATATATCAAACTAACGAAACGCTCGCAAGAGCACCAAATTGTGGCATGTAAATCATGTCGTTTATGACATCGATATCATGATTGTCATGTTATGACCTGTCATTTACGTTCGTCATACGGTCATGTTACGCCATACCAATTTTGGTGTACATGCCATTAACGAAACGGCCAGGAGAGCACAAAGTCGTAGGCGGCTAGATAGATAGATAGATAGATAGATAGATAGATAGATAGATAGATAGATAGATAGATAGATAGATAGATAGATAGATAGATAGATAGATAGATAGATAGATAGATAGATAGATAGATAGATAGATAGATAGATAGATAGATAGATAGATAGATAGATAGATACGCTCAAAGTCGCAAAAGTTCGCTATGAAATGCTTCGCATTTAAAAAAAATCAAGGCAGTTTCGCACTAGTTGTGTCAAGCCTGTAGGAAGTGAGGAGCTAAGTAGCCTTCTCTGTTTCTCTTTATGTTTATCTTTCTTTCTTTCTTGATCTTTCCTTTTTCGTTTTCCTTTTCTATCTTTTGTCTCTATTTTGTCTCTGTTTATTTCTATTCTTTCCTTTCTCTTTTTTCCTCTTATTTCTTTCTCTCTATTTATCGCTTCCACTTCTTACCTCTTTCACATCTTTCTCTCTCTTTTTCCCCTTTCTTTCTCTATATTTCTCTCCCCTTTTTCTATGCTATGTTTTACTCTCTCCCTTCCACATTTCCCTTCTCCTCACCCTCACATCGCTCCGCTTCACCTTCACTTCCCTTTCCCAACCCCTTGCTATACTATACTATACTATACTATACTATACTATACTATACTATACTATACTATACTATACTATACTATACTATACTATACTATACAACGTTATGTTTTGCTCTGCTAGCGTACCTGGATAGCCTAGTGGTTACGATAATCGACATCTGATTGTGGGTACGCGTGTTCGATCCCTTTCTCTCTTTATTCTTTTTATCTCTCTTTCCTTCTCTCTCTCTCTGTACTCGTTCTCTCGCCCATCCGAGTTATTGCATCCCACTATAGACAAATCGGCGCAGCGAGAGAGCGGACGCCGCGCGCACATGTTCGCGGAGCGAAGCAGAGAATGAAGACGAGGACGAAGATGAGCGCGTGCCGGCCGAGTTATGGCGATGCACGCGCTAGAAAGGTAGAGGCCATTCATGAGGATGATAGTTTATGCGAACTCGTAACGGCATAACGAAAAGAGTAACAGCCCCGCTGTAAAAAAAAAAAAAGAAAGAAAACTGGAGTTTCAAGCCTAAACGTTGAAATCATAACTATATTTGGTCCATTGCTTCAGCCGCTCCCAGTGAAGCATGGCGAAGACGATTTGTCTACGCTGCAGGTTTCTTCCGCACTTGAGCGCGCTATCTCCGAAACCCTGTTAATCTTCGCCTTTCACCAAAACGCTGAGACTGAAGTACAAGTTTCTTTCTTATCCCTTTATTTAAAACTTGCGTGTCTTTTTTTATGATAACCCAGTTTTATATAAGCTGAAAACCATGAAACACTATCGCCTACCCAATCTTTCGAAAATTCACTGCTGCTCCAGGCACTGTCGCTCGGCCTTCGTGATTGATATTGCCATGATAACACAGTCACCATTACCCTGGCATAAATTACGAGTGCCATAAGTAAAGGAAATTTCTGAATTAGCGGGTGGGTGCGCTCTCAGCTAGCACTGCATACTGCGGAAGTATTTTTCTTCCTCAAAATCTAAATAAATACCACCGCGTGGCTGGAGATCGTTGGCCTGTTTCTTCTGGCTTCCTGTAGTCTTATCCAAACTTCAAGAACGTGATTATTAATCTTGAGCTTCCTGATTGCCCCCTAGATTAATGATAGCACGCACTCAAGGGAGGAAAGAGAAGCCGTTATATTTTCCATTCTCCTCAGAGGCAGAAAAAATATGCAGTAATATTTTTAATGGGATACGGGTATTCACAAATGTGGAAAGTCAGTTACAGTTTCAATTTGTCCTATAACTGCGAAGTTCTGCTTGAAAGAAACTGTAATATTTTCTGCGTGGGTTCAGAACGAGCTCTTTGTATTTAGTCCATAAAGTGCGCGGCTTATCAAACTTGTTGTTCCTGACTGCCCCAATCTTAAAAGAAGATGACACGCCAGGAGTGGACGTAACGGTCTTGACAGTCATGTACGCCATTACTAATCAACATTTTCTATCAGAACGAGATCAACCAATTCGAGAAAATAGGGCGGGCAGTATAGAGTCTCGGCGACTACTACGTTAACTGCGAATGCGTGTCGTCCCCACGCAGTTTTCAAGACACACGCGCTTAATTCTTTAATACATACATACATACATACATACATACATACATACATACATACATACATACATACATACATACATACATACATACATACATACATACATACATACATACATACATACATACTGATTGGCGGATGAATGAAATGCTATTTTTAAACAGCAAACGCAACTACCTCCCACAGGAAGTGTGACCTGAGCAAAAAGCAGCCCTAGGATAAAACTAGGCTTCGACAGATTATTCTTTTGGTGCGCCAGTATGTTTGCGGCCCGCGTACAAACAGCACTCCTGAATTCACATCCATTGTTTCTGCCGCGCCATTGAAGGTTGGGCGAACAACAATGCGCGGAATGAGCTCGTGCCGGCACCAGCATGCGGGCTAAGACGAAAGTAACCATGTGCACTGTCAACGCAGAGTCTCTATAGTAAACGTGCCGGAAGCTGGGCAAATAGAACCTGCGAGGCCGGCATCGTGTTTACAGGTCGTGCATGACGCCCGTTCTAAGTTCGAATACATTAGCGAGCAGAACTTTAGCCGTCTACAGTTAGTTTTACTGCACGCAATATTTATCCAAGTGCCGTCGCGCGAAGCCTCATCCGGCAATGCCTCATCCGGCAAAGCTTCGTAGCGCTGATGCTGTAGCGTAAGACGTACACACTGATACGACACTCTCCCTTCACGCGCGCGCGCGCGCGCGCGCGCACACACACACACACACACACACACACACACACACACACACACACACACACACACACACACACACACACACACACACACACACACACACACACACACACACACACACACACACACACACACACACACACACACACACACACACACACACGCACACACACACACACACACACACACACACACACGGCTCTTTCTGCTTATGTTCTAGATTTGTTTTTCCCTACTTATAGTAACCAGGCATAGTTAATGGGTTAAAAACCACCTAATTTTGCCTCAACGTGAACTTCTTCTGTGGTCAGTCACATGGCCACTGCGGGATTAGTACAAATGATTACAAAGATGAGGCTTATCTGGTACCATCGTTATTTCTTCATGTGCATTCCCAGGATTTCGGTACACCTTAAGGTTACTGTACAGCATATACAGTAACTCTAGAACACCTGTACGGGGCGCGCCATCTCTCGGCGGCAGCAAGGGCATCCTGCCATAACTAAATAGGAAAGAGGCGAAAAAAAATCACATCTCTTGAAGAAAGCTAGTTATGAAAATCGACTCCGGGTTCTATACAGCAGAGACCTACTGGAACATCTTGGCAAAATTGCAGTATCGGACTACAAAGCGGGTGACTTCACAGAACAAGTGAACAGCACCCTTTAGAAACACGCGGGGCCCCATTGTAAATCATTAAACACTCTGGGAAGCCACACGGTTTGTAGTGCGACGCTGTAATTTTAACAAAATGTTCAAATAAGTCTCTGCTATATAGAACCGGGAGTCGTTTTTGATAACTAGCTTTTTTAATCAGAGATAATTTTTTTCGCCGCTGTCACCGACAAGAGGTGGCGCTGCGTGCACATGTCCTCAAATCCTGGTCATGATATTCCTCGTCCTTGAGGCTGACGCAAAACGTAAGTGCGCGACCTTGAAAAGTCGCGAACATAGTGCGTCTTAAATTCTTGACACAATTCCGTAGATTTAGAGGAAGGTATACTTCAGTGAGTACGCGTCGGACAGGAAGGAGCAGGAGAGAGAGGAAAGACAGGGAGGTTTGTCAGTTCAGAACAGCCGGTATGTTGCCCTGACCTGAGGAAGGGGACGATGAAGTTTGAAAGCTATAAGTGTAAAAAAGGATGCACGCAAAAAGAATAGGGCCCCTACGTGAAAATACCAAAATCCGGTGATACACGTTGTTCTCATCCTACGACTGTGACAGCACGACAAGCATGCTTTGGAACTCGCTACCTTCTTAGCTTGGCAAAAAGAAAGTTCTACGGATCACCTTGTCTCCCATGCTCTTACAGCTGATGATGCACAGCTAATGAGCCAGTGTGCAGCTAATATTGGCTAGAAGGAATCCTTACAGCCATTCGTTATTTCAAACGTAAAACTCTCAATCTAGCCCAATAATAATAATAATAATAATAATAATAATAATAATAATAATAATAATAATAATAATAATAATAATAATAATAATAATAATAATAATAATAATAATAATAATAATAAAGAACCTTTCTTGTCATTTCCCACGTCGCTCTCAAACTGCCGGTGCCGGAGCAGGTGCCTCTAAAATCTTCACTCCTCAAACCCCATTTGGTCCATTATCTTGGCACGGAGCTTAAAATAAAGGGCAGCGGGCGCAGCTAGAATGAAGTCGACAAAACTACTGCGTAGCTTTCCTTTCTCCTGGTAGTAAGGAGACGGCGTCTTCGAAAACGGCTCGTTCGAACTTCTCTCACCACCCGCGCCAATCGTTATACCCCTCTCATTGAGTCGTTTGAAAACGCCCCGTCCGTCTAATACAGCGGGGATTGGGTGGTCCCCTTTTTACAAGGGCTCTCTCGGCTGCTGGCCGTAATAACGCGGCTGTCGAAAGATGGACAACGGGTGTGCACCAGCTGCGGAGCGCACAGGCGTCCCTCTCATTTTTTCAGGCTGCCCCTAGCCTTTCTCCCAATCGGTGTTTCAAGTTCTCAAAAAAATAAAAGTTCTTTATCGTTCCTGGAAAGAAAGCTTTGTGTACATACCGACGGCAGCGTGGGCCCTTTTATAACGCTGCGATGGACGTAGGGGCAGGCGAACGCTTTCTTCGGGATTCGAAAAATAGAGCGACCCACCGCCGCCTTCTAACGATCTGTGAGCGATCGTTGGACGCCTATAGGGGAAAACAGCTTTTCTCCATCCAAGCTGCTCGCAGCGTCTGCTGCCTCCGGCGAACTGAATCGCCTGTCCCCCCTCCCTCTGTCGTCTTTATTCCATGCACAGCCTTACATCATCCCGCCACCATTGAAACAAAAGACATTTTCCTCGGTTTCTTTCCCTCTCTCTTTCGCTCTGAGATGTTGTGTGTGTTTGTTCCAAACTTTCGTTTTCGAGGCCGAAGCGAGAGACCGCGATGCTAATGCTCGCCATATTTCGTCCCATCGCCGTCTCCTGACACGCCCCTTTCGTGTGAGTGGCGCGCGCGAGCCCTCCTCGTGCTTGTTACGCGCGCGCGGTCCACTTCGCCTCTCAAACGCCGTCTTTATTCGCTCTCTTTTTGTTTGGCGCCTTTTCAATGAATTCTTGTGCGGCGAACGCTGCGCGGCCAAACCAACCGTTCAGCTGGCCGGTATCGATGTCGTACAGGCGGATTCATTCGCACCGTTCACGACGGAAAATGGAAGCGTGCATAATACATGTTCCGAAATATGCGCAGTATAATGCGACCCACTCAGTCGACGCTTTGATGATCTGCGAGTGAAATTGGCTTCTCCGCGTTCGGCGCGCTCGTGCGTGTCGTTTCGTTCGAGCAAATAGCTCTATCTGCAGTCGTTTTCGCTTCTTTTCGTGGTTGTCGCATTTTCACCGCAGATACATCACCGATGCAATCTGCGCGTTGTCTGAAGTTGCGGCGCGTGCTGATCGCCATATGCTAACTGTTCCGACTCTTTGGGAAGCATACGCTATTAAACGAGAGCGTTAGACCACATGAAGGTTTAGACGTAGTTGAGTACTAGAGAACGACAGCCTCCCTTCTTCTCCCTCCTCTCTGTGGTAGCTGCGGAAGTGGGTTCTGTCGTCGACAGAGGAGCATTGCAGTCACCCTCCATGCCGTCGCTTGCGTAGTGGGAGACAAAAGGCGCGTATAATGAGTACACTTATACACATATAAATCCAAAGGATCAATACATATGGGCAGTATAAATGGCCCTTTTTCTTCTGTCAATTTACGCAACTAAATAGGAAACGCCGCCGTAATATCCTTACTGCAAGTATACACGCCTCTGGGAGCAGCATTTATTCAATACGGTGAATAGCTTTCTAAGCGTTCCTGTGCTCGATTATTGACAATAACTATATATGGTTTCTGCATAAAGTTTTGTAGAGCATGGAAGAGAAATATGACCGTTGGTAATGAGTGTTAAGCCCCTAATAGTCTTGAAATGCGAGTACATTATTACTTTCGTGTTTATTTAGCCTCGTTATCTTTTTAACCATGCTGCTGAAGCCAATAACGGCATAGATCCCGGGTAATGTGACCCGTAAGCGCTTCTTGGTTCCAACTGATGCGTATACTTTGGAGTGAGATGACAATATATATTTAATGACAGCTTATGGAATGATGTTAGCACTCCTGTAGGGCGTCTTGAGCATCTGCGCGTGTTAGTTTTGAAGCTTGGTTCCTCTCGAACATCATGAAAGGCGTTAGCATTAACCTTTTCGAGAGGTATACGGGACAATTTGTCGTGATGTATATCACCTTAATGTTAGCACACAGGTTGCGAATATTGACGTGATATTTATACAGCATCGGTCGCTTTTTTAACTTAAATGAAAATAATAGATGAAGGACTTGTTGTAGCCGTTGTCTGGCGACGGCTATCCCTTTCAACTTGGTCATTGGGATAAAAATGAAATGTAAGAGGGGAATACGTGGTCTTGCGTTCGGTAAGTTCAAAGGTTGTCGCTTTAACCCAGCCCTCTAATGGTTTGCACAAACAATCACGATGCACACTTTCGATGTAGTTAAGTCAATACCCACAAATGCCAATGTCGTCAGAGAAAGGTTGAAACACTTTCATTGCTTTCTGATTGCTATTCGATGGCCATGCGCCTAATATTTTGGGTACTTTATAGCATGGTGGCATAGTGACTGTAGCAACATTCAGTGGCCACGCCCATTATTGTGTTCAAGGCAAACGAAATTTTATGTGGTACGGCAGCACGGCAGATACAACTGATGCCGGGACGAACAAAGTTTTGGAAATTGGCATGCGCGCAAGTATTCATGCTAAAGCCTGAGATGCCTCATCAAACGCGAAAATTGAACGTCGGCGTTCCTGAGCGTAGGCGTCACACGAATGATGCAAAAAACCATCATCACATGATGAGGGCACCATGTGACGTCATCGTGACGCCACAGATTGTCAAGATTTGGGACGTCATCTTGACGTCACTATGACGTCACATGATGACGGCATCACATTACATCGACGCTTGGTCAAAAGTGGGCCGATCACAGAGGCAATGAAAAACAACGTTAGGCGCAGAAAGCTTTCGGAGGGGGGCGGGGAGGATCAGCACATCGACTAAGAAGAAAAAGAAGATGGCTTTCGCCTTCCAGTCGCTTTAGGCGATTGCAAAAGGATCCTGGGAGTTCTTGCGCAATACTCCACCGGCGTGCCTAATCATTAAAGAACGTTGTTGAAACATTTGACGCATAGTTTAATAATTCAAGGAAATTCTCCGTCGTATTTTGGCATGATTCGAGAGGAACGTGTTCAGCTTTCGTCGTCACTGGACATGTCACTACGAATGGCGTCACTACTTCACCGGTGCCGCACATCTGGATGGAGTTGCTTTGCTAAGGGTGCACCATTTCAGTCTCCTCGCAAGTGAACTTCTCTGTTCTAAAGAATGAGCTGAACGCTTTCCCGTCGATAATATGGGCAAAGCGTGCGAACGAATTCCAATATTCGGGCTTCGTGATTCCGTTGAAGGAGAACAGCGAGAGAATTCAATGCTAAGACGTGGTAATGAGAACAGCCACGTGAGATAGGACGGAAAGAGAAAGTGTAGACCCACTAGGTTACTTTGCGAACACGGCTCTAACCTTATTCTCTCTTTTTGCTGGGCCCTAGAAACCGTTTCTCCACGCCGCACTGACACCGGGGGTAATGGCGCAATGAGCCTCTGGGGATACAAATGGATCCGCGAAAGGAAAATAAACACAACTGGGAATGGACGATGGGAATCAGGGTAAAGGAAAAAAGCAACATTACGCACCGCAACTGCAAGTGCCCCAAAGGACCACGGGAGAACAATAACGTATAAAAACTCGAAACTTTCTGTTACTAAGAGAAAGGATAATAAAGGAATTTAGAAACAGGAAAAGAAAGCAAGGATCGAGAAAAGTGAGAGAAAGTCCGAAAAAAAGAAGTTCGCGATGTAGAGAAAGAAGTTAGGCAGAAAAAGCAGTGGAGTGCGGCACACGTGGAAGATAATGAAAGCGTGGTCGTACCCGCGTATATATGTATGCTGGTGCTCCGACTCGCAACGGCAAGGCAGGCGCCGACTGTTCTTGCGGTATAGCCTAGGCGCAAACGTTAATTACGGCTTCGGTGTCATTTACAAGTTTCGCGAAGTCGTTCGCTCCCTGCCGTCCCTAGCGATCGCAGGCGAGAACAAAAAAGCAAAGAAATTCTGGCACGCGCCAATCCCTCTGAGCCCCCAACAGCGGCTCCCGCGATATCTGTCTTTCCTTAAGGTCCTTCTCATTTCCTTTTCGTGCCACGCTCAAAGAAGCCGCTCATTTCCAGTGCCGTTCTCATTTAAAACTCGCTCGCGAGGAAATGCACAAAGAAAAACAAAAAATTCAGAAAGCTACGCCGCGTGTTCTCATCGTCTGTCCCCCGGCATGCTCTAGCAGTTCTCGAAACGTTCGAACAACTCGAAACGTACGAAGAGAAAACAACAAAATATAGAAAGAACTCCTGTCAAGCAGTTTGAATACGACACAGGACAATCAGGACAGAAAGGTATGTGAGCCGTCCTTATGAGCATACCAGCTGTTTTACTGGAGATAGGAGAGTGCGAAGCGTGATTATCGTTTCTTGAGAGAAGGACGGTAAAGTCAGGGACAAAGAAAACAAAAGTATAGCTAACATATAAAAGTCTAGCCCCTAGAAAAGCGATCCAAATTTTGAAAGGCAATCCTTATAGTTATTTATAACGCGAGAGCTGATTCAAGTAGCATCAAAACGGGCAATCCGATTATCCAAGCCCTAGCAAAAGAGTGGATGTAAGTGAATACCTTTTACGGATAATTCTTCGCACTAAATTATTCTTCAAGGACCTGGCTAGGGGTATTCAAGTAATGCCAGCATAAATTATATGCGCGAAGATCAGAAGCTATGTGACGTTTGTGAGCATAAAGTAAGCAGCTCAAAAATAATCCTGAATCCAATTGTTATGGTTGTGAATATAACCAGGCCAGAGAGTCGATGTCGCAAATGACGTTTTCACGAACGGCCAGCCTCGTTGAACAACTACGACACTCCCACGTTGTTGAAGTGTAAATTTATGCGCGCTGTGTCTGTACTATTGTAGCCAATGGCACACGGGAAATTAACTGTAGTTTTTTTTAACGCTAGCAATAAATGGAATGCTGGAACACCTGCCGCTAAAATATCTTTTTTAAGGACGATAGTCTTTCTTGGGATGCTTAAACGGAGAAATTTTGGTCTGTCTGTCTTTCTGCTTGTCGGCACGTCACTCGATTCAGCCACTCGGCCAAAGTTGAACCACTTGTCCAAGGGCCAGCCATCTTGAACGGCTGACTAGGTTCATACTTGTGTACATTGTCGATCAAAAAGCAAACATTACGCATATCTGAGGCGCAACATCACTAGGTAAGTATTAGGTGGTGTGTTCCTCTAATAGAAAATGCATACATACGTAGTTCTAAAGACCCTAGTTTCTTAAGCTGCGCTGAAAATGCGACTGCGCTGAAACTTGCCTTGCTCCGTGCCCTCTGCACGAGCTCATTGTTGTGTTTCGGTTTCGGTTCTGTATTGCACTGTACGAATGCCATGGGGCGCCGCTCTGTCATTCCTGTTTTACCCAGGCGATGTGTAAATAAGAGTGTGTGGAGAGTACTCGTTCAGTGCGGACGTTTCTTCTGCTTCAGCGCTTCGCGCCAAACTGCGTGTTCGGGCTGGCTGGCGTCCCCGCCGGTCGCGTTGGTCACCGCCAGTCTTCGCCTGCTGCTGCGCCGGGATTACCAGCCCGCAACACAGCACTCATGTTTCCCGACGTATTGCCAGATGGCGTCCATATCTCACGCAACGCCTCTTCTATCGTCTTTAGACGACATTTGTAGCGAAGCACGCAGATACGCGGCCAATTTTTTCCAAGAGAAGCACAAAAGAAAAACATGGAAGCTAAGAAGAAAAGCACGAAAAAAAAAACACATTCATCGGCCCGTTTGCGGCGGGATACCACGAAAGAAATGCATACAGATTTCTCAGAAGGAAAGCTTCTTGAAAGGCGAAAAATTCGTCCTGGTCCGGGACTTTTCGTAAATTAGGTGGCTTTCTTTCTTAGGAATTGCCATTTTAGCTTCCTGCGTCGAACGGGTGGATGTAATTTTTCGTAATCGTGGAGCTCTCTCCATCGCGCGGTCTTCCGCAGAACGAATTCGCTGTAACCAGAAGGAAAAACAATGGACAGGTTGATTACCAGCCGAGGTTTAAAAGGGAGACGGGGGATAAATAAATATGGCCGAAATACAGTTAAAAAAGCACGGTGAACTAGTGCACGTGCACAGGTGGCCAAATCGGTCTCAATGCTTTAACTATGTAATGGGACGTGCTGAGTGAACAGAGTGTTTAATGTATCTCACTGGGTCAAGGAAGCTATGATGCCATAGTACAATGTGAATGGATTGTAGCATGGCGGCTGCTTGGTCTGGTTGGTAATTCATGTATGACAAGGAAAACCCTTTTTTTCTGCGTGCGGAACGTTTGAAAACAGAAGGGTATAGGACAGAGTGCTCTGTCCTATTCTCTTTTCTTCAAGTGTTACGCGCACCAAAAAGGGTTTTCCTTGACGATGGTCATTGGATTGCATGAATAAGAGCTACGTTTTTCATTGTGCGCATATTGCCGCGCCGTCATGTTCCGTATAAAGTCTATATCGACAACATTACCCAGCGCGTCGTGTGTACTCTGCACGAGTGAAAGCTTGCGAAGGCCGCAGACGGGCACAGCTCAAGCAGAGATGAAACGCGCCGGCCGGCTTTGTCGGACGAAGGAGCGCGAAAAGGTACCGTTGGGGCTGCGTCTTTCGGGAAGCAACTGCGAGGTTTGATCAAAGGGGCGCGGCAGAGATCAGTAGACGGCTCATACCTTTGTACGTGTTGTGCCCACACTGCTTACTTCTCGGTGATGCGAGAGACAGCACGAAAACCGCTTCGCTCCCTGGACCGGCCGTATTCCATTACGCCAGTGTATTTTAGAGTTAATGCAGACCTTATCCTAAATGAGTAAGTTGCTAGGGTTACTTTGTACAACATTCCGAACTGTTGCTATCGCCTTCATTGCTTCAACTTTGCGGCAAAACTGAAATTTTCTCTCTTCCACGCTCTCTGTCCATTCCTTTATCACTTCTCCGAAGTTTAGGGTAGAAACTGGATGCGCTTCTGTAGTTAACGTTTCTGCGTTTCTTCGATTTTCAATCTCCATTCTAGACGCGAGACGTATTTCGATACATCAAAGTATATTTGCTGCATATATACATGCTGATGAGGGCCCGCAGCCAATTAGCACCGTTCTATGTTTCACAGAAATTAACATGCTTTTATTACGTTGCAGACCTTTACGATGATGCCGAAAGCACCTATAAATAAACACGTTAGAATATATGAAACACGGTGCCCGCCGGCAATAATTAAATTTCTTTTACGAATATTTATTTATTTATTTATTTATTTATTTACTTACTTACTTACTTATTTTGCGTGACACATGACAGCACTAATGTTTTCTGTGCGCGGCGCGTTTCGCGCTCTGTAAGCTCTACATTGGACGCTGTTTTTCTGAAATGACCCTGAGGGTGCAGTCGTTGTTGTGACCTTTGTTTCTAAACTTCGAAATGCGGTCTTCGTGCCTGCGGCTGGCACAAAATCTACGCACCTTGTTAGCCGGGACCCTTGTTAGGAACGTCTGTCAATTCCAAGGGGCTCAAAAGAAACTAAGAGAACCGCTCCACCGCTCCCTGAACTTTCAAAGTTGATGCGGCAGACTTGCTAGCGGAACAAGAATTTAAGAAAGTTGCGTGTGCTTTTGAGAAGTACGAGAACCCCACTCAAGTTTTCAAAATTTTAAGCCGCGTTTCTCTTACCTCAGCCCGTTCATTCAGCGCTGCCAGGTTTGCGCGGTAGAAGTATATAACGCTTCGAAGATGTCGTTCCTTGGAAGCAACGTACTCTCAAGTCTGTGCTGTCACAGTCTGTGCTTTGCCTGAGGATAAAACAAGTACTTTGCATCAATTAGGGTAGCACTAAAGTCTTAGTGCTGAACATTCTCGCGCTGTAATCCGCTAGGAATTTTCGCTTTCATTTAATCTCTGCAGTGTTCAAAAGACAACACTTAAAGGGACAGCGAAACATGCTACAGTGATAACTAGAGACCGGATTTTAGGCAAATGCCTATTTTGTTCCTTGCGCTCCTATCGTGCCACTTTGATATATGAGCATGAATTAGAGGTTAAGAAAGGTTTTTATAGTGTTTTTATAGTGCTGAAATAGGGGTGTTGTACGTGAAGAAAGGGTCAGACGTTGCTTTGTGAAAGGCTCTTTATCAGGCAGGTTTGGCTACCAGCGAGCACGAGCGCGAGCGACAATCACAGTCACCGATTGTCGTCTTCTTCTTTCATAACAGCGGAGCGTCTGTCATTCGCATTCAGTACAATTATTCCCGCGCAATAAGGATCCATCCTGGAGACCTAGCGGCCAGAAAACACAGGAGGATCGTAGCACTGTTTGAGTCTGGACGCGTGAACGATTTTCTGGCCACGGCGGCGATGGTCAGAAGACGGTTCCAGTGGCTCGATGAGGTAGTTCACCGGCGAAGTCTGCTGAAGTACACGATATGGACCATGGTACTTGGGGACTAGCTTGGTGGAAAGGCCAGGAGTAGTAGACGGCACACGCAGCCAAACGAGCGAGCCAGGATCGTAGGAAGTAGTGTTAGTGGACGCGTCGTGGTGGTGCTTCTGGCGCCCCTGGTATTGTGTTGTGAATGAGCGTGCAAGTTGGCGGCATTCGTCAGCATATGTAGCTGCTTGGGATAGAGTTGTAGACTCTGAGGCAACGGGTCGGTACAAAAGAATAGTGTCCATAGTACAAGAAGGCTCGCGTCCGTAAAGGAGGAAAAATGGCGAGAACCCAGTAGTGCTTTGAATGGCGGTATTATAAGCGAAAGTAATAAACGGTAGTACTCGATCCCAGTTGGAGTGGTCTGACGAGATGTACATACATAGACAGCATGTCACCGAGAGTACGGTTAAAGCGTTCTGTCATCCCATTGGTATGAGGGTGATAGGCGCTTGTGGTGCGGTGCACGACGCGGCACTCATGCAGCAATGCTGTGATCACGTCCGAGAGAAACACGACCGCGATCACTCAGCAACTCTCGGGGGGCGCCATGACGAAGGACGAGATTGTGGAGAATAAAAGTGGCCATGTCTTTTGCTGTAGACGAAGGAAGGGGTGAAGTTTCGGCGTACCGTGTGATGTGGTCGACGGCAACGATGATCCAACGGTTACCGTCTGCAGTTCTGGGAAGGGGACCGTAGATGTCGACGCCGACGCGGTCGAACGGTCGGGCGCCGACCGTTTCGAAAGGTAACAAGGCGCCGGCGGCGTGTTGAGGGGGAGTCTTGCGTCTCTTGCATGTGGAACATGCCCGAACGTACTGTCGAATGAAACGGTACATGCCACGCCAGTAATGTCGAAGCTTGATTCGAGAATAAGTTTTAAGGAAACCTGCGTGGCCGCATTGTGGGTCGTCGTGGAACGTGGAACAAATTTCAGACCGGAGGTGACGCGGAATGACGAGTAACCACTCACGGCCGCCAGGTGTGTAATTTCGGCGGTACAGCACGTCTTCACGAGTGGTGAAGTGCTCGGCTTGCCGACGCAATGTCCGAGAAGATGGAGAAGGTGTCCGACCAGACAGAACGTCTAGAATGGAAGCAAGCCAAGGATCCTTGCGTTGCTCAGAGGGCATGTCGGAGATGGTGGGGGCGGTGGTATCGCAGGTATTATGTGTGAAGCTGGCAGAGTCAGGAAACAGGGGCGAACGGGAGAGGGCGTCTGCGTCTGAATGCTTGCGGTCAGAGCGATACACCACGCGGATATCGTATTCTTGGAGCCGTAACGCCCATCGGGCAAGGCGACCACTTGGATCTTTTAGTGACGACAACCAACACAGGGCGTGGTGGTCAGTCACTACGTCAAATGGGCGTCCGTACACGTAAGGCCGAAATTTCTCTATCGCCCAAATATTGGCAAGGCATTCCTTTTCGGTGACAGAATTGTTGCTTTCGGCTTTGGTAAGACTTCGGCTTGCGTAGGCAATGACGTATTCTTGGAAGCCATCTTTCCGTTGCGCAAGAATAGCGTCGAGCCCGACACCGCTAGCGTCTGTGTGGATCTCAGTGGGTGCAGATGGGTCGAAGTGTCGCAGAATAGGAGGTCACGTGAGGATGCGGCGCAGTTCGTCGAAAGCATCGTCACAAGGGGGAGACCACGCCGAAAGATCACTAGAGCCAGCGAGGAGCTTGGTCAAAGGAGCGATGATGGTAGCGAAGTTTCGGACAAAGCACCGGAAATAGAAACAAAGGCCGATGAAGCTTCGAAGCTGTTTCATGGTAGTTGGTTTTGGGAACGCTGAAACGGCTGTTACGAGTAGTTTGGTGGGATCAGGGAGAATACCGTCCTTCGAAACCACATGCCCTAGGATCGTAAGCTGCCGAGCGGCAAAGTGGCATTTCTTCAGGTTCAGTTGCAGTCCCGCGGCGGAGAGGCAAGCAAGAACTTGCTCGAGGCGGGTTAAATGGGTCGCGAAATCGGTAGAAAAGATGACAATGTCGTCTAAATAACAAAGGCAAATATTCCACTTGAGGCCTCGAAGGATCGTGTCCATCATACGCTCGATAGTGGCAGGCGCGTTGCAGAGGCCAAAGGGCATGACTGTAAATTCGTAAAGGCCGTCGGGCGTAACAAAAGCTGTTTTTTCGCGATCGGCCTCCGCCATGGGCACCTGCCAGTAGCCAGAGCGCAGATCTAAGGAAGAGAAGAATTCTGCTCCCTGTAGGCAGCCTAGGGCATCGTCGATGCGCGGTAGAGGATAGACATCCTTGCGCGTGATACGGTTGAGACGGCGGTAGTCCACGCAGAACCTGATAGATCCGTCCTTTTCCTCACCAGCACAACTGGAGAGGCCCAGGGGCTGCTGGACCGCTGAATTATTCCACGCTTGAGCATATCGTCTACCTGTTGATCGATGACACGGCGTTCGGAAGTCGACACACGGTATGGACGCTGTCGCAGTGGTGCATGTTGACCGGTATCAATACGGTGGACAACTGCTGACGTTCGACCTAAAGAAGGCTGATCGTGGTCGAAGGAGGCTCGAAAACGCTGGAGGAGTTGGACAAGCTGTTTCTTCTGCACAGGCTTAAGGTGGGAATCGACGGCTTTGCAGAATACGTCCATAGGAGCAGCTGTGTCAGTTGCAGAAGTGATGGCACAAGGCACTAGTGATGCCGTGGGTCTACAAGCGTTGTATCGTCAAAAATGTCAGCAAAAGTAGTCAGGCCCCTCATACATTTGCCGCGTAGTACAAGAGATGGGACAGCAGAGACGTTGCACGCGTAAAGTGCCGCAGAACCATTGCAAAATTTGATGACGGCAAACGGGAGGATGAAGGTTCGGTGACGCGCACTCATTACAGTTGGCTGGAACAAAACAGTAGAGTTAGTGGCAGCAGGCGAAAACACAGGCACTATGACCGCGGACAAAGGCGCGATGTGGACGTCAGCTGCGGCAAACACTTTAGGGGGACTGCGGTCGTCGAGGTCAGAGCACGGATTTGACAACGTGAGTTCAGCACGAGCGCAGTCTACGAGGGCCTGATGGGTAGAAAGAAAATCCCATCCTAGAATGACGCCGTAGGATGATCGCGGAAGAACGACAAACTTGACGGCATACCGAACATCTTGAATCACAACACGAGCTGTGCACTGAGCCGAAGGCGTGATGTAATGCGATGTCGCTGTACGCAGGGCAACATTCGTAAGCGGTGTGGTCACTTTTCTCAAACTGGGGCACATTTTCTCACTAATGACAGGAACTACGGCTCCTGTGTCGACAAGTGCACGTACGGCGATACCTTCTACTACTATATCAATTTCGTTGGGCGGATGAAGAGGAGGTCTTGGAGAGGAGGTCTATAAATGCCTATTTTTGACGTTTGTGTCTAAATGCTCACAAATGCCTATAATTGCCTATTTTCAAAATTGGCGCTTGTATTAACACTATTTAGCCTCAAGTTGCGCTCCCTGGAGCACTTTGAGACCGTTATTCATGCTACCGCTAAGCAGTGACCGTTGGGAACTATGGAGTTAAACCTAGTCCTGTAGTTCAACCAACTCCCAGAAACAACTGCTAGCAGCCGTGAAGTGGGACACGCACATTCGCCGCTGCAGAGCCATGGCGTGCGCGGTTAGCAGTGGTGTCTTCTGCTGTCCGTTTTTGCGAACATCAGCGCGGCGCAGCGCCTTGACTCAGTGTTGCGAAGTTGCGACAATGACAGGGTGCTGCGCTCCCCACTGCACGAACCGACAAGAGCACGGAAAGGCCTTCTTCTCGATTCCATGTGGCAAGTCTGTCTCCGTCGTCCGTCGCCGACTCAAGTGGCTGCTGCGCATGAGACGTCAGAAGCAGGCGATAACGAACAGGATATATATCGCTTCTCCCTCACTGGTCAAAGGTTGACTAAAAATCGAACGGTAAAAATATGCGCGAGTGACTGTGTGAAGGAGGCGATGTGTGTGAATATGAACCTTACAGGTCTATCGAAACAGCATGATTCATTCCGGGCACTGTGCGGCATAAAAGTTTGAAGCATGGCCGGATGTTTATTATATGCCACATCTACCTAGACGTACACGAAATTCTCGTTAGCTTGCGCTATTTGTAAAACACAGTGATAATTCTAGCACTTGTCTCCTCGAGCGAATGCGAGACCGTGGAGAGCCGTCAGCAGAAAGGAGAGTGAAGAGCAAAAAAAGAAAGGAAATTATGATGTACACGCGGCTTTTGTTTTTGTAAGTTAACTTGTAAGGTGTTCACTGCATCAGCGTAGCCAGAAATTTTTTTCGGGAGGGAGGGGGGAGGGGGTTTCAACCATGCTCTATGTATGTTAGTGATGCGCTTGTATGCATGCGTGCATATATACGCATGCAAAACTGAAAAGTTTCGGGGGGGGGGGAGGGGGTGTTGAACCTCCTCTCCCCCCTGGCTACGCCAGTGATTAACTGGCAGGGGAGAAATTGGCTCTACGCGATTCGACCCGGACAATAGGATGAATTCCTCCCTTCTGGTGTTTTAGCGATCTGGCTATCTGCTCGTGCTCTGCCCTTCTCAGTCATGCCGAGAAGACACCCAGGAGTGTGTTGATTCGACAGTGGAATCCTGACTCACCGTGCAGAACACGGGAGTGACCGTGTTCTGCGAACCGTGCGGGACAAAGCACATCGCACGGCTATGTTCAACTGTTTAACGCCTTTGTGCCATGTTAAGCAATAACATTTTTGTTTTCCTTTCGTAGATAGAGCTCGCGCACGTCTTCGTTTCAAATTATTTGCATTTATGTGAAAATTTATTGTGCCTATATTTACTATTTTGGAAGCCTAAAACGTTGTTTTGCCTGCCTATTTTTGGCGCCTAAAACGACCTTTTTTAGGGCCTAAAAATCCGGCCTCTAGTGATAACAGTGGGTTAGACTGAGGAAGCTAGAAGAAAGCTTGTTAAAGTACTCTTTAGGCTGTCGCTCAACATGACCACCTGATGTCCCGTGACACCATACAGGTCCATTAGTTTCACCTGCATTTTGTGAACCAGTTCACGATGGCGCTGCACTCCGGCATTCGTTTCACGAGTTCAATATGGCGGCGTTGACACCGCAGTATTGGTCTCGAAAAAGGGGACCGTGGTGCAAGCCTAGTTCACGAATTCCGTGCACGTGCTCGTGAGGTAGTGCCGAATCCTTGCAGAACACGATGGCTGGAACCGCAGCAGACAGCAAAGCCGGCTGCATTCGTGTCTGTTTTAGCAGCATCCAACAAGTAGGTCAGTGGACGTTTTCCGATAGTTGCAAATGCCAGGCAACGTAAGCTGCGCCGACTTTCTCGAATCACAACCTGCACAACTTGCGAAACACCCGAATGTTGCGTAGGGCCTGCACGACATTCTGCACTCCCCCCCCCCCCCCCCTCGTATTCGTTTCGGCATCTCGTTGCTGCTGCAGTTGCTGAAATGTTCCCTGCACGAAGACGGCACCCAGACGGCACCACAATGACCTTATTTTCCCCGCTGATCGGTCGGCACGTGCTGTGAAAAAAAAATTACACCATTTCCCGCTAAAGGGGACAATGAGCCGATGCGAAGCCGGAGCACTTGTACGATCGCGTTCCGTTGGCGTTCGTTGGGCATACTACCGACCTCGCGTCGTGGAACGCGAAGAGGAACGCTACGCGCGTCTTGTGTTCCCTCTAGCCTGGCCGTTAATTCTCACAGGGCGAGCGGGGAACGTGGTCGACAGGCGTGCGAGAGGGGGGCAGCGTAGGAAAGGAGAGAGACGGGGAGGGGACGCGCATGCGCTGGTGCTCATCGCGGCGTTGCGCAGGATAGAATTTCGGCATGTCTAGCCCGCGTTTCAGAGGAAGAGTGGAAAGGTGCAGGAGAGAGGTGAAGTGGAGAGGGGTATGGGAGAGGTTGAGGGGAGAGGGGGAAAGGGGGAGGGGAGAGTGTGAGTGGAGAGGGGAAGAGGACAGGAGGAATGGTGAGGGGGTGGAGAGGAGGCGTGTAGAGAGGGTATGCGCATGCGCAGTAAAGGTGGTCACGCCGCACACCACCACCACCACCACCGCATTGAACTCCGCCATAAGATACTTCGCATCTAAAACAGACAAAGCACGTGACTTGCTCATCCGTCGATCCATGCTCTTCCCTCTCACGTGCTGCGTGTTAATGACGTCACGAACAAGCAGAAAACGGACATATGAAGAAAAACAGAAGTTGAGCAGAGACCGTATACAGAATCCGTCTTGATTCCCGTAAGCACGTCAACATCGTTTCGTAACTCGGTCCCGGCTAAAGAAAGACCGGGAAAAAAATCTGGGACGTACGCCGAATGAATGAAAAAGAAAGAAAGAGCCCCGCAGGCGAGCCAAAAGTCACATCGGAAGAACTCGATGCAGCCAAGGCTGAAAGCTCAAAGGTTGAAGGGGGCAGCACGCACTGCGCCACTATTAATCCAATTAAGGGACGACCATTCGTTCTTGCCTTTCGACAGTGATGTAAGCTTATTACACGCTCCGGCTTCACTAATAGGATTAGGGTCTGCGCAAAAAGCGCGGGGACGCAGAGTTCGCGGGGTAACACGCGAAACCTACGCCTAAACCGCTCGACCCGCCCGCAACCGAGAGCGCATAAGCCGCAGAGACGCGCAAGCTATGCATCAAGCGCTATATGAAAGCTGCTGCCAGCGGCTAGGGGACGATGATTTCGTTGCAAAACAATGCAGCCGCGTGGGCAAGCGTTGCTTTCTTGTTGGGGTTCAGTCCGACAGCACGGTAAAAGAAGATTGTCTGGGTTAACCAGAACTGGTCGCGAATCTTTATGACTGCACAACGAATTCTGCGTGGCAGGCGAGCGCGTAAGCGTATGACCAGAACGAATGAATGCGCGAGCGTGTTTCGTCAGCCCCCAGTAGCGAAGTGATTCTTCTTTTGTTGTTGTTTTCATTTGGTCTTCATCTTTTCCAGTTATGGTCGTGCTTTTAATTTTTGTCATTTAAATTTGAGGTAAATTAGCTTATCAGGTTCGGTTAAGCGTGACTGAAAAGAAAGGACAGCGCCTACGCCTTCGCTTGCCCCACGGTGGCTTGCCCTAATAAGCTGTAAAAAAAAAAATGTCAAGTATGTCGAAGTTCACTCAGCTTCCAGTAAGCTATCTTTCAATCTATACTGTCTTTTGCTTTCACCATAATGCGGCGCTGTTTAGAGTTACTGCAAAATATGTGAAGTAAAATGATGAGGAAGAAACAAATGCCGTATTTACTCGAATCTAGGCCAGCCCCGATTCTAAGCCGACCCCCGAAATCCGCAAGGCCAGAAAAAAAAAAAAACTTCATCATTGTTCATTGTACCCCCCCCCCCCAGTCTCGCACAATGTTTTTTTTAACAAAAAAAAAAACAAACATCGGCTAAGATTCGAATAAATGCGGTATGTCGCTGAGCTCATGCGTGTGTGTGTGCCGTCACTCACTCTGAGACACCCCATCGGTCAGTTGGTATAAAATAACACAGCTAAAAAGAAATTCTATGAATAAATAACAAGATAAGAAGAGGAGGGAATCGCATTGCATGCCTTGACGTCATAAAGTCAATGAGATTCTTTTGAAGAAAACTTTTCCACCCAAATGCGTAACTGGTACATTGGAAGCCAAAAGTCAACCGAATCGAAGCCATATGGTTTAATGTTCTCCCTCTTCCTGTGTCTGCGTATCCGCTTGCCCGCCAACGGTCGTGTTAACAGTTAAGTTCGTGAATGTGGAATGAGCGGTTCACCTCCGGCGGTGGCCGTAAATTAGAGGCGGCACCCTATTTATCACATTTATTACTTCCCTCGGAAGACGCCTCGCTCTTGAGCGTCACAAAACGGGGGTTGAACATCATGGAGAATGTTCGTCACATTGGATGCCTGTCTTAGAAATGGTCTCTTGAACAGCTTGTAAATACTAGCGCATACAAGCGTGAGTAGCTTGGAAATATAATCCCACAAAACGTAAATTTAACATTAGAATCAGTTGATGTGTAAACACTCATATGAACTACCACCACAGATGCCCGGTTGCTGATTCTACTCACTGCACGACTACGCAGTAAAGCGATGCACGTTGGAGGCGTAGCCAGAATATCTTTCAGGGGTGAAAGGGGGGGGGGGGGCATATCTTATGTATGTTCTTGTGTGTAGCGGGTCACCCAGATATGAGGTGAACACCTCAGTATTCAAGCCAGTAAACTAGAGCGTTTAATCTACTAGAGGAGGGAAACGCCCGTCATTTGACGGTAAATTATGGTGTCGATTAACTCAATAATAGCTGTCCGAAATATGTATTAAACAATAACTTCTACGAGGGCTTGAATACTAATGAGGTGTTAACTTTAGATATGGACGGCCCTGAGCATTATGTGCACATTCGAAATTTAAAAAAATTCGGGACGGGTGTTCAATCCCCCTACCCTCCCTTCCCCCTGGCTGCGCCAATGACGCTCCGTATGTAAAGATGATCAATAGCAATAAAAACTTGAATTTCTTTAATAGCAAAACACTCTGTGCTAGCTTATCGGAACTGGTAATCTCGTGCGCCTAGTTGGAAGTTTTTTTTCAACAGTAACACGCATTTTAGTGTTTAGACGATCTGCAGAATCGGCTGGCACATACGGCCGCCTCCACTCCGCTATCTGAGAATGATCACAACACGTATGTGACCAGGCGTTCACTGACTGTGCTAAGATAACGCGAGAACTCTTACTCCGCCTCTCCACTGACCCATTCCGTCCCGGACTGATGCACCCCACCACTCAGACAAACGCTACCTTGTCGCGCTATCTCAATTGACGCTGTTGTTCGTAGCAGAACGATTCCTCCGCTTTTCCGCCGCATTTTCTAGACGGAGTACTATTTAATTAAAAATACCTGCCCAAGAACTCCGTACAAACGGTTCACCAGCGTAGCTGAAACATTCTGCTCCGGTGTTTATCGCTGGGTCAATGCCGACGGTTCATTAAAGCCTTTCTCAATTATTGCTTACGTCTGTTAAAAAAATATCTTTTATTGGTGTATGCCGACCGTGCGTTCTATTCAGCATTCTTAGTGGGCCACTGGGGAGTAGTGAGGTTGGCCGAATTTCTGTGCCACGTGCGTTTTTCATTGTTAGTGGACCAGTGGTCAGTAGTGGGGCTTGCCCAGTTACAGTGGCGTATGCGCGCTAGGAGCTATTTTTTTTTTTTTTGTTTTGCACATAGAACGGGCCAATTTTGGTTTCGCCTAGCCATACAAAGATTAGCTGTAAGATATTTAAGGCAGAAAAAAGCACGACATAAGCTTTGGACACATCCAAAGCAAAACGAACGTCAACTGTCACGTAGCACATAATATCTGGAACCTGAATGAACACACAAGAAAAAAGTTCGGCAGATCCCACGTACCGTGGGAATCGCTGTTATGCGAAGCATACGCGGGATGGTGACTGTGGCGTAATTTTTCACATTCAGCGAAACGTTACGGAATGACGCTAGAGAAATGTGGAAGTGGTATGTTGAAGACACACTCATATGTTGAAGAGTCGCATATGTATTGTACAACCAGTTGTTTACAGTTGCGTTACGATGCCAACAGCAACATGGGTGTTACGAACACCAGACGCTGTAAGCTGATATGTAGTGCTTATATTCTTCAATACTGGATAGCACGAATCCGAACAGGACGAAGAAGGAACACAGATGCACAGGACAGGCGTTACTCGCAACTAAGCTTCATTCAGGAAAGTGTTCCTAGATATATGGTACGCAGCCGAGTGGCACGCGCAGGCGCACTGCACGTACGTTACAGTCACAATTGCAGTTGCTACAGCTGCGTTACAGTTGTTACGCTTATACTTCTCCGTTATGATGGAGAACACAGGCACATTTCACGAAGCTGTATGTGTAGAAGGGGTACTTGACAGTTCTTTAACAAGGTCATCATCACCGTGATCAGTGAGCACCAGCAGCTGGACCGGACTTGTTATCGGATCCGTTCGTGATCGCGGCTACGAGGGGTCTAAGTGTAGTGAAGTGCGAGGTATAGTGCAGCTGGTGGAAATCCTGGATGCCTCTTACGCTGAAATGATCTATGATGCCTCCTGTACTGGACGTGGCAGCGAGGTCTTTTGGGGCCCTGTCCACATTCAAGCCGTCTTTCACCCAGTATAAGGACCAGGGGTTGTTGGGTCTTGATAAGCCAATGTTGAAGACACCGGTAATGATAAGAGGCCTGGTTCTCTCTTTAGATTTATTGTAGGGAAGCATTGATCCTGTTTTTTCTCTTTTGTCATCTACGTGGTCCACGTTGCGAACCACGTGGGCGATAGTAGTTGAGCATCTTCCCTTCCAGGGGTGTTCTGTCTTCAGCTCCCTCACTTTCCTTGCGTCCGCGGAGGTGGTGTAGCGGTTACAGTGTTCGGCTGCTGACCCGAAGGTCACGGGCTCGATCCCGGCCGCGGCGGTCGCATTTGATGGAGGCAAAATGCTAGATGCCCGCGTACTGTGTGATCTCAGTGCATGTTAAAGAATACGAGATGGTCAAAACTTCCGGAGCCCTTCACTATGGCGTCTCTCAGTCATATCGTGGTTTTGGTAAATAAAACCCCAACAATTATTAATATTATCACTTTCCTTGCGCGTCAATGTGTGTGTTCGCCGTTACTGTCTTGGTTGAGACTCTGTTATCTCCTGTGGCACATACCCGCATAACATGAACTCTGGTATGCGGGTATATGCCACACGTGACTGAGAGAAAGGGTTTCATGACATACGCGACAGGTATTTTGCGTTATTCATGTTATGACCCGTGAATCGTGTTCGTCATACACTGATCCGCTGCTATGCCAATTTTGGTATATTACAAGTTATGGAGACGACCAGGAGAGCGCCCAGACGTAGGCGGCTAGATAGATAGATAGATAGATAGATAGATAGATAGATAGATAGATAGATAGATAGATAGATAGATAGATAGATAGATAGATAGATAGATAGATAGATAGATAGATAGATAGATAGATAGATAGATAGATAGATAGATAGATAGATAGATAGATAGATAGATAGATAGATAGATAGATAGATAGATAGAAAGAAACGGTCAAAATGCCTGATGATGATGAAAACATTCCTTTATTAAAATTTAAAGAAAACGGGGGGGGGGGGGGTCCCTGAGGTTCACTAAGAAATGCTTCGCATTTAAAATAACAGAACCCACGATGATGCAGATGAGCGAAATATACGCCAGACACACTCTTTTCATCATTTGTTTTATACGAAACATTCTAAATGCGTTCTGGTGTACGTGAGATTCCAGCACGGTGCAAGAAATACTTTTCTTGCACCGAGGACTCAGGACACCAATACCCCCAGGAATGTACTGTGGCCCGCAAGGAAAACTGGAAGACCCATATGGCTAACGCGTCCTGTCTTCCGAGCTGAACGTTCCCTTTCGTTCTCGGAAAAACGGTTGTTTGCTACATACCTTTTCTCTTGCTTCTAAATTCATTCAGAAAGCACGATGAAGCCGGAAGGCAAAAGCGGGGTTAGCGAAAAGCCACAAAACGCGCGAAGCCCGAGGCTGCGTAGAGTCGAAATCGAATATTGAACTCTCCCGGGGCGGCACTATTGGACAGATTCTCTTCTAAGTATTTTTGTTTCTGTTTCCATGCTGGATGCCATTTAAGTAGTCAAAGTAAGCACCACAAACAAGGGAGCAAAGTAATATCGAGAACTACAATTTCGCCAAGTCAGCTTCGAATAAGTTTGTTGTTATCTTTACATTGAAGCCGAACGAATAGCAATGACATTTACTCTTCGTGCTAAGCCACGAACGAGTAACAAGAAACTGAATGCTTCTTCAGTTAAAACGCTTTCGTGTGCCTGTTTACGCTCGTGTGAAAGAGCGTGGAGTAAGTTGCATGGTTATTGTCGTCGCAAAGTAATTGTCGTCGCCAGTGGAACAGGCTTTCCCGCCTCGCATGATCAGTAAATGTATACGACCACCAGTTAATGCCCATCCTTACTTTCTTCTTTGTTACCGTAACATGTTACAGGCTTCTGCTATTCTTGTAATGTAAATAATTTTCTCTTTTCCTCTATTCGTGACCTACAGATTTGCTCAGTTTGTTTTGTCATTTCGATGTAGACTTTTGAGAGTGTTTTTAAAATTCCCTTATCATTTTGCTTTGTTGTGGCCTTTTCGGTGGCCCTCTTCCGAAGCTATTATTTTGAGACAGCTGGCTCTACTTGTAGGGACGCTTTGTTATTTTAACGCTTAATACAGAAAAAGAAGCACATTTTACGCCACTTCGTGGTCGTGAGTGACCCTTATACGCGGCAATTATGACTGAAAAGCTTTTTGAGCATGGCTATAATGGTATCGCACATCCAAACTAGGTAAAAGCTGAAATATTGTCACGGCTACATAATGCTGAAGTGCCATTCTCTTCGTTGATTCAGAGGCAAAATGAAAGTATATGAACACGATGATGTCCCAGAATCCGACTCAATGCTTCGAAAGGGGGGCTAAGTGACGAAGTAAATGCAAAAAGAAGTGAAGGGCGGGGTGGTGGTGGTGATGGGGGAGGGGGGGGGGGGGCAGGCATTAGCTCCGTGTTTGATGTAAAACATGTCCACCTTATGGCATAAGGAAGCTAAATGTAGCAAAATCCTTTTCGATTCCCTTCTCCCCTTACCCCCGTAAGGAGTAGCAGGCTAGAAATCCGCTTTCCTGGCCGACCTCTTCGCCTTCTTGTCATTAAAATTTTTCCTCTTCTTCTTCTTCCACTAGGTATTGCAAGAAGTCTTAACTAAAACTTGTACTATTAAGCGAAAACCAAAAGTTGATGAACCTCAATCTTTATCAACGTGGTACCAATTTATAGAAAGTAAGGAACATAGAGATTTCGCATGTTAACGAACAGAATGATGCGTTGCCCTGAATGGATAAAAGAGGGAAACAAAAAAAACCTGTAATATAGCAAACTATGATAAAATATGCATCTGAAGGTTATTTTCTACGTGTTGGAGATGTGCGTGTCTGCTGTAACAAAGACAGCAAAACACGGCAACCTGGTATGCGGGAAGCTATGCTGCAGTACGGAAAATATGGTAGTGATTGGGCTGCCTAGAATATGCCAGGAAAAGTTTGCAAACGCCAACACCGACAAAGATGGCTGCCGAGCACGTATCGGCCAAGCTGTAAACCACACCTCTGATCGTTCGAACGGAAGAACGTGCTCAGGGAAAGCGCGGGGGATCATCACCTGAACGATGCCGGGATCCGCTGCCTGCATCTTGGCGCGCTTGAAAAGCGAGCCCCTACCCCTCGCGCTCTGCCTGGCTGCTTCAGGTTGCGTCTTCGTGCATCATGGCGCATCTTATTTTGTTGAACCAAAAACGGTACAGTAATGCTGACTTCTGTGTTCCACAAGAGTAACAGCTACGAGAGTGCGTGAAATGTTAATGTGATCATGTAGGTGCACCGGCAGGATCCCTGTGTTTCGTTGAAGAAGTACAAAAACCCACAGCCTGTGCCTCTGTGTCGCACATATCGCAAGCACACTTTTACTGTTCCTTGATGATGCCCATTTGTAGATCCAGCAATGTGCATTCGAAATTAGCATCTTTGGGCGCACGGCCACACATAAAATCTCACTGGTGTAAAAATAACTTAGCAGTGAAATGTTTTAGAAGATGAATGACAAATGCGAATTCATCCTCGCCTATATCTATGTGCCTAATCAATACTTCTTTCTGGATGAGTTAGTTCAATAATACTTCTTTTTACGCGAGTTGGTTCATCTTGGAATAATGAAGTGCACTCTAAGGAAAAAAAAAGAGTACGTGTGACTCCTTTCGGTGAATCCTGACTTGTCACGTATATCACTCTCTTTATAGAGAGACACGCTAACTCTCTTGTGGCTCACATGACTCTCCGCAACGAGTATAATGACCTACAAATAAAGTCGGCCTGTCTCTTTAAGGAGAGTCATATACGTGGCAAGCTAGAACTCGCAAAGAAGAGTCAAATGGGTCTTTTTTTTCTTATAATATGTACCAGCGCTCATAGACACCCACAAGAGACAGGCCGTGCCGTGTCCCCGATACGTATATATATATATATATATATATATATATATATATATATATATATATATATATATATATATATATATATATATATATATATATATATATATATATATATATATTGTAATGACGAGAGAAATAGACACAACGCCTGTTCGCTAGGCCGGCTGTTCTATTCTCTGTCTTCGTCTTCCTCTGCTTCCCAGCCGAGCATGCACCCGTGCCTGAAGGCCGCTCTGTCCTTACACTCGGCCACACTGCGAGCATGGAGTGCCCCTAAAAGATGGCCTTTCTGTGGCGGTGGTCGTTTCTTGGAGGTCCTGGCCCCTGAACCACCATCGATAGCACTAATGCTTCTGGCGGGCGGCATTGGCTGCTGCGCGGAGGCCGGTCACGGCCACGCTGCGACTTGCTTTGGAAGTCAGGCGATGATGGTTCTGGTGGACGCCATTGGCTATGTCGTGATGGTCGTCGCACGCTTACCATGAGGTTACGTCGTCGCTGTTCCGTGCTTCGCTCTAACGCATGCTTGTGCATGTCAGCGGACTGCACAGGCACATACTTCTCCAAGGAAGCATGCTTGCGAGTTTGGTCATGCTGCGAGACCTGGCCTTCATGGTTTGGCGCAGTAGCTTCTGCGCGGCCGCCACCGCACTCCCCTGTTCCGTAGCTGCAAGAAACAAAGATGCTCTCTAGGTGTTCCCTACTGCGGCCATCCGACCGATGAGTGTCGGGTCCCCCGTAGGCACAGACCGCCTTGTGGTGATCCGTACGGCATTCGTGTTTTACACTGGCGGCCAGAATGAACTGCCCGTCGTCGTCAGTAGAGTCGCACGCCAGGCGGCCGGAAGGGTCGATGCTGGCTCCATCTTCCGGCGGCGCATCGATAACCTCGGCCATGCCGCGGCTTGCAGATCCCGACAAAACAGGCAAATGTTCGATAAATGTGTCCTCGGCAGCCATGGATTTCTTGAGCGAAGCCCTCGCGACACACTCAGCCGATGACTGGCATGAAGTCAGCAGATGTGCCTGCGGCTGGTCACTGAGGATGCTCTCGCTGCTGGACATCCGTGGCTGCGGTCTTTTAACTTGGATATTTGGGGCCGAGAAAGTGTTCGGAGTGAAGCAGCGGAGCTTTACTTGACCGCCATCTATAATGAGCTGAACGTCACCAGACAGGAGGTAGTCAGCTCCCAAACCATGTCCGCGTGCAAGTCCTCGAGGACGGGAACGGCGGCAATGAACTTGCTCCCGGCTTCCGTTTGTATCTGCAAATCCAGCGCACCGACTGGTAATGCGCTCCCGCCGAGGCCGCGCAGGGGTGCCTCGGACCAAGGCTGGAGGGCGACTGGGGCGTGGCGTCGATGCAGTGTAGTACGTGGAGCTCCCGTTTGGACAACAGCTGTAAGCTCACCGATTCCGTCCACACGGACCTGTACCGTGGGAAGCGGCTGTCTTGCGCATTGGGTGGCGCGACGTAGTGCATGCGGTGGTGCCACATTGTCGCAGTTTTCATGGCAAATCCGTCCGAAAACAGCGATGAGTCTTGCACTCCATTGAAGCCAGGAGTGCTGCTTGACACCTTCATATTTGTGCCATGCCTCGGCACCACCACGAAGGCGGTCTATAGCCACCAGCCATTTTTGGCTGTCGTGCCAGGCATTGCGAGAGCCGACAGAATTGATGGCCTCAATCCACAGGGCAGCGTCATCATATATATATATATATATATATATATATATATATATATATATATATATATATATATATATATATATATATATATATATATAAGGCACAAAGAAAAATAAAGCAGAAGAAAAAATATTCCGAAGCACCCGACAGGGGATTCGACCCATCAGCCCGCTTCATTAGACAACTCAATCAAGCCCCATGCAACCGCCGGCGAAATAACGGCGAGCTATTTATATACACCATTTACCGCTGGTGGTAAGCAAATCTCGGAGGAGCTTGTGCGTGTTTTATATCACGCAACGCTCCTAATTTTCTTTCAGTTTGAAAACTGCCCTTGAGACGCGCACGACAAAGTGGCCCTTTTCTTCACCCACTCGTGATGTGGAAGGAAAAAAACAAACAAACAAAAGAACACCGGACACACCTAGAGTCACTGGAAAAATTTCAGAGTATCGCATCTGTCTTCCGCGCGCCGCCACCGACGCGATTGGCTTACTCGCATCACGTGACCTCTCGCCGCCATATCCCTTCCAAGCACTTTGGGTGCAGGCGCGTTCAAGGCAGAGTGGCCGGACATTTAGCAGTACCACGGTCCCCAGAAGTACTTCGTCGCTTTTTTAAACGCGTCATGCAGACAGGGGCGTAAGCAGACCTTTTTTTTTTGGGGGGGGGGGTCACGGGCCCGGTGTGCCGCCCCCTGGCTACGCCACTGCATGCAGATGCCAGAAGAGAGTAGCTCACCATCAATCGAACGTTACTGGTGAGCTACTCTGGGAATCTCGTGTGCCGTGTGGGAAAAATTAATGTGAATGAGCGCCGTTCTACGTGGCTGCATAGTTGGCCTGAACAAATTCGCCCCCCTCGAATAACACTCCTTCCTGCAGTGCACTACACTAACTTTGCTGGAAAAGCTCTTATGCGACAGGATACTTCACCTTTTCGGTTCGCTATGGTCAGCGATATTGAAAACTACATACCTTTCTATTTGCTCGGCTGTTTGTATCTCGATCTGTTGAACAGATTACGCATGCTATCCGAGTTATAAGCGTGTCACGCACGAGAGCGAAATCGAAGATTTATTAAAATAACAACTGTTTACTGGTATACCTTGAAGGCAATTGTGGCATGATCTTTGGCATTTCACAAAACAGAAGCGTGGAACTCTGTTGATAAACTTGGTATAAGGCAATGCTATCAATCGTATTTGTAAACTTGTTGCCAAAAAATGCTGCTAATGCTGCATTGCACCGAGCGTACCCTTAAAATACTGTATAGTTGGCGAGAAATGGTCACAGAAAAAAAAAAAAAAAGCAGATCCCACGCATTGAGGGAGTCAATTTTATGCGAGCCCTAGGTCTATATACATACTGTGTTGCAGTAGCATGCGCTTTAAAATTCCGGGATGTGCTATTTCTGATGAAAAGAACATAAAGCACCGTGCCGAGGAAGTTTTAATAAGAGTGCATTATGAAAAGTGCAGCAGTGCAGAAACAGAACCCCAACTGTTTACGCGCTGGCAACGCAAAAAAAAAAAAAAGCTGTTTGTCGAAACACAGCAAAATATTTGCAAATTCATTGCAACGTTGGGAATATTAAGGAGACAAGAAATAGGAAATGAAACAATTATGTAGTGATTTCAATCGTTTTTGATGGCCTATTTTCTACGTATCGCAAGATAAGATGCACCTTACCTACCGCACGCCGATTCGCCCGTGCGTTCGGCTGCTGGCGTTCCGAATCAAGACGATGCGCACAACTTCCAATTACCGTACACACACAACTTCTATTACACATATCAACCAGTTGAACAGCAAGCACGGTGCGCAAGCAAGCTATGCGTCAGTGATCAGTCGAAAGACGAAATGTTGAATGTTCTCGATGCTGTTCGATAATGTTCTCGAGTGCAGTGAACCTGAACACCGACTGCAAATTCAGCGCAAACAGTCAAGATTCACCAAATGTCGAAGTAAATGGCATCTCGCATGATGTCACTGCGCTAATGCAACTATGTTTACAGATCCGGACCTACGAACACGCCCGGGCGTGACACGAAAAGAGACCGATGAAGCCATGAAGAGAGTTCGCGAGCACATGGCAACATTCGCCGTACGTTTCATTAGTTACACCGCTAACCGCGCAGTCGATCCATACCTGTCGATGACTCGAAATCACTTCTAATATCCTCCTGAAGAAACACACACACATAATGCCGTTCTGCCGAGCGTAACACAGCACTGAGGCTAAAAGATCGGTCACCTCAACACACGCCAGCAACGCGCCGGACGGTCTGGAAGGGACATGGCCGCCGCCACCCAATGTTGCCCGCGTGCAGCCTACCTTTGCGGTACTCTGATTTTCCAGTGACTCTAGACACACCTTACATCAGACGCCCCCGTGTGGCAGAAAACCCAGGGGGTCACTCCACGAGCCGCAGTTTAAAAGAAAAAGAAATATCTAAGACAATTCTGATTCTCCATTGTCGACACTTGCAGGGCGTTGCTCAAGCACAAAGACGTAACAACTGCGACAGTTGTTACCACTTGTACTGTGCATGCCTGTGCGTTCTTTTCGGGTGTCCTTCTTTGTGCTTCAGCGGCACGCTGAAGCACTAAGAAGACATTTTCATTTCTTGCTATCGCATTCACTGCTTCGCCCTTGCGGCGAAACTGTGACTTTTTATTCCTACGTCTATGAGTATGCGAGAATCCAACGTGAGGCTTGGTAAAGCCCCAAGAATAAAAACGCCAGGCCTGCGCTGAAACCGCAGCACAGTCACAGCGAAAGCTGGAAGAGCGGCGTTTCTAGAGCCCGTTAAACTCTCTTGGGGCTACAATACAAGTACACTAGAAAGGTACCCACTACGCCATAAATCACAATTTTTGTGAAGTTGGGAAGTACTTACTAAGCCATTATTCGTCATTCTGCGGAGAAGCGAGGCACCAGCTACACGTCTAAGGCATTATGTGTACTTTGTTGACGCGACGACTGATGACGATGAAGAATTATGGCTCAGCCCTTTGTAATGGGTTGGAATCTTTAAACGGCCCACCGGTTATGTAATTTGCATTGGGTAATTTGCATTGGGTAATTATGTAATTTGCAACCAAGGCATTGCTCAAATTCCTGAGGACTACAGACTTACACGAGCGGCTGTAGACTTTTTAATGATGCCATCTACCGCACAAGACGGCCGCTCTGCGCTGTGAAGTTATGTGTGTGCGTGTGTGTTCCCCTCTCTTTCTCTCTTTCTTTACTCTTCTTTCAATCTCCCCCATCCCTTCCCCCTGTACAGGGTAGCATACCGGTTATTCCAAACTGGTTAACATCCCTGTCTTTCTTCTCTCCCGTTTTCCTTCCTCCTTCCGGTCGCTATTTCTCTCTCCTGTCATGCTGTATAACATACGTTGTCATGGGAGAGGGACGGGGGGGGGGGGGCGAAGAACTTTACTGAGACCCCGATGAAATGGGTCATGCGCTTATGGGCTTCCTTGGTAACCAATGCAAGTGCACTTGCGAGGAACCCACTACGCTATAAATCCTTGTAATTTTTGAGAAGTAGGGCAGCAGGCACTGTGCCATTTTTCGTCATTCTACGGAGAGCGTTGGTACCTGCTAAACGCATGTAAGGCATTATGCGCACTTTGTTGATGCTGTGCCTGATGACGATGAAGAATTATGGCACAGCCCTTTGTAATGGGTTGGAAGCATTCAACAACCTACTCGTTGCGCAATTTGCATTGTGTGACGCCTGGTTACAGAATTCGCGTTGTGCGACGCTTGGTGCTTGTTTTACTCTTCTGCCACGCTATATTACATATGCTAATGTGGTTCCTTCCCGACATGAAGCCTGTATAGGAACTTTTTGCAAAGCAGTTTCAAGCACCGGCATGACTCAGAGGTTGAATACTGGGCTCCCACGCAGAGGGCCCAGGTTCGAACCTCGTTCTATCCTGGAATTTTTCTCTTATTTCGTTTTTTTTTCTTATTTCGAGCGATACTGGTTACGGACACCGGCGGCGACGGCGGCGGCGGCGGCGGCGGACAACTACGGCGCCAAAAACGGCCGGTGAAATGATCTCATAACAGCTTTCGCTGTAAAAAGGCCAAATGGACATTTTGGACGCCCATCGACCGGTAAAGGTTTGCAAGCCACGGTCAATACGTATTCATGCACAGAACAGCACTCTAACACACGCATACGAGCCGTGCAAAAAATAATAGTATACGCAAGTAAAAGCCACACGGCAAAATCCTTTACACAATTTACAACCAGGCGAAAGGACGCGAGGGAATAATTCCTGCAGGAAGTGTCTTTGGGATAAGCGAACAAAAGAAACTGTAGGGCACCAGTACCTAATCTAGAGTATGCATATTGATTCATGGGTTTTTATCCTCAAAAATAACAGAGGCCGTACAATAAGCGTTGTAGTGACTCCATCTGGATGGCATTACTCATTTGCCTTCTGCGACAATGAAAGTGATTCATAATGAAAAAAAAAATGGCAAGGTGTACAGACATACACACCACAGGAGAAAGCCAGGGAACACAAAATCAGTTTCGGTTGTCATTGAAATCGACGTAAGGATCATTGTCACTGTATTCGTATTCAGCGTTCATGTGAAGGCAACAGCTGTGGTGCGGAACTGAGCCTGGCATCTTTCAATGCTCAACGCTGAAACGCAGCAGATATATGAACGTTTCGACTTGGCTTAACCGTTGTCCATCCGTTTACGGCGGAGTTAAAAGCTTTTCGTTATGCCGTGCAGAGCCGACACAAAACTATCATCATCATGAACCGGCATGCGCTATCTTCGTCTTCTTCATCTTCTGCCCCCAGAACTCGGGCGACGATTTGTCCGGTGTGGGATGCAATAACTCTGATGGGCGAGAGATCGAGTGAAGAGAAGCAAGATATATATATATATATATATTTTTTTTTTTTTATTTGAAATACTGTCAACCCTCTCCTGAGGGTCATTACAGGGAGGTACAACACTTGGTACAAATAAGTAGGTACATAATTATACAACTTACAATAAAATTTTTAAACTGAGATACATTTATACAACATTAGAAGTACTCTCTTACAACCAACAAAAAACAAAGACATTTCAAATCACATAACAATAAACATCAATCGGGATCATTTTTATGACAAATCACAAAAATGTAGATCAAGTGAGTGCATAAATTGGTGAACATCATTCGTATGTACTACGTCACCCGGTAATACATTCCACGCCTCAATCGTTTCAGGGAAGAATGAATGCTGGTACATTTTCGTTCGTGCAAAGTATGGCTGCAGCACTTGCCCATGATTTTCCCTCTCGCTTCGTTTCCCAGGTAGCTGTATGTAGTCATCTCTGTTAATTTTAAAATCACCCTCCAATATTTGAAAAAGAAACTTTAATCTATGTTTAAGTCTGCGTTTTTCAAGTATCTCTAGATTACAAAATTTTAGCATTTCTGTGACTGAATCAGTCTTCCTATATTTTGAGCATATAAAGCGAGCCGCAAGCCGTTGTATTCTTTCTAGTTTATTTACCAAGACTTTCTGGTGGGGACTCCAGACAATACTAGCATATTCAAGTATTGGTCGTATAAATGTTTTAAAAGCAAGAAGTTTCACGTCCATACTTGCGCCCTGCAGTTTTTTCTGAGAAAGTATAACTTCTGTGAAGCTTTAGAACAAACAGTATCAATATGTGTATACCACTTTAAGTTTTGCGTAATTGTGAGACCGAGATACTTAAATGCGCCCACTCTCAACAAGCTGTGATTACCGATGTAATATTCGAATGGAATAGTCGCTTCCCTCCGAGAAATATGGGTAACGGTTGATTTGGTGTAATTTATTTCCATTCCCGAACTTTGACACCACAAGTGTAATTTCTGCAGGCATTGGGCAATGTTCAACTGGTCATTCCTACTAATCACTCGCGCGTATATTAAACAATCATCAGCAAACAGCTTGAGCTTTACAGGAGGTTGTACAATGTCTGCGATGTCGTTGACATATATCAAAAATAACAAGGGCCCGAGGACCGAGCCCTGTGGTACACCAGAAAACACTTCCAATGGACTAGACACAGAGTCGTCAATTTTCACAATTTGATGCCTGCCATTTAAGTACGCTTTAATCCAGCTAAGTACAAGTTGACTGAGTCCCCCACAGCGAAGCCTATTTAGTAATCTATCGTGAGGCACTTTATCGAAGGCCTTAGCGAAATCTATGCAGATGACATCAATTTGTTCATGCAAGTCTAACGCTGTCGCAAAGTCATGGATTGTTTCAATAAGCTGTGTTGTAGTTGAGACTTTACTCCTAAAGCCATGCTGATAAGGATAAAAGAAATTTTTGTTTTCCAGAAACGTGACGATATGCTTGACTATAACGTGTTCTAATATTTTGCAGCAAACTGACGTAAGTGAAACCGGACGGTAATTATTAGCGGATAACCGATCGCCACCCTTAAACACAGGGACAACTACAGCTCTGCGCCAGTCACATGGGACTAAACTAGTACTAAGGGACTTTTGAAAAATAATTTGTAAGTAGTAAGACATCCATTCCGCATAACGCTGCAAGAAGGGAGTGGGTATTTCATCAGGTCCGCATGCTTTTTTAGAATCAAGAGACAATAAGCTTTTTAATAATCCTTCTCGACAAATAATAATATCTCCTATCGGTTCAGAAAAGTGACATACTGCACCCTCGGTTTCAGTTCCGCATACGTGTCTTGTAAATACTGACTGAAAAAAAGTATTAAGACAATCTGCAATATCAGCATTCTGCGTCACGATTTCATTTCCCCGTTTCAGCTCCTCAATTTTATCGCGCCTATGCGAATGTTTAATAAATGTACTCAGCTTGTGACTAAAAAAAGCCCGCTTAGATTCTATCAGGTCTTTCTTCAGCTCTCTTCGTACACGTGCTATTTCCTCGACGTCACGGTTTCTTCTTCTACGCAGTCTTTTTAGCTTTCGCTTTTTATGAATAATGCCTCGCGTTATCCGCGGATTGCGCTTTTTAGTCTTCTGCGTTCTACTAGGAATGAATTTGTCGAAGCAATGTTTAACGATACCCTTGAAACGCTGCCACAATTCTTCAACTGTTTCGAGCTCGGATATGTGCTGAAATTTACTAAACGAATACCCCAACACGTCAAGGATGGAAGTGTCATCTGCATTCGCGTTGTCCTTTACCTGTACAGTCTTATAAGTTCTAGCCCGTGAAACACTCAGTCGAACAGTGATAAAGACTAATCTGTGATCAGAAATGCCCTCCTCAATACATATCTCGTAATTGCATATTTTGTTTGAAAGGAACACCAGGTCCAACACTGACTGAGATGAAGGTGTTATTCTGGTATATTCATTCACTATTTGCATTAAGTTGTGAGCGAACGTAATTTCCAACATCTTTTCACCACTTTCAATCTCGACCTGACCAGGCAGGAAAATGTCCCAGTTAATATGAGGCAGATTGAAGTCTCCAGTCAATATGAGCCTGGTGTTCCCGTTTACATGAGTGCAAAGAAAATTATTCAATTCATCAAGGTACTCTGGAGCTGTAGCGGGTGGTCTGTACACGACACCGATAAGGTATACTGCGTTTGAAAGGTTTATTCTACACCACACTGCTTCTGGTACATTGCTTTGAACCTGTGACGCCACAATAGAGTTTTTCACTATGATAGCAACACCGCCCCCTCGTGAATCCCTGTCACATCTAAACATCTTGTAGCCTTCCGGCGCAATGCAGTCATCAGGGACACAATTGTGTAGCCATGTTTCAGTTATGGCCACCACGTGTGGACTTCGCGAAAGCAAAATGTGTTCCACTTCAGTTACCTTATTAACGATGCTTCGTGCATTAAATAAAAGAAGCCGTAGCTATGCCTGTGGTGACGAAAATGGCGTTCCCAGCGCCTTAGATGACGTGTTCCCTTCTTGTGTACTACGCGTGACTGTGTCGGCAGCCTCAAGAGCATTTCGCTGTTTCCGTGTATCTTTTCGGTTTCCACACAGGTATCTTTCATCTCGAGCGACATCCCAACCATATAAATCACCATTAATTTTAATCTTATCATTCACCAACTTAACCTGGGCACCATTAGCCCTATCTGAAGCTGCACTCTTCCATAGCTTGCGCCTTATTTCAACTGTCTCTCGGGCGTAGTCGTGGCTAATGGTTATAGCTGTCCCTTTCAGTTTTTTGCAATTTTGAAGGACGCTTTCTTTCTCACGGTAATCATAAAATTTCATAATTATGGGCCTATCTTTCCCTGACTTTTCCTTTCCAAGTCGGTGGATTCTTTCAACCGTTTGGACTTCTACACCAAGGGTTTCGTTAAAAAGTTTGTCGATCACAACTTTCTTTAAATCAGACACTGAAGCGCCCTTGCTTTCGGGAACACCAAACACCAGAAGATTATTGCATCGACTCCGGTTTTCATAATCTGCAAGTTTTTCAGCTTGCTCCTGCACGATGTGTTCGAGGTTCTGAATTCGTTTGTTCATTTCCTGTATTACCGCAAGATATCCGCTTAATTTCTCAGTTCGTGTGTTGAATTCACTGATTTCATCCTTAATAGTGTCTATTTTGCGGTCAGAGGCCGTTTGGTTATCTAGAATTGCTTGTAGCATCTGAGCATTTGTAGGCCCAGGGTTTTGCTCTATATCTCCCGACAGCAGGAGGGAAATTGTTATACAACAATGCCACAGAATAATGAAACATCTGCCAGGGCACGGCACTAGTAACAAAAACCGATCATCACTTCTATAACAAAAGACATTTCCGAAGTAACCAACCTGCAGATGTACAAACGAAGTCTTAGGCATGTTGACCATCAGATGCGTGCCGTGCCCTCTGAAGAACTTGTTGTCGCGCTGGTCCTTTAGTAGATTCGCCGCTGATGACGTCATGCGCAGTGAATGAGCATTCATCGGTAGGCAGATCCCAGTCCTGCTCGGCCGTCCGTGAGGTAGATCGGGCGCAGACTGAAAGCAGTACGGCGATGTGGATGCAGAAAGCCACAGCATAACCTGCAGATGTACAAACGGAGTCTTAGGCATGTTGACCATCAGATGCGTGCCGAGCCCTATATATATATATATATATATATATATATGAGATAGAAAGAAACGGACACAAGAAAAATATAGAAAAAAGAGAGGGCAAGCCAAAAAGAGAAAGAAAGAGGAAGCGAGAAATAGAGATAGAGAGAGAGGAAGTAAGGGAAGAAAGAGAAAGAACGAGAGGAAGATCGAGAAAGAAATAGAAATAAACAGAGGGGAAAAAATAGATAGAAATACAGAGAGAAAAAGAAAATGGGTAAGAAAAATGGGAGAAAATAAAGAGAAAAGCAAGGAGCATCAGGGCAGGCCGCCAAGCTCCGCACTTCCTTCAGGCTTGGCACCATTAGTGTGAATCTGCCTTGATTTTTTTTCCCATGTCATCCTCACCATCGTCATAATCCCTGGCCAAACTTCACGTCCCCGTGCTCTCTCCCCATCATCAGAGTAGCAGGCTTGAGCAACCTAGCTCAGGCCAACCACTCTGCCTTCCTTCAAATAACATCACTGTATTTTTCTCTCTCGTGCAAACGAAACCGCGATTGCATCCAGAGCACCCCGTAAAGCAACTAGGTACTCAAGAGCGCTTTTCAAAGACAGATGTCTAGAACTCCGCTTGTCTTTCGCTTAACCTGAAAAGCGAGATTTCCTGTAAATCTGGCTTTTCTGCGTTCTTAAAGAAAAGAAAGCGTAAGAGAGTTGTCTTAGGTAGAAAATGCTGAAGGTCAAGAAGTATGCAGCGCTATAGTAGGGAAAAGTAACGGAACCAAATGCAATCCACAAAAGAGAAGGAGGCAGGGTTGGTCATTATGCAGAGTTATGGGGGACGTCCTACAGCTAAAACTCTTGCCAGCCATCGTATAAAAGCAACCATGCGGCGGGTGTTTCCCCAGGAACGGACACTTTAAGCGCAGAGAGCCGCGACAAACTTGGCGCCCTTCAGTTTACCGTATTTATTTTGGAGAGAGTGAAACGAACGTCTTCCGACCTCGACGCCAAGTAAGCTTGTAGTGTAAGCAAGCGGATTTTCGTTCAGAGAGCTGCTTTCGGCCGGAGGCCGCCTGAGGGGCTGTTTGAAGGCGCATCAAAAGCAAGCAGGTGCTCGCGCCGTCTAGTGCTTGCCGGCCGCGTCAAAGAGCGTGCAAAAGAAGGAAGAGAGAATCGAAAGACGAAACCAAACAAAAAAATATGTATTCCTCGCACCCCTCGGCAGCGAACTCTAGACGGCCAGCCGGGCAGTTTGTAGACCCCGAAGCTATGGCGCCATAAGCCGTTGGCTCAATCTGCCCCCCTCTACCTTCCGTCTCCTCCTCAATTCCTCCCCAAACAGGCGCTTCCTCTTCTTCTCAGCAGTCCGTCTTGCTTCTCTTAACCCTGCTTCGCCGCCGGCCGCCGTCGGGCAGTGGCGTACTCACGATGTAAGCCCCGACGAGATCGGGCCGCCCCGCGCGCTGGAAATCCTTCGAATAATTCATGCTAAAATTCGACGGGCTTTCGTTACTCCTCGGACATCGTCGTCTGGTGGACGCCTAGCCAGATAGAGAGAAGGAAAGAGAGAGAAAGAGAGAAGGGGTGCGAATGTTGCGGGACAGAGACAAAACAAGAAGAAATGCGCTAAATATTGCGCGCCAAAAGGCTAGCCAGGCTGTACGTTGAGATAGGTATAGAGCGCTGAAGATGGAGCGGATTGCAACGAAACGGAAAGCGCGAAATAAATATACCACCGACGTGGCGGTGGTCGGCTCTGTCGGCGCGTACCGCGCCCATCGCCCTGAAGCAACTTTCGCAGGCGGCGCGGCTTTCCCCATATACAGGGTTTTAGGAACGCGCATCTCGAATAAGCCCAGTCGAGGGAAAAGTACGCTCAGCTTACGCGATGTAAAATATACACGCGCTGCTTTTTTTATACGCTGCTTTGCCAGCCGCCGATCTGAGAGCGGAATAAGCCGACATGTTCTGAGGCTGCGTATCCATAATCAAATACGTCACGGCCTCCGGGCCATGATGGTGAGTAAGAAGAAAACCAGAGGAAAAGGGGAGGACGAGTTTGAAGCGAAGGTATACTCGCGTTCCGCTTTTTTTCTTTTTTCGCGCGCAAAGCGGCTTTCCGCCATAAATCAGTCGTACGGCGCGTGTACGTATCCCTCCGGGGTTTATAAACTTTCGCCTCTGAAGCTTTCGGAGACGGGATGGTTTTCTTTTGAGCCGACGGATTATCCGAAAGTGGTTGCTGCTCCATCAAAATGTTTTCCATGTAGAGACGGATGCGAGAATTTTTGAATGATGCCGTGTGTTGGGCCCATGTCGACGTTTTAAAGGCTCTACAGCGGCAGTAGCGAGCGGGAAAGGACTAATCCGATAGGCATTACTGCTACAGCACATACGTTAGCCCAGCGGGAAAATATGTAGAAGTTTCATGTCAAGTGCTTCGTACAACTCGTCGGTTGATGTTGCGTTTTTAATACAACTAGGCTTTATAAGGCATAGCTAGTTCTGCTTATCATGGAAGCTTCAAGCTTAGTTCATTTATCTCGGTGTTCATCTACATTTCAATACCAGTAATTTTAGATACAATTTGCGGGAAATATTCAGCCGACAATTTGTACCACGCATACTCGTTCGTCGACGTGTGCCCATGGAATTATATTTGCCGAACGCAGCGGTGTTTCTCTCTGCGCACACACACACGCGCGCGCACACACACACACACACACACACACACACACACACACACACACACACACACACACACACACACACACACACACACACACACACACACACACACACACACACACACACGCACACGCACACACACACACACGGTGGCGTACACACATGTTGATGGCTCGAACCAACAATTGCAAGTGTGTTATTACTGCATGTAAACGCTCTGTAATTTCATTTAATCTTTATCAACCCAAAACTCGTGTATCACCCTCAGGCCTCTGTATCGTTCTCTGATCGCGCCATCTGCTCTTATCGCACCGATATGAGCGAAACGAAGTCGAGGTAATGGTGCTTCTTAGCAGTGTTCAACGCCCTCGGAGAGGCAAGTATTGGTACGTACGTTTTTCCCGAAAGCTTTCAGCCGCCTTTTGGTGAAGAACTTGCTGTCCCTTAGGGGTCTTAATCGTTTAGTTATTTCAGTTTTTTTTTTCTTCGAACGCCAGAGTCTTTTTATTTAAAAGCAGTGCTTCTCTTGCATACTTTTCTCTTGATAATTTTCGGCCATTACCATCGCTAAACCGTTCAGGGGCATCTCTTTGGCATCGGAGAGCTGAGGCTTGACAAGGGTTTTATGGAGCCGAAGAGGTTGGCTGTCCGAGCGCGTTGATAGTCTTGTCTGCTCCCCTCTCTTTCTCATGTTTTAGGCTTCGCCAGCCTTTCATTCTTTTTTTTCCTCATAATTCTATTTCCACTTTACACGCGCGCTCAAATTTCTGAACGTCCGGGTGCGAAGTCCCGTCTCTCTCTGATGTTTCTCCTGCCTCCACTGAAGCACTAAAGTTGCAATTTATTCCGACATGAATCGCTCCAAAATAAGCCGGCCGCGCAGGCGCATATTTCAGATGTTGCTGTGTATCTTTATTTTATTTTATCGCTTTGCTAGCGTCAATATTTCAATTACATCTTTCGTGTTATACTTCCAGTTTCAAAGTAATGTTTTTCCCTTCTTTCTTGAGCAGCTTCAGTAGCGGTGGTCGTTGTGCGATGACTTACCGAAGTGCTGGTACGATAGAAAGTCGATATTTTATGCCGGCCGGAATGCTGAATGCAAGAAAAAGAAATGGGGCTTGCTATTCTGCGCACCCACTCCTCTCAACCAAGACTACTTCTACCACCATCGATTCTGTTCTTAGTATGCCGTGTTCTCCCTGCCATGCGGAGTCGTATATATAGAACACATACCAACCCTTCTTGCGTTTATGAAGCTACATGCGTAGGACGTAAAGCGGCAGCTCACAATGTGATCCACACTAATGTTTGAAGCTTCCTCCTCCGCCTAGTTGCTTTTTATTTCTACCAAGCTATTTAATTTTGACCTGTCATGACTATAGGCACGACGGACTTTAAGAGACGCACGCTGAAATGAGATATAGACAGCGTGTTTCAATTGTAGTTTCTGCTCCAGCATCAGTCGGATGTAATGAGCCCAGTGACAGAACTATGTCCAAAGCCGAAAAGCAGAATGCCGAAAAAAAAAAGGAAAGAACGCGCACCATGTAACTTGAGCCTTTGCAAGGACAGCACGCAACCTCAACGACGCCTGCGAAATGTGTTCGGCCGGCGCAGTCGTACACAGCAGCAACTTTCTGCAATTTCGCACTCCGTCAGCAAACTTTTTCACGCACCCTACTTTGACAGGACCGCAGAAATGACGGCGAAGGTTGTACGTGTCGCGGCTCGCTTTTACTCTGTTCTTCTGTTAAGCAACGGTTGTTAGTTTCCTTCCTTGCTTATTTGTTTTCATGACCGAATAACAAAAACTCTGAGTATAAGACTGGATCGTCTTTTGGTCTAGTTTATCGATCGTTTGTTATTGGTGGAGAGACGCGCGCCTTTCGTCAGATCGCGATTTTATTGGACGCTGGAAAAAGCAATTTAAGGCAAGGCGTTTCCTCTGAGTGAGCAACGCGGCAACAATCAAGCATTTTCACTATGCTGCCCAGGTTGGTCAGACAGTTCTTTGATAACAGGGAAAGCGTCATTTTTGCCTATGTTTGCCGATTGTAAAGTGTAATTATATATTAATCCGAAGGTAAGTAAACCTAACCATCCCAATGCTACTCGTCATTGTTATACCTTCCAGTCTGCATGTGCCGGAGCCTCTCCGACAGTGTAGTGCCTAAATGCAAACCTCTCCGCCACTTCTATGCACTAGCACATTTTCTACCACTACCCTTAGTTTTGCCACTCTCACACCTGTTGTTGCATGAAGGCTCCCAAGATGAAAAAAAAATATGCTTAGTCACGTCTGGGCGACAACTATTTTGTAGACTCGCGCGCTTTCTGCTCACTCCGCAACGTTTCAGCAACGCACGCGAGAGAACACTTCGCATCCGGCAAACGTTTGAAACGTCAATGTTACAATTTTGCGAAGGAAGGGAGGAAAAGCGAATTTTGTGAGAGCGAAGAGCGACAGCGGTCTGCCAGCGAATCTGATCGCGTGTAGCCCCACTCTTGTCGCTCCGCCCAAATCCCCTATAATATTTTCTTACTATAAAAGAACGCGAGACAGCATATGCTGCTTCGTGCGAGTGTTCGCAGTTCGCCCATGCGGCTTCCTCCTGGGGCACGTTCCACGCATTCAGCGAGTGAGACTTTCGCGATTATTTCGTTCTCAAGTGTCTCGGAGAGGGCCGTGTCTGTAAAATGGATTCCGTCTCTCTCTTTAGAGCTCCCTCGCGGTCATTCAATTTAGCGTCGGCGCAGCCGCCAACGAGCAAAAGAATTTCAAAAGCAGCGAGTGAACAAAAAAAAAGCAAGTGGGAGGATCCGTAAACCACTTAAGGGCTCACTTCTCACACTCAGACACGCGAAAGTGGACATAGGCCCACACGCGCACGCACAAACACGCAGACGACGACACATACGCCCCAGAGAGACGGCAAAAGAACCTAAAACCTTAGCAAAGCATGACACGGCTCTTCGAACGAGACCGCTTCGCAAAGCCCCGGCTAGCCCGAGCGAGCACACATGATCGAATTTGCCGGGAGAAGGGAGCGTGCTGCTTCGTTCTGAAGTTTTCCACCATTGCGCGCCCTTTCCCCTTGAAAACCGCATCTCTCGCCATCTGTACAGGCAGCCTCTCGCAGTTATCGCGACGTCGGCGAGTGCGGAAGACGCTAACTCCGGCCCATCTTGAGGGCACGCGAGCGAGACAAAACTTCTCGTATTCGGAGCCGAGACGAAACCAAGAAAAAAGAGTGCGGGGAAGTTTATGGAGACAGCGCCCAGTGAGATTGATGTCGACGCACTCGATATCGATTAGGAGTGCCGCTATGCTCCGTGCATTAGAGTCGGTTTCCGTCTCTATATTGGTCCCGTGCACATGCAGAGTGGAAGATATGGCGGAAGTAAAATAGACCCAGGCTCTGTAGACTCGCGGCTAGAGAGAGCCCTTCTCGCCTTTCCATCCCGGGGCCGAAATGGATTCATCGACGCATTAAGACCACTTCACGTGGTACGTTTTCACCTATTCTTACCCTTTTCGAGCCGCAATTGAATTTGTGCCTCTAAGGAATAAAAGCGCAACGAGATAGAGAAGCCGCAATCCGGCATCTGCAGGCGGCGGTCTAAAGGGTTTCGTAGAGTCGAATTGCTTTTTCCTGCTGTAGGCGTACCTTAACTTTCTTTAGAGTCAATATAGATTGTATATAGCTTTTGTAGCTGGCGTGTAGGAATGTGCTCTGTCAGAATTTTCTTAGCACAAAAAGGCGAAGTGTGCAGACAAATACAATACAGTACAAAAACAATTCCTAGTTCTTTTTTAGACAGAAAAGCGCATAGAGAGAAGTACCTGCCACCTATACACGTTGGCGACATGTACTTATCTTCACTTATTTATAAAACAGAAATATTTATAATGTTCGAGCAAAGTTACCTTGATTTGCTGCCGAGGTTCTAAGATAGTTGGTGCTGTCAAAACTGTATATAGGACTGACTGCTTAAAAACGTCAAGCTACTCTTTGCTGAGAGAAAAGTAATATACTTGATAATTCAGAGATATATCGCTTTCTGAAATATAAAGCAATACTGCTTTGAGCAGCGGGACATAAAACAAGGGACAAAAGAAAAGACAGACAAGGACATCGCTGTACTAACAACTGAATGATGCACTAACAATTTCTCTCTCTGCGGGAAACGTTACTTTGCTGGTATTCATAACGCCAGCTTTTAAGTTCGCTCTATGCCGTTCGGAATCGGCCTTCGTAAAAATGACCACTTTCTCGTGACATGTTTTTTGGGCAGCTGATTCTTCAGTCCCTGTTTGAAGTGTCTTCACTCTGGTGAAAGCTGCCAAGCATTCGTCAGAAGGAGCATAACTGATATGCTTGACAGGCAGCCTGTCTAACCCACCTACGTTAGCAACCATTGAAAAACTCCGTCGAGTAACAAAAAACTAATACAAGAATATACAACCTCATAAACTCTGGCGTTCACTTTTTTTTAAACAGATGATTTGCTAGATTTGCAAACCAGGAGTTGCGGTGATTCTGTAAATGGTGTTTACACATGATTTTATTTCAACGAACAGTACTGTAATTTAGAAGCGCATAAAAAACGGCGCCTTTTCGTAAAATTTAACACGTGCCTGGTGTCCATGGTGTGCTCTGCTTTACATGTTTACAGTATCAAATTGTACAGTGATATATAGGGATGCCTGCGTATGTTTTCTTTTCTCAACTGATATAAACACCACTTAGAGAGAAAAATTGGGAGAGAAGTTACGCTTGCACGCTATAAAAGGCAGCAAAACATGGTTTGGTCATTTTCAGAGTTTTTAATCTTTCTTTTTTGTTTACCCCCTTTTCTGTTTTTCACTTGCACGTTTCTCTCACTGTAATACTTGCTCATCACGCTTACCTAAGCTGAAGTTTAGACTTCGAATATCTTACCACGAGTCAGACAAGCTAAATACATGCTTCAGACGACAGTGAATACAGGGTGACGGCGCACTGCGTACACACTACTGACAGCAAGCCGGGGTTGTGATTTCAGCTTGCAGGTCCGACGTGACACCTGTCACACGGTCCTCAGGTTGTTTCGAGTCTGCCAGACTCATACTGGCCGCGTGGTGGCCGTGAGAGCGTCCGGCGCAACCAGCTGCGAACGAAGGCAACACGGCGTGAACGATACAAGCTTGCCTAGACAGGGAGACAGTGAAGCCGAATCTGCAAGTTTCTTTCGCGACAGTTCCCTGCAGAGTTGCCAAAGCAGTATCCGAATATAAACCCCCGAAAATTCAGAAACGTGAGCTTCTCCAACGTCACTCGTGTTATTCGCTGATGTAAAGTTGAATAGACGTGTATTTTGTTGTTGTTATTGTTGTTTCCGTATTGTTCCTTGGTTAGCGGCTAAGTAAACGTCCGGGCTAGTTGGCAAACCTGCTTACAACGCAAGGCGACACGTGGAGAGAAGACAGGAAGACGCGGACAGCACTGACTTCCAAGTGTTTGACGTCAGTGCTGTCCGTGTATTTGTATTTTCTTTCCTTCATTTGTAGCCTTGCGCTGTAAACATAGTCAAGGTTAGGAGCTCTTCAATTTTGACATTTTGTGAAGGCCATGTGAGAAGGACGGTGGTTTTATATCAGCGTTAAACCTTGACTGCAGCTGGAGAGTTCCTTTGGTGAACCACGTCTTTCCTTTGCCTTCATCTCTCTCTCTCTCTCTCTGAACCTTAACTAATGCACCAGAGCAGTGTGGCAAGTGCGAGCGAATGTGCTGTGATCTGCGACTGTATACGCTAGGTGAACAACAACCTACGCTCACGCCAGGGCCATATTTTCGCACCAGTGAGGCAACTCTCATGAACTGGTCAACTACTCGTCACGCTTTTTTTTTTTTCGTTGCTTCGCTGATGAAACAAGCTTCCGGTGTGTTAAGAGACTTTTGTTCAGTCAAGTCTTAGGACGCAGTGATGAGGCTAGACGTATGATGAGGACCGGCATGATCTGAAATCCAGATTCACACAAATAACGCTAACCACGCGGGGTTTCGAAAGTCACAGGTCACGCCACTGGGCCGTCCCCTCTATAGGGCCGTCTGAATTCGCTCTTTCTAAATCTGTCGACTGGAATGGACCCGAAACTAAAACATGTTTTGCAAACAAAAAAAAAACACACTTAAAAAAAATCAAGAAAAGATATATGGTGGAGGAGCAGGAGGGAGGGCCTCTGAAGCGGCCAGCTCGCTGATTTCGATGCGACGCTCTTGTCGGCCACTTCGCCCTGGAGTTCCCGACTCCTCCGGGCGTCGGGCCCCGTCGGACGCGACAACTGGCTGCTCCCACGAGACAGCTAGTGGGACAGGCGACGTCGCGCCGAATGTCTTGACAGCGGGCTCGCGTCGGAAGGCTGCTGCTGTGATTGCGCAGAGCGCTGCTGGGATCGCAAAGTTTTGCTCCCGCTTCTGCTTGTTGTTTAGAGTGCGTCGTCTCCAGACCGGAGGGAAGGCCTTGGCTCTGATGCCGCTTTCGCGCATGTCCAAAGTGCTTGCAGTAAGCGAGAATGCGCTCGTGGCATTGTGCTTTCAATGCGGCGCAAGCTGAAAAGAAACAAAGACTTAAGAAGATCTTTCCGTTCCCCCGGGGACGTTTTTTGTTCCGTCGCGCGTCGTTTGCTTTGCATAAAAAGCGCGTAAGAGCTCCGAGAGTGAAAAGCTTGAAACGCTGCAGCGTATTTTCGCGGCAGAAAGTATTTATGTCGTTTTAATGTTTTGCTCCTTCCCTTTCACATAAAGAATCGTTCAAAACTTTGCAGGCCCGCTCGACTAACCGAAACGCCGCACATAAAGTTGTAGAAGGCTAGAACGGGGTAGTAATCAGCGACGGTCATGGTTAACGTAAACGACTGCGTGGAATGATTAGAAAGCACCGTCCCGTGAGTTGAAGCGCAACCTTAAACCTAGCAAGCGTCAGTCAGTGTTATATACACTATTCGGCAGAAACTGCAAATCAATTTCTTTCAACCGACAGGATTTCGAAGCTTTTCTATATATGAGTTAACCATAATGATACTTTTCACAACGTAGTAGCGTGTGGCTGGCTAATTTTAAAATTATATTAAACGCGTGCCATTTTGATGTTTCTCTATATAACTATACTAGTGGTCTAATGTTACTGTACTCTAATATCGACGCCTACATTGCTGCTTTTATGCATTTAAGTAAGGCAAGTGCATGTAAGCACCAGCGAAGTATTTTGAACCTACTTTAAGGGAATCTATTTCTGTGGTGCAGTTCCGTGCTTCACTGACTCAGCGACTAATCTTGGAATTCTAGGCTTGGAAGTCGACCATATGCGCCCGTCGAATGAACAAGTTCATGAGCACCATTGAAATATACTGACGGCGTACCCAAACACCTGACCACGACATTCAAATAGGCTGGGCCCACTCAGTGTACTGCCTGGTGCTATGTTTATTATCATAAATGGACAGTATAAGAACTTGCTTCAACTGAAGTTCAGCGCGTGTGTATGTCTTCTTGTTTCCTGTGGTCTGTTCATCCCGTGTGTGCTACCACATAGAATTGTTCTCTTAGGTGCAAGGACAGGCTTTTGTTGCCATTGATGGATGCTGATTGCTGCCACTGAAATAAACATACGCTAAAAGTAAGTCGAAGGTAAAGCTACGATATGATAATTCCGCTGAACGAAGTTTAAAGCTTATCCACATAAAGCAGCGCACTCGCGGCTTTAAACCTACATGCGCACGGATAAAAGGGTGCTCCGTCAAGCCTTATCGCCAGGTAGACGAAAGCTCGGACTTTCTGTAGAGCCAGGAGAAATACGCAGGAAACGAGGGAGTTTGCGATATTCGGACCGTCGCCGTCATAGATAAAGTGAGCAGGCCAGTTTTTGATATCACGCCTCGAAGCAACTGAAAGGCATGCCAGCGCATGAGCAAGAGCTAGCGCTATTTTTAGCTGCCTGTCCGAGACACCACATATACTCGCGTACAACGCGCTGTACGCAACCAAAAGCAACCGCGCAAGGAGAAATGCTGGGAAATATATAGACAAGGCTATCCGCGCCATCGGAGCCACATCACGGCAGGAGATGAATGCCGGAGATGCACGAAAGAGCTTTTCGCCAGACCCATTTCCCCTCATTCATAGTAAGCGCGTGGAAACTTATCACGGGGGAATTTCAATAGCAGAGCTCATGTGCACTTCGTAGACGCAATATATGGGCATCAAAAAGTGATCCCTCCGTCCGTCATTTTCATCTATCAAAGTAGCCGCGCTCTTTCACTGCCCGTGTTTGCCTCTGTGTTTGCTCGACTGGCCAGCTTGCGGGTATGCTTGCAGAGATGGCTGAATGTCGGCGTCCATTAGGCGCCGAGCTAGTTAAACAGAAAATTTGTACCGGATAGCATAAGTGTACTACGTATATATGCTCGCATTAATGTATTGATGCATGCGGGTAAGCGACTACTACTGAATTCTCCTAGTGCTCCGCCAGTCACATAAATCGAGTGTGGCAGCAAGTCCGCATTGGTGGCCCTTCAATCGGGGGCTACGACAAGCTCACTTAAAAAAAAAAAAAAAGAGAGAGAGCGCGTGTTTGTCAGTTTTTTAATGAAGAACTAATCCATAAACTGCGCGAAGAACAGAGCGATGAAGTAGCAGGCAACTGGGCGCGTTTTTGTCTCTGTGCGCGTGTCCCTCTCTCGCAGTATTTGAGTTCCGCATACGTTCCATTCTCCAATTGCTTTTAGTCGTTCATACACGGCTAAAATCAATTCTTTTCTAAAAGCATTTCTCTCGGCAGTATTCTCTGATTGTCACTGTGATTGTCACTCTGATTGCTGTAGGTTATGCGACAGCAATCTTTGCTACTTTCAGCGCGCAACTATGTTTCAGCGTAAAACCATATGCTGATAACTAAATTATCCAGAAGCCCCTCCCTCGCCTCATCTTTCACTCACTGTGCCTGCGTTGATCTCAGTTTTATTAATAATACCTGTGGCTTAACGTCCCAAAACCACGATATGATTACGAGAGACGCCATAGTGGAGGGCTCCGGAAATTTCGAACCCCTGGGGTTCTTTAACGTGCACCTAAATCTAAGGATCTCAGTTTTATTGTAGGATATATATTTCTTGTGCGTGATTTGAATAACAAGTTCAACGCATCGGTTTTTTCTTCATTTGACAGGTCACCCGGAATGCCTTGTGAGAGTTAGAGTTAGTGCTGGGATAAATATTTAGAGTTAACTCCAAACAACCATTAAGGTTAAACATTGGCTGCTCGAAAAATACCGCTTCTCAGTACTGAACACGACTTAAGTACGGCCATGTGTTTATAAATTGGTAAACATTAAGCTATTGACTTTACTTTATACAGTGCTATCACTGCGCGATAAGCGAAGTGAATTACAGCGGCGGGCGACATATGATAGGGCTAAAATTCAGCAGGAGCGAAAATAAGGCCAAACGTTTTTTTTTGTATGTCTTGTTTATCTGTATCCGTTCAGACCATGACGTAAATTGGTAGTGATCAATAAGCGCCCAATACAGTCGTGGGTTGTTCGCGCGTCTTTTATGTCTACGACATCTGTTGCTTTATAGGCCGCACCATTCCAGAGAACACTGCCGTCTTAAATGCGGTCGAAACGAAGAAATGTCTAGAAACCTCAGTAACTCTGAAAACCGCCATACCTTGAGGTGTTGTATAGCTGAGCATATGCTGTATACTTATTTTTTTGTTGCTTGCCGGCGCTTTCTCAAGTATTTCAGCAAAGTAGTGAGTCGTTGCCTTAATCATTAGTGATATCATTTATTTCCCGTCGTTATAGTGTTAAAAGCACGTTGCGCTGTTGTAATTATTAGTGTTTCGCGGAAAAGGTATTATTCGGAAAGTCGTAATGCGCCGCTCTATGACATTTATTTAATCTTTTCTCTGCTCTGCAATATTTCCGGGAGACGCATGTAGCCAATGGATCAGTAATTTATTGACACACTGGCGCGGAAACGTACGCCCCTTTTCGCTTATTGAATGTAACGCTGTTGCGCCGTCGTTCGTTTTTTTTTTTTTTTTTGCTACAATATCGAGCTCTACCAAAGAGGACAACTTAGGTGCGAGTTGTTGAAAGCCAGTTGCCGAAATGCGCCAACTTTGCTCCACGCAGCCATAGCAGAAAAGCAGGATGGCTTAGGGCAAGCGATTTACTGAAAGTGAAACAACGCCACACTAAGTGAGCGGGCACGGATTAATTTTATCCAAGGCGGGCGAAAGAGCGAAAGAGTGCACAGAAAGGAATCGCCGTAAACGAACACGAATAGAGTAACAGGCCGTATAGGGCCTGCCCGGCGTTTACTTTAGGATCTCGCCGCCTCCACATGGCGCTCGGTTGTAAACGGGCAGCAAGCGAGAAGAGCCAATAGCGAACGTTTCCGCCCTCGTTCCTGTCGTTTATTAAACGAGCCTGCAGCCTTTCCCATAAAGGCGCATCTCCCTGGGGTCAAACCCTGACGGGAACGGCCGGCTGCGCGCTGCAGGACGAGCCCACAAATTTGCTGCTTTTTCCTCCATCGTTTTCTATTTACCTCTCCATTCCCCTTCTCTGTCTTTCTGTCCTGCCGGCACCTGCTGACATTCTATAAGGCACGCGTAGCACCCTGAATCTCACTCAGCTTCGAACGTGCGTGCACACAGGTCTTTGTTACAGCGCGCTACCTATTGAAGGTGCCTTGATATCTAACAAAAAGTGCTTGTAGAAAAGTTTTGCTTCCTTCTCTACTTCGTTTCCTTCGTAATTTTCCGGTTTATTCTGATTTTTATGTGCATTTACATTTACGAAAACACTTTTCCCTCGCAATGATGAAGCAATGGGGATATGTTTTATCGAGTGGACAATAAAAGACCGGCTGTAGAATGGCTGTTGGTAGTGGGCATCAAATGCCACCCGCCACTAACCCTGACTGTTGAGTGATGACACGAGAGCAACGGGCCAGGCTACAAAATACGGAAAGCATGGTCGTTAACCTAAACCCTCGCTCCCGGCTTTCGTGCAGGCCATTTTTATGTCTTGCATCCGCCCATGTTGTGCCCGTCTATGGGATCGGCCGATGCATCTCACAGTGCCCCGAGCTTTGCGGTCTGCACGTCTGGCTATGCCCGACCGGCTGCCTGGCTAGGTTTATTATGTTTCTTGCGTCACAGCTGGCGCGTTTAGTGGTTTGAAGGCAACACCGATTCGCGTAAAGGGCCGAAAATACCCCAAATCTACACAGGCGGGCGTATGACGTTTATGTTGAGCGGTGGCTTCCGAACGAAAAATGGACGAGATTTATTCGCCGAATAAAGACGAGTTGCAGTGCTTGAAGTTGGGGCAGAAATTGCTCATACTAAACCGAAAGGCCCATAGAAATGGGATTGCACGATAACGATACATTCTTCTTTAACTGCAGCACATAAAATGTACGTTGTTTTTCTGTTTAAATGATCAGTTTCTAAGCTTCTATTGCCAATTCTCCCGGCTATAAACCGTAAGCATATTTACAAATCTCGGCTGCATGCATGAAGCGAAAACTGTTATAATGTACTAATAGTTTAGCAGGTATCTTATGTCAACGTGTTAGGCGACGAATGTTAAACACACATTTGGTCGCCCCCATACACACATGAGCACATACACACATATACGAACGCATGCAGACACACAAACAATTAATTGGCTTCATTTTAACGCGACAGCGTTAAAGAGCTCATTTCGCAGAAATTCCGGCGTCGGTGTTGGCGTCGGCATCGTTAGTCGTGAGCGAAAACTCAGCCTCCTCCGTGAGCGAAAATTCTAGCCAGAAGCAAATGAACAAATAATAATAAAAAACTTCGGTTCGAGTGGGAATCGAACCCAAGCCTTCTGTGTGGCAAGCATGTGCGCTACCACAAAGCTATGCCGCTGCTTGGAACTGCTTCCGCAAAATCCTACACGAATGGCATGCAATGTGAAGAGTCTCCTTAACACATCTAATGTTGCGTGGCAGTAGCGTAGAATCGCGCCAGGCGTCAAGACTTTAGGTTTAAAAGCCCACCCATTACAAAGCCCTCAGACTTTCTTTTCGTTCTCGTCGTGAAGCCAACGTCGCAGGCACATTTCAACCGTCTGCGTAAGCATACAAGCAAAATGAAAAAATAAAAAATAAATGAAAAGTATGATTGACAGTCAATACGTTGATGGCCTATGTTAGATTAGTCTACTATTGAATACATGCTACATCCATGTCGAAAGAACTGTATTCTCATAGTGGTTTACTTGCTGAAGTTTGACAACTCCTACAAATTTTGTAAGCGCCAGATGTTATAAATTAAGACGTCAGATACTACAATGAAAGCTCATTTTGCAAGTTAAGGCATCGCCGAGTTTTTAGAAAAAAAAAGGAATATTAAAAAGTGTGTTGGTGCGAAGAAACGTGTGAGAGGTGCTGATGGACGGTGTTCATTTTAGGAGCTCGCTATTCGTAATAATTGGTTCTAGAAAAAGAACCATGGAAAAAAAAATCTCATAAGCCGCTGCGAGTAATTTCTAGCTTAGACCGGAAATGTAATGATATATTTAGGCGCCCGGGCCCAGCTGCCACGAACTTAATTTTTATCGTCATTGCTGGGCGCCCCAAATTAAAGGAAAGCTGTTTCATTTCCCGCACTATGCAAAAATTCCTTTCCTTTATAAATTACAGTGCCACTGCATTTCTCGTGCTCCGGCAACGATTACAGGGTTCGGAAGTTGAATCAGGAGCTGCGAAGAATGACAGCCTTATATAGCGCGAAGCGCGGGAGAGAAAAATAAAGAAAGAAAAATTACCGCAGTGTAGTGTGCCCGGGGGCTAACAAAAGACAGGATTACTTATGTGGCGTAACATTCGGAAGCACTTCTTTATCGTTTTTCTTCCTTTCCTTCTCCTCCTCTTTATTTGTGGTGCTTCCCGACCCTCCTAGCTCGCTTCTGTTTTATCTTATTCCAAGTCGACCTCTTTTCCTCTCTCTCACTGATCCCCACGTGACCAGCAGAGCCGCTGGCCCCTTCCGTGAATTACTGTCTTTGCGGTCCTCGCTCCATCCTTAAGCTGTAAGCACCCGAATGGTCACGCTTCGTACACGGCGCATAAATTGACGTAATATTTTATTCGCCTCCAAGAACGATAGGAAGTTCAGAACTCGTCGCTGCTTTTCTTTCTTTCCTTCGTATTCGAAAGTATAAGTCTTCTAATGCGTTCCCCGCTAGTGCTCTCTTTCGTGTGTATGACTTTAAAAAAATTTTCTTTCTTCTTCGCTCCCGAGTGTTATTCCGTAAAGATGGGGATTATTAGGGTCAAACGGAAAGTGGTGATTAATGGGTGGCATTTTCCTACAGGAAAGCCGCCATAATCATCCTTCGTATGAATGAATCAACCGCTTTGAGTAAGGGTCGTTCGTTTTGTGCCTGCCAAATGACTCCAGAATTCCTTTGCTGGAGTCGCTGAAGAAATTTTCTGTTTTTTTACTGTACAAGGGCGAGTTAGCAAGAAGCGCCACTAACTCTGCAATTTGATAAAGGAAGGAACGATGCGTATATAAAAATCATAGGAAATCGCTTAGGAAAAAAAGGTATACGTTTAATCATTTTTAAAACGAGAGAAAATGCTTCAGAACAGAGCCTACAGGTAGTGTTGATTGCCGTCGTTCAAGATTTCCGTGAGACGCTGTCAAATTTAGAGCCCAATTATATTCGGTGATTACGCTGAAAGCTAAAGCAGATTACGTGATAATGAGCTATGATCCCTTACTGGCTGCTGCAAAGAAATTATCAATGAAATGGGTGCCGCGCAGTTCATTTTATTTCCTTATGAAGCCTCGAGTGGGAAGTGACAGTAGCGAGAAGTTGGAAGTGTTACACAGCCAACATGTACAAGATCCTCCTTCAAAACGTTGAGATTTCCAATATCGCTTACAAAATGCGAGTAGCCGCTCGGGATGTACTGAAAACGTTTGAGCGAGCCTGTTTCTTCTAGCACGCGTAGACGTACCACGAATATCTGTACCACGCATAGCTGCCGACTTCGGCTTTCTCCGAGTATACATAGAATACTACGTCTTGTACGGTACAGGAAATCCAGTGAAAAGGCTTCTGGTCAATACATAAGACCCTCGACTAGGACAATTCTGTCCGTTCGTCGGGTACAGACCCAGATTGATCTAAATATCTATATATTTTTTTCTCTAGCAATAGACAGTGAAATCCCTCACAAACGTGCCATTCTGATTGTAAACACATTGCAAATTTTACAATGTGTTTGATGTTAGGGTGCACGCTTTCGGCACTTACAAGGAAGATCAGATGAATTGCGAGCCATTGATGGCAGTTTTTTTTTTTTACTGTTTTCTGCCCGGTGGGAAGATCATGCCAATGGTTAAGAAAGAAGAAGATGAAAACAGAGATGAAGATGGCAGTGCGCGCGGCGCGCGTGCCGAATTGGCACCACGCCCGGCAAAAGCGCAAAGATGGCAAGCGCTAACACGTCAGGTAAGCCTCTGTGACACCTACTCTTAATCACCGTAGTACCGGCGTAGCTCGCTGCGAGTCATTTAGTAAGGCTTGCTCAGCGATTATTTTGGCGCGTTTCGGATGTACCGGTCAGCGAAAGTGTGTCATGAGATGTCTATGCGTGTTGAACAATTCCTAAAAAAAATTATTGTGGAAGCATCTTGTAGGTACTGATCGCCACAAAACGTACATGCCCCACGCAACGCAGCTCGCATTACTCCAGTTTCGGCAATTTTGTTGTTCTTTTAATGGGTAAAGTAGTTTGTGTTTGCATGTGCCTCGATATTTCTTCGATCTAATAACATAATAAGGCATGGCGCACGCACATTTCAACCAAAAGTTGAATGTATCGCGATTAAGGTGTGCTAGTTGTGTTCATTCACGAGACATTACTGTATTGTAGCCATTTTTAACACGTGCGCATGCGCGGTGCGACGCTATCGTGGCCCAAACTCTGCACGTAAATTCTGGCTCAACTGTTTCTTATTTCCTAAAACATAGTAAAAGATTGCTTACACAAGTGCAATGCAACTCGTGCCAGTGCATTTTTTACTATACTGTTACTGTACCATTACGTTACTGCGAGTTTTATTGTGTTATTTACAAGTCAGCATAGCCGTTAGAATAACTTATCTAGCTGTTACTTATAACTATTCGCAATAGCTTGGGTAATGTTTCTTTTATTCTTGCGTTTTCCTCATAGGTGAATAACAGGGTTCTGTATACCGTGGCATGAGAAGCTTCAAAGCTTGTTGCTCTGTCTCGTACAATGTCAATTTATTTGCCTGCGATAAACCTCTTTTCATAAATGTGTGCAATACTCTTTTTGTTTTTATTCTGCAGAAAAAGGAACACCCCCATCTTCAACGAAAAATGGCCAGCAAGGTGAGTACACTTTTAAGTCTCGACTGATCAAATTTATTTTTGCTCACATTCATAATATTTCTCATAGTTATCAGAAACTGCATATTGCGAGTCAATCATGACTAAGCTTTGCGTTTTAAATATGAACCGAATTCTGAATATTCATCTGCTGTGCAACACTGAGCCAATACACGCCATCGCCCTTAAAATAAAAGGTCAAGGCAACGAAGCTGGCATTTTCGGGCACCGTAGCGGCTACAGCCAGAAAGAGAATGATCATTTGGTGTTAAAATGTTTACCTACATACAGAAGCTGGAGCAAGAAATGTTCTAGTAAATCAATTTTCCGAAGGTCATGTTTGTTAAGCGCAGGTTTCTTTGTTGCTTTTTTTTTTTCAACTGTATAGGGTGCGACCTGACTTGCCATTTGCTTCTTTCTTAATTTTTCAGAGAAAGGAAGTACCGCAAGCCCGACACCAGCATCTACTGGTCATGGCAAGTCCATTCACCTTCTCCAAATTTTCTCATTGTTACCTCGCGGGTTCGATCCCGGCCGCCGCGGTCGCATTTCGATGCAGGCGAATTGCTAGAGGCCTGTTTACCGTGCGATGGCAGCGCACGTTAAAGAACACCAGATGGGTGAGATTTACAAAGCCCTCCACTACGGCGTGCCTCATTAGGGAGTTTTAGCTTGTAACGTATACTTCTTTACGTTACCGTTACCGGATTACGTTTACCGTTTTACCGGAACTCGAGTTTTAGTAAAGTTTTTTAGCTGCCCAAACGTAAACCTTTACGTACGTACGTAAACCTTTACGTTCGCGCAAACCACTGAATGGTGATGATAACTGCATTTAAGCTATATTTAATTTAGATAATATTGAATTACGCCGCGGAAAAATCATAAGAGAGGTTTTTAGCGTGTGCAGTATCCCGGTATAAACGAAAAGGTGTAGCAATACCGGGTTACCGGACGATGGTGTCGCCATCTTGTGACGCTTCGTGCAACCACAATCATGAACACGTTTGTTTTCGCTTAGTGTTCTTGAGGGGGCAAAATGATTAAAAAGACAACTCATTCGTAATTATACCACTGCAAGACATTTACATTGGAAGTAGAACGCCCGATGTTTCTGCAATAACAATTTTGTGCTTGCCTGGTACACCATGGCCCCGCTAGATGGCGCCACCTATCCAGCCTGTCAGCGTCTTTAGGCCTCTCACGTTTGCGGATTCGGTATTCTAGGTCGCTCTAGCCTCGGTAATCCGGCTGAAACAAGGTGATCGTAAGTGGCGCTCGCACTTCGGCTTATTTCGACTCGGCGGCTGGAGTCTCCGCGAAGCGGATATCGCGAGTAGCCACGAACGAAGGTGGATTTGCGAGATAGGGCCGTAAACGTAAAGCCTATCCAGCGAGTAGTTTACGTTCCGTAAACCTTTACGTTCCGTAAAGGTTCGCGCATGCGCAGATTCCATCCGGTATCCGGTAACACGGTAACGTAAAGAAGTATACGTTACAAGCTAAAACTCCCGTGATTTGGGCACGTAAAGCACCAGCCAATAATAATAATAATAATAATAATAATAATAATAATAATAATAATAATAATAATAATAATAATAATAATATAATAATAATAATAATAATTGTTACCGTTACTCACGTGACCTATGAGCATAGGTCGGCAAACTCAGACTCAGATTGAACCGTGAGTTTGAGTCTGAGCGAGTCCGGGTGAGTAGTACTTTGGTGATTGTGAGTCCGAGTGAGTCCGGCTGAGAAAAACATTAGTGAGTTTGAGTCCGAGTAAGTCCGGTTGAGGAAAATTTCGGTCAGTCTGAGTTCGTGTGAGCCCTAAGCGCAAAATATTTTTCTTGAGTGAGTCTGAGCGACCCACTTTTTGCCGCCCTATATGGTTCTATCTACACAACTTCTATCAGCCTTATGTGGGCTCACGTTTATAGTCCCATCGACTCACACATACTTCAAAGCATTGGTGTTCACACGCCAGCTGAATATTTATTGATCAGAGGTGTGAGTTACGGAGGGGGGCAGGAGGCGTGACCTCTCCCCCTCCCCCAGCAAACTCTTTCATAGGAAGTTCTTGGTAAAAATGTGTCGTGCGAGCCACCTCTTTCAATAAAAAAGTCCTTACTGGAGTGCAACCACTGATAACTCATATTTGAAGGTACGAGGTCAAAAGGCGCCAAATAAAGCACCAATTATTCGAGATATTGATCTTAAAGAGCAGTGACACCTTGGTCGTAAAAGCTAATTATACGCTAATGCAGTGGCGTAGGCAGAAGTGCGTTTGGGAGGGGGAGGGGGGGCATGGGCCCGGTGTGCCCCGCCCCCCCGTCTACGCTACTGCGCTTACTCACGAGCCGATTCGCTCAGACTCACTCAGACTCAGAGCCGTGAGTCTGAGTGAGTCCGAGTGAGTAATATATTGGAGAGTTTGAGTCCGAGAGAGGCAGGCTGAGAAAAATTTCAGTGAGTCTGAGCCCGAGTGAGTCCGATTGACGAAAATTTTTGTGAGTCCGAGTGAGCTCTAAGGGCAAAATATATTTCATGAGAGAGCTCCACATTTTTTGCCGACCTATGCATACGAGATTATGTAAGCGTTTCCTAAATATGTTCCTATATCTTTCTCTTTGTTCAGTCATTTCGATTCTAAAGTAATAAGAAATATCGACAAGAGTGCAATAATAACTCTTACAATGGGCTTTTTACCGTCGAACTTTCTTAACATTAGGCTTTCTTTGCACGAGCAAGGAGTCGTAGGTGTTTTCTTTCATAATAATATTCCCTGAAAGAGCAAGTTAAGTATTTCTGGAAATTAGCGCGAGATATTCATATCAGAAAGTAAACAGCAGTGAGTTGAATAATAATTTAGTCAGACACGGTTTACAACTATTCCTTTTTATTATCGACATTTCTTGCCTTGCGCCGAACGACGCAATGAATAGAAATCGAAATATTCCAATTCAGAATATGTAATATTTAGTTGTGAACGGGATGCCCGAAAAACCAGTGAAGGTATTGTCAATCAGTAAGAAATCTCTTTCGAAAACTGTGCGGTTATTATCTTTTTTTTATTCATTTTAAGAACGATTCTTTGCATGAAAGACAGTTGTATTTGTAGATGGGGGTTGGGGGATTCATCCCAACCCCTCTCCGCCAAATTTTTCAAATTTGCATGTGTATATATTATGCGCGTGCACATTCAAACGCGCTAACGAACATATAGTGTAGATGAACCCCCCCCCCCCCCCCCCCCCGCCCCCGTTGGATAAAAAGAACTTCTGGCTACGCCCTTCCTGATAAATATAATATCACTTCACATCACCTAAACCACTTTCATACTTTCTCGTGCGAAAGAAAAATCGCGCGCAGACAGACAGACAATGAACTTTATTAAGATAGTCCTGAGGAGCACCGCAGCCGTTCAGGGCGGCAGCGCCGCGAATCGCGCGCATCAATTAGAAAATTAGGAATAGACGTTGGTAATCAGTAAAGGTGTGCTTGACATTCGCTGGATAGATCGACACAGTGTTGCTCATTTGTTCCCTCCGCCCAGCTGACAAGGGCACGGCTACCACATTCTCGGACTCGGAGCTGCTGCGCAAGGTGCAGTTTCCGGTGTCACAGGGCTCGCGCGAGGCGGCGGCCGTCAAGACTGCGCCCCCTGGAAGCGGCCTCGCTGAGGAACTGCGCACCACCATACGCTGGAATGACATATCCTGCACAGTGCCCATCGTCAGGGGTACGCTTCCTTTGTGTCATATTCTGCCGCCATAAAAATTGCAGAACAGAGAAGACAAGACGCAGCAGCCCTCTTTTAGATGCGAAGTATCTCTTGCTCGGGGTTATGTAACGCGGCGTGGTAGTCCGCACGCGGCGTAGTAGTCCGCACTCACACTACGCATGCGCAACTCTCCTCCTTCCCTCTCTCTAACAGCTGCGCGTTACTCTCTCCACTTCTCTACCAGCACCTGCTTGCGCTTCTTCTGCGTTCTCACTTCTGCTCTCACGGCGCATACGCTACTCTCCTCCTCTAGTCTCCCCTCCTTCAAGTGGTAGAGCGCTGCGCCCGTTCAGTCCAGAGCTTGCCTCGGTTGGCTCCTCTGAAATGCGGGCTCGACATGCCGAAATTCTCTCCTGCGCAGCGCCGCGATGAGGGCCAGCGCATGCGCGTCCCCTCTCCATCTCTCTCCTCTCCTACGCTGCCTCTCCCTCGCGCGCCTGTCGACCGCGCTCCCCGCTCGCCCTGTGAGTATTAACGGCCAGGCTAGAGGGAAGACACGACGCGCGTAGTGTTCCTCTTCGCGTTCCACGACGCGAGGTCGGTAGCATGCCCAGCGAACGCCAACGGAACGCGATCGTGTAAGTGCTCCGGCTTCGCATCGCCTCATGGTCCCCTTTAGCGGGAGATGGTGTAATGTTTTTTTAAGCGAAAAGCATTAGATGCATCATAAAACGCGAAAAGGGACAGTCGGCTGCATCGGCGTCAACACGAGTAACGCAAAAAATTATCATGTGATGACGTCACGCTATGACGTCAACATGACACGAATAGTGCCAACATTTGAGACCATCATGATGATGTCATCGTGACGTCACGTGATTTCATCACATGTCATCGTCACTTGCTTAAAGGTTGGCCAATCCCGGTGGCACTGCAAAACCACGTTGGGTGGGGAAAGCTTTCGGGGGGTGGTGAAGGAGGAACAATACGACAATAGGCTTGACGGAGATGAAAGAGAAGATGGCTTTCGCCTTCGAGTCGTCTTAAAGAAATCTAGAGCACTGTGTGACCTTTTTTCTTGTTACTGGCCTTGTGTTTCTACACAATGTATTTCGTCTTCCCGTATACATTTTATGTATAGGTTATAATGTTTACACTGCTGCTAATATCTGCGTTATCTATCAGTCAGTGTCCCATTCTAGTTTAATTTTTCGCTTTCGTGTGTATATATTTATACTGCATAGTTTAGGACCCACGTAATAAAATTTAATTGGTTGATTTTTTGTTTATTCATTTTTTCATAATACCTCAAAGGTCCCACATGGGACATTACATGAGGGGTGGGCGAACGAAAAAACTGGCGGGTCAGGTTAGATTTCATGACTTGAAAGATGGTCTTCAAAGGCAGCTTCGAATTGAGCAATGTCGGTCATGAGGGCGATATCTAATGGAAGGGCATTCCATTCTCCGGCAGTATGCAGGAAGTATGAACGTTGATAGGAGGTCGTATGTGCACGTTGTAGATACACAGCACTTGGGTGCGAGTGGCGAGAGGAACGATGTGCAGGAAGGATGATTTGGTTTCCTGGAGGCAGCGAATGAAAAAAACCTAAAAAATAATATTAGACGAGCAGTCTTGCGGCGAGAAGAAAGTGAGGGGAGGCAGAGCTGGGATTTTAGGGCGGAAACACTTGACCTGTAGGAATAATCGGAAAGAATGAACCTGGCAGCGCGGTTCTGGACCGATTAAAGGCAATTGGTTATATTAACTTGGTGATTGTCATAAATAGCATATGCATATTCTAGTTTGTATCGGATCAACGTTTTATATGCAAGTAGTTTGACTGCAGGGGATGCTGATGATAGGTTACGGCGTAGATAACCTAATAGGCGATTGCAGGAATTAGTTAGTTGGAGAATATGATGGGCCCAGGACAGATCACTAGATATATGTACTCCTAGGTATTTAAATGTCTCGCATTGGGTTAATGGGGTATTGTTGAGAGAATAAGAAGGTGCTACATAGTTACGACGGCAATGAAAGGACACGTGGGAGCACTTACTGAAGTTGAGGGACATGTACCATTGGTTGCACCACGCCTGGATTTCAAGGAGGTCATCCTGGAGAGAGGAGGAGTCTATGGAATTTGTTATTGGACGATACAGAACACAGTCACCCGCAAAAAGGCGTATATTTGATGATACATTAACTGGAAGGTCATTAATATATATGAGAAAGAGTAGCGGTCCAAGTACGGAGCCTTGCGGCACACCAGATAAAACAGGGGATAGAGACGAGGAAAATGACATGGTAGAAACAAATTGCAGGCGATCGGTCAAGAATTCACGTATCCAATTAACTGTGTCGGGGTGTAGGTTTAGGTGCGAAACTTTATGCATGAGAAGAATGTGCGATACTTTATGGAAGGCTTTTTCGAAATCCAAGAAGAGAGCGTCAGTGGCGATGTTGAGATCCAGGTTAGAATGTACATCATGCAGGAATAAGACGAGCTGGGTATTGGAAGAGTGAGCTTTGCGAAACCCGCGCGAAACCTTTATGTCAATAAACAGCTTGAACTCGGACCACGGGGAAGTTTTGTTTCTTCGTTTTCCTGCAAACACTGGAGTGCATTTTCGCAGCCTGGCCTCACATTATGTAAATTGAATTTTCATTAATATTTTCCTTACAGGTATTCATAACTGCACATTTGAACGTAATACTGGCTGCCACGTATACATCAAGACAATGTTAAAAAATATCCAAAACACGTATTGTCAACTTCCTGCAGTGACGTGACGAAGATTTGCATAACTTTAGTAGTTGTCTTCTGCCATGCGACTGTTTTTCTTCATTCCAGTGGTACCTCAGTGGTTAGCTTGCCACAATAATGGAACACAGCAACTTTACTTGGTTTGGAAACTGAGGAAACTTATCTGTGCCTTCTTGCACGTGCATTTGACACGTGTTGTTTCAGACGCAAATATGTTTATTCCCCTCACTGATTTTGAGGATACCAGATTTTGTGGGGATTCCATGCAATGGAGTATCTATTAGTCATTACCAGGTCTTAGTCGATGACGTGTGCACAGAGGTGTTTCTAACACACGCAAGAAAGAGCGGGGCCGTTGTTCACACTATTTGTTCCATATACTCGTCCGCACAGGCATTTTCGAGAAGACAGTGGACTCGATGAGCAAGCCTGTGCGGAGGAGGACGGCTGTGCGCTGCATGAGCGGCTGCGCAGGGCCAGGCGACCTGGTTGCTATCCTGGGTCCACCCAACAGCGGGAAGTCCACGCTGCTCAACGTACTGTCCGGATATTGGTAATGTGGCGCGCACAAAACTACGATAGCACTATTTCTCATCAGTAACTTCGAAACCACAATGCATTTGATTATCACAGCACATAGGCCATTACTCCCACAGCTTATACCCGCTCTACCTCTAGCGTTTAACTCGCAGCAGTTGCATGGCAAAAGTAATCACGCAAATTAGTTTTCCAATAACGGATTGCTTTCTCATAACCGCCGACGACTTCATATATTAGTCTGCATGACGCTTTTCTAAAGCGCGTGGCTCTGGACGCTAGCGTTGGCCGCAGCTGCTACCTCGCGTTAGCTGCAAGCTTCCCTTCATACCTGAATCATAGCACAAGGACCCAGCATGCGGTATGACTGTACTTTGTATCATTAAGGTGTTGGTCTTTGCATATTAAAAAAAAAACGGCGGCTGTAGCGGCCGAATCGTCCCTCTAGACAAGTGTGATTCAGTCTGTACAATTCATCAACACTTAATAATTGTCTCTTAAGCATGGATTACAACTTTTTTATGGAACGTTTATAGTATTACAAAGATCACCTCAGTTCCCCTGTTGGATTTTCTGGGAGAATCTCAAGAAGCCACGAAATGTTGTTGCATCATTCGTTTGGCCAACACTAACTTAACCACGCACCGTCGGTAATAGTTTATCCTTCAGAAATCTATAAAGAAGGAAGGCTCGCTTGGCGTGCTCCTGGCATGTACGGATATCAATTTGGTCTGACGCCATTGAAGTCGACGCAACCGCACAGGCCAGAGTGAGGGTACCACCCCCAGCTACTGGCTTTCACGAAACCTCGGTTTCGGGTTCATTATCTGAAAGTACCGCGCTAGGCGTGCTCGAAGAGTCCGGTGAAGCAGTATTTCAGCAGCCACAGCTTCGCCTCTTTCTTTTCCTTCTTCTCTTTGCTCGGCGATCATTCTTGCGTGAAGCCACTCCGGCGACCGCTAATCTTCTTCGAGTACATGTCACTCGCATTAATCACTGTCGTCCCCAGCGCGGGGTGATGGATTTCACGGAGCTCCGTTTTCGCTTCCCGCTCCGTGCTATTTGGTGCATTATTGAATATCGCCTTATCGCAGCAACACTGTACGTGAGTCGTTTTGGTCTTTTCAAACTTAGTTCTCTACTGTACCTTGATTTCATGACGGAGCGGTTCGTCGCGGTGAGCACTCTTAACTAACGAGAGAAGAGTACGTAGGGGCTCGACGTTGTGGGCCGCGCGTATAGGAGGAAACGTCTTCGTGCTTTCTAAAGCTTAGCGAGATTAGCGTTGCCGCTTTATCGCATTTTCTTGCTAGATAAGCCGGCTATGCTTAGATGTCCCCACTTCAAGCATAACCTTTGTTCCCTCTCCTCTCGTGACCAGTTCGCACTAGTGATCAGCAGCACCGTGAACATAAGTTCAAGCAGCGTTAAAGGCTGTTTCAGCATAGGTTCATGGTGCTACTTATATTTAATATCTTAGTTTTCTTCGTGGATCTCGACGAGCTGAAGTTAAGTGTACGTTTTAATGTAATTATCTGCGTTTTTTTTTTCGTGAGTTTCGAGGAGCTCTAGTTAGGTGTACGTTGGCATTAGTTTATTTAGAAGACGCGTATATTTGAAAAATCGCACCTGGTTCACTTTTCTTATCCACACAGCCTTCGTTTTTTTCTTTACGTTTATTTTTGGGACATAGATAATGTATTCGACATCGCAATCTTCCGCCGACACAACGAGGAGGCATTGATAAGGACAACTTGCTTCGCACGCTCTCCTTGTGGTGAACTTCTTTGCATTCGGTGCGAATCGCGAAAATCCACATTAAGTCAGGTTTTAATTATTGTAAACTTTTCAGTGAGGTGTTTTAGACTGCGCTAAAATTAAATCTTTTTTTTTTCCTTGTAGGTTTGAACGTCAGCAGGCCTCAGCTCTAGGTGTTAGCCACAACATCAGCATTTGAACTTCGTTTCGTCTCTCCCCCTCTTTTTATCTTTCTCTACGAGCACGCGGTGAACATTTCTCACAAGGGCGCCGTGAAGCTAATTACCTTTAAACTGTGGTCGGTACCCTCACTCTGAGTGCTCCGCTTCTCTCCCCGTCTCTGCATGTTCAACCAGTGAGCTCAGCACCAAAGTGCACTAAGCATTAGAAAAGCGTCCTAGGCTAGGCGACGCTCCGCTGATGGCGCTTCCACTTTCGCACTGCGCGCGGCTGTACGTCACACACAGAGCACTGCGGCCGCTTTTGGGGTGCAAGAAATGGTGTTCCCATTGTGTTCTCTAGTTGCGCCTGTTTTCTGAAACTCCTGGCGTGACTGCAGGGACTAAACATTAGTAAGGGACGGAAAGTCAATATGAGCTCTGATGTAGGCTTTGCCTAGCCCCGCCACGGTGGTCTAGTGGTTATGGCGCTCGACTGCTGACCCGAAGGTCGCGGGATCGAATCCCGGCCGCGGCGGCTGCATTTTCGATGGAGGCGAAAATGTTTGAGGCCCGTGTACTTAGATTTAGGTGCACGTTAAAGAACCCCAGGTGGTCGAAATTTCCGGAGCCCTCCACTACGGCGTCTCTCATAATCATCATATCATGGTTTTGGGACGTTAAACCCCAGAAAAAAAAAAAAAGTAGGCTTTGCCTAATGAGGCGTCACAAATATGGCATAAGAGGCAGTAAATTTACTTTCAGATGTAACATACTTTTGAATGTATAAACCATCTGCCTTTCGCTGAGGTGTGGCACTGAAATATATACTCGTATGTAGGCATGGCGGCGAATGTCGTCAAAAGGAGATCCTCGTTGGCAATAGCAACGACAGCATGGTTCGTGGCCCGAAACTTTCGACCGCTAGACTCTGCCTATATCAGGACTATATATATATATATATATATATTGTTAAGACGTTTATTGACGGCGAGATTGACGGCGACGATGCACAACGACAGAGCGCAGACTCGCAGACTCTCACGAGCACGAGCACGAGGGGCGCGCTCTCCGAGGATAGGCGAAGAGGGTGACCCACTAGGAGGCGCTTGAGAGGACGACCCATTAGAGCGTTCCAATGCTTCTCTACAATTACCCCGGGTACGAAAAGGGAGCCGCCTGGCGACCTAACAGCTGGTCACTATGAGCGGGTCATGGTAGGGCTTGAGGCGCTCCACGTTGACAATGTCGCGCCCTCGACGGCGCATGTCGGAAGATGGTTCAATAGGTTCAATCAGGTAGTTGACCGGCGTAGGTGACGAAAGGCAGAATCGAATCCCAATTTGTGTGATCGGCGGCGACGTACATCGATAGCATGTCGCCGAGCGTGCGGTTAAAGCGTTAGGTGAGGCCATTCGTCTGCGGGTGGTAAGCAGTAGTTTTGCGGTGAACAACGTTGCACTCTTTGAGGATGGCTTCGACGACTTCCGACAGGAAGACACGGCCTCGATCGCTGATCAGCTCCTGGGGTGGACCGTGGCGCAGCATGAACCGGTGGAGCAGGAAGGAGGCTACATCGCGCGCTGTAGCCGCGGGGAGGGCGGCAGTTTCGGCGTATCGCGTAAGGTGGTCTACAGCGACGATGGCCCAGCGGTTACCAGCCGACGTCAGAGGAAGTGGCCCATACAAATCGATGCCAACGCGCCCAAACGGCCGGTCAGGGCAAGGTAAAGGCTGTAGACCTGCAGGCGACTGGTGCGTTGAAGCTTTTCGGCGCGGGCAATCGATGCAGGAGTGAACGAACTTCTGCACGTAGCGGTACATCCCTCGCCAAAAGTACCGTTGGCGAATGCGGTGGTATGTTTTCGATACCCCAGAGTGCGCACACTGCGGATCAGCGTGGAACGATTCGCATATGTCAGAACGGAGACTGCGGGGTATTACTAGTAGCCACTGGCGGCCGTCGGCGTTATAATTGCGTCGGTGAAGGAGGTCGTCGCGAATGGCGAAATGGTGGGCTTGACGACGCAACGCGCGAGTGGATGGTGTTGCCGATTGATCAGTGAGCAAGTCTATCAGTGAAGCGATCCACTGATCCTTGCGCTGTTCGGTAGCGATGGTGTGAATGTCGATGGAAGAAACGGCATTGTGAGGCATTGAGCTGTGGGTATTGTCGTCAGGCAAGGGGGAGCGCGAGAGTGCGTCGGCGTCAGCATGCTGGCGTCCGTTGCGGTACAGCACGCGGATGTCGTAGTCCTGTAGGCGAAGTGCCCATCGGGCGAGGCGGCCTGATGGATCCTTCAAGGATGACAGCCAGCATAGTGCATGGTGGTCGGTGATGACATCAAATGGGCGACCATACAAATAAGGTCGGAACTTCGTAAGGGCCCAGATAATCGCCAGGCATTCCTTTTCGGTGACGGTGTAATTAGTCTCGGCTTTGGTAAGCGTACGACTTGCATATGCCACGACATATTCAGGGAATCCTGGCTTGCGCTGCGCAAGGACAGCGCCAAGGCCAACACCGCTGGCGTCCGTGTGTACCTCTGTAGGGGCCGTAGGGTCGTAGTGGCGTAGTATGGGAGGCGACGTCAACAAACGACGGAGCTTCGCGAAAGCTTCGTCGCACTCTGACGACCACGAATTGAGCGGCCCATTACTTCCGAGGAGCTTCGTCAGCGGCGATATGATAGTCGCGAAGTTTCGAATGAAGCGCCGAAAGTAGGAACACAGTCCTACGAAACTGCGCAGTTCCTTGACGGACGTAGGTTTGGGGAACTCGGTCACGGCCCGAAGCTTGGCTGGATCGGGGAGAATACCGTCCTTGGACACGACGTAACCGAGTATTGTCAGCTGCCGTGCTGCAAATCGGCACTTCTTTAGATTCAGTTGCAGACCGGCCTCGCTCAAACGCGTCAAAACATGCCGCAGGCGTTGAAGATGCGTGGAGAAGTCCGGAGCGAAAACAACGACGTCGTCGAGGTAGCATAAGCATGTGTGCCATTTGAGGTTGCGCAGAACGGTATCCATCATGCGCTCAAAGGTGGCGGGCGCATTACACAGCCCAAACGGCATGACGTTGAATTCGTACAAGCCGTCGGGCGTGACAAAGGCGGTCTTCGGTCGAGCGTCATCAGCCATGGGTACTTGCCAGTACCCTGAGCGCAAATCGAGAGATGAAAAGAATTCTGCGCCTTGCAGGCTGTCAATTGCGTCGTCTATTCGCGGTAGTGGATACACGTCCTTGCGAGTGATCTTGTTAAGTCGTCGGTAGTCCACACAGAACCGCACAGAACCGTCCTTCTTCGCCACAAGAACGACAGGAGACGCCCAGGGGCTGTTAGAAGGTCGAATAACATCGCGGCGAAGCATCTCGTCGACTTGCTCGTTGATTACACGGCGTTCTGTGGGAGATACGCGATATGGACGTTGCCGCAGTGGCGGCTGGGTGCCAGTGTCGATGCGATGCGTAACGGCGGACGTGCGGCCGAGAGAAGTTTGAGCGACATCGAAAGAAGAGCGAAATTCTTCCAACAGGCCCAGAAGCTGGGAACGCTGGACTGGCGTAAGGTTGTCAGCAATGGAGGAACCAAATACATCAGCGGGTGATGAACCAGACGTGGAAACAGCACCGAGCGTACTGGAACTGTGGCAGTGCATTTCATCTGGTTCGTCCATAACTTGTGCGTCTTCGAGGGGTTCCACGCTACCGAGACATTCCCCTTGCACCAACGTGACACTGTACGGGAATGGATTGATAACAAAAATAGAGGTGCTGCCCTGAGTGACTTGCACGGTCGCGAAAGGCACCAGCAAGCCTTTCCTCGTGCAAACACGGTCAGATGGCGAGAGGAGTGCAACGGTGTCGGAAAGACTTGCGCAGTAGACTGACACCGCCGTTGACGAGTTTGCAGGCACCTTGGTGTCGTCTTTGACATGTACCTTGCCCGCAGCCGATGGATTGTCTGCCGGCGTCCAATCAGGGAACGGTGAGAGCTCTATTTCGGCTGGTGCGCAATGAATGACGGCGTCGTGGAGGGAGAGAAAATCCCATCCTAGGATGACGTCGTGAGAGCAGGCTGGAATTATGATCAATTCGACGGCGTACAGAGCATCCTGAATAATGACGCGGGCGGTGCACACCGCTGTAGGGTGAATACTTTGGGCGCTGGCTGTACGGAGGGAGAGACCGGAAAGTGGCGTCGTCACTTTTCGCAGTAATCGGCTAAGTTTGGCGTCCATGACGGATACGGCGGCTCCAGTGTCGATAAGGGCAGATGCGCGAACACCGTCCACAAACACGTCTATCACGTTCGATGGGCTTGGCTGAGGGCTTTCGCAGTTCGATAGCCTCGCAGCCCTTGCCTCGTGGACTGCGACGACTAGTTTTCCTGGTCACGTGAGACCGGACGTGGCCGCATGGGCGACAGTGAGCGACGTCGTGGAGACGGTGACCGGCGGGTAGATGTTGCGGCGCGGGACGTCGGTGACATAGGCGGCGCTTGGTCATAATAAGGTCGGCTTGATTGGCTGGGGAGGGCTGATGCGACCCGAGGCGGCTCCATGCGATTGCAGTAGCGTGCGACGTGACCGGCGCAACCGCACGCGAAACAGATGGGGCGGTTGTCGGAAGTGCGCCAGCGGTTCGCGGGTCCCATCCATGTCGCAGAACGGGACGGACGAGGCGGCTGCTGATATGAGGGCATTGTGGGCAGGAGTCGGGGCCTGGGGACGACGTCGCCGTACGTAGGTGGCACAGCCGCGTCGAAGGCCTGGGGTCCGACGACGGCTTCGGCGTAAGTTCGCGGTGCAGCCACAGGAATCACTGGGGGCGGCCTGGCTACAGCTTGCGCGTAGCTTAGTGGCGCATGCACTGGAGGCGGTTGGTGGTATTCAGGAATGACCTCTGCGATTTCCTGCTGAATCGCTCGGCGGAGAGGAGGCAGGAGGGTAGTGGGCGGCTGGTCAACACGCTGCGGTGGAGCGAAAGCCAGTAGAGAGATCTGGCGGGCAATTTCCTCACGCACGAACGACTTGATTTCGGCGAGCAAGGTGGAGTGGTCGGAAATGGCCGACAAGCCCGCGAGATCAGCATCGCGTGATGGCGGTCGACGGGTCATCAAGCGCTGCCGGCGCAGCTCCTCGTAACTTTGGCACAGCGTGATGACCTCTGCCACTGTGCGAGGGTTTTTGGCCAGCAGCATGGTGAAGGCATCGTCGTCGATGCCTTTCATAACATTCCTGATTCTCTCAGATTCCGGCATGCTCGCGTCGGCTTTTTTGCACAAGTCAAGGATGTCTTCAATGTAGCTCGTGAACGATTCACCGGCCTGCTGTGCCCGTTCACGCAACCGCTGTTCGGCTTGCAGCTTACGGACGGCAGGGCGGCCAAACACGTCGACGATGGCGGTCTTGAAATCGGACCACGTCGGGAAATCGGATGCATGGTTGTTGTACCACATGCCTGCCACACCCGCGAGGTAGAAAACCAAGTTGCTCAGCTTGCCTGCTTCGTCCCATTTATTTGGGACACTCACCCGTTCGTAAATCGTGAGCCAGTCCTCCACGTCGGTGCCATCCGCGCCGGTGAAGACAGGAGGGTCACGGATGCGGGGGACACCGGGACAAGCGGTCGGAGCAGGAGGCGGCGTTTGCTGAGCGGCGTCTTGCGGCATGGTAGATGGCACGGTACGGGATCGAAGCTCCAGGGTCATCGAATGGAGACCGAAGTTGTGGTGACGGTACAGCACTCTCCACCACTTTGTTAAGACGTTTATTGACGGCGAGATTGACGGCGACGATGCACAACGACAGAGCGCAGACTCGCAGACTCTCACGAGCACGAGCACGAGGGGCGCGCTCTCCGAGGATAGGCGAAGAGGGTGACCCACTAGGAGGCGCTTGAGAGGACGACCCATTAGAGCGTTCCAATGCTTCTCTACAATATATATATATATATATATATATATATATATATATATATATATATATATATATATATATATATATATATATATATATATATATATATATATATATATATATATATATAGAAGGTGCTGATCGAGCCATGGGAGCATAAAGCAGAAGAGCACAGTGATCAGACATAGACGCCAACTACCATCATGACTGCATAAATAAAATAGCACAAATGCTCACATTACAATTGGAACATTGGCCCGCGCTGGTGTAACGTCAAAGGTTTGAATTGAAGGCCATTATTGGGCGAGGTTAGCGGGCAGGTCCCGTAGAACACATACTATACACCCTTGCTATTTCGCCTATCGAGAGATGCGTCACGCTATACGTCTTCTCTACTTCACGCGTCGAACTCCTTAGTGTGAGTGAGTGTGTCATAGTTGAAAACTAGCCAGTATGGGTTTTCAGGTATAACCCTATATATATTCTCCTCCAAGGACAAAACAAACAAAGGAATTTGAAGTGCTGCAACCGCGAAAGGCAATATCGTTGATTTATGGAGTGTCTACCCAAGGAAATATTGTACTATATTGAACTATAACTTGAACAGAACCAGTACGAGTTAAACGAGAGGGAGCCCACAAAAGCAGACAGTATTAATTTTCATGGTGCTCTTTTCAATTCTGTGTTATTGTAGTGTCATTGTATGTCATCTCACGCCAACTTAGTGGCTCACTGATTAAACGTAGTCTAGCAGATCCTCCGACACACGCTGTGATATACAAAGGGCACAGGCGGGGTCTAAGAACTCAGTTGGTTGCAGGAAACAGCCATGAGTCGTTCGCTATCGGCAAGTCAAACCTCATCGTCCCTTGATGTTGTCCAACAAGGTCAATTTGATGTCCGTAGCCTATAGACAAAAAAGAGAGTAATAGGCATGGTTTCTAGTCATCACTTTGCGAGAAGGCTCAATGGAAGCGATGGAGGAATGAGAGAAATTCAATTGGTGACGTGGGGACTGCCGTAATTGTTGCAGTTAGTAAAGAAAAAGCCAGTTAAACAAGTTTCACGTACTATACGCAGTCTTACGCACATTATTTAGAGGCTGACTTGCCGGCAGTTATTTTAACGGCCCCATATGAATAAGCAATGACGGCCAGTTGGGCATGTTGGTATACGTTCATCATGGCGAAGCGCTGCAAAGAACGGAGACTTCAGAAGACAAGGCGCAAGGAGTGTCTTGACCTGTGTTGTTCTAAAGTCTCCGTTCTTTGTAGCGCTTCGCCATGATGAAGAATTAAGTATTGTTGATCAGAATCTTCACCTGTCATGTACACAAAGGAAGCTACCGTGAATCATCCTCCTCTCCATCGTACGTTCTCTTAGGCGCTGCCTGCTCCTTGCTTTACAGCAGAGAGGGCTACTGCGGCGAAGTGCTCATCAACGGCGCCCGCATGGGCGTAGACGAGCTGAGCGAGCGCAGCTGCCACGTCCCGCAGAGGGACTTGCACCTCGACTGCTTCTCGGTGAAGGAGACGCTGTGGATTGCTGCCGAGCTGAAGTTTCCCACGTCTGCAGAGCGCAAGGACAAGTTCCGAGCAGTAAGCCTTGGCGCAACTCACTCGCTTGCGCATTTGTTATGCTAATGGCGAGTAGTGAGATTGGTCCAGTTCTTGGTTCAGGCGAAATGCTCGGGCTTTTGGTCTGGACAAAAGGCAAAAGTTCGTCGTGGTTATCTTTCACGAAGTGCGGGAGATTGTGTAAATCATGGACTAGGAATAATTATATGGCTTGTGCATATCTTTTTGAACATTATACGGTAGTCATTTCATGCAAGTATGACATTCAAATTTGCGATGCACTCTCTAAAAGTTAGGCGCTTCTTATTTCCAAACAATAATCGTCATGCTTCTTACTAGCTTATCCTTCTTTGAAAACTCTGCCCCTGCTACTTTCATGTGAATAATCTAGCATCACGCTGACAACACACGTGCAGTTCGTGACATAAAATTAGTGCGTGCGCAGAGTTAAATATCAGAAAGGAATACAAGACAGATTACGATTATTAAGGAAAAAGCCTTAGATACTGCAGCACATACTAAATGTGGCCGTCGGCGTTCGCGGCAAGAAAACTACGGATGTAAAAAAAGTCAACATTATGTAACGTTACTATATGACGTCATCATGACGTCACAAGTCGCCATAGCTTGTGATGTCGTGATGTCATCAGATGACATCGTCGCTTGGCAAAAGATGGGCTGATCCTAGAAGCTGTGCAAAGCCACGAGAATTGCAAAAAGCTTCCAATGCTTCCGATCCCGGAGGCAGTGCGAAATCACGTAGGGTGCACAGAGCTGTCGGAGGTGGGCAGGGGGTTATCAATGCAATCTAGTGTGAAGAAAAAGAAGCAGATGTCTTTTGCTTTCGATTCGTTTTAGGCAGATGCATATGAGACCATGTAAGTTTTTCTCTGGAGAGCGTAGATGTTGTAAGGATCGTAAACAGTTTTAGGAGTTAATAGGAATGGTATTCATAAGGTGGATAATGTGCACATTTTCCGGTCTAATTCACCTCATGGGTCGCAACCTTGAGATGCGTGCTCTCTCTTCGGCAGGTCGTGAACGCCATGGAACGTTGGGGCCTGATGGACGTGCGTCGCATCCCAGTGTCTATGGTTAGCAAGACGCACCGGCGCCTGCTCACCTGCGCCGAGCAGCTCATTCGGCCGCAGCCGCTCATATTCGTCGACGATCCCACGAGGCAAGCGCTGCTCCATAAATTGCCAAGTTTCATGCAGTCGAACTACAGTTGTTTCTACATGTGGTCTCACATAACTTATCGTTAATAAAGGGGCTTATGTAGTCAATATAAGCAACTAGGGAGAGCTAGCTGGATTATAGCTCAAATGATCTTGATTAGATGGTACGCGAACGTAGAGAGACAGTATCTCTAAAGTGATAATAGAAATAGCCTAACTGTTCATGTCTGATATTCAGTTCAACGCACGAAATTGAGTAAAAAAAAAAGATTCACTGCATATTTGTTACGCTAACGCTGTCGCCGCCCACCATGAGAGAAATGGGCTTGACAGTTCGAATGAGCCGTACTGAACAAGAGCGTTTTTTTTAAACACTGAATTCGTGCTTCAAAGAAAGAAGGCCACAATTTTATCAATTGAAAGCTTATTTTTTGCAATATAGATTCTCTGAAAGCTTTAATACAGCGCACTTGACGCCTGCATTCTCGTACGCAGAAACGTGGACGCGACACAGGCGCACATCTGCCTACGGACGCTCAAGTATCTGGCTTACAAGGGCCACACGGTCATAGTTGTCATATCCAACCCCACATCAGTCATGCTCAAGTACATGACCAAGGTGAGTTAGCGTCGTTTATAGCCCATCGCTAACCCAGCTGAAGACTCTGTGGGTTATGAATGATTTTCGGTGGGGAGGGTGGCTTCACGGCAATTGTTCACCGCAATGCAGAAAAAGTGGCTTCACCGCATTACGCAAGAATGGTTTTAGATGTGAAGCATCTTATAGCGGAGTTCAATCCGGTGGTGGTGGTGGTGGTGGTGTGCGGCGTGACCACCCTTACTGAGCATGCGCAAACCCTCTCCACTCCCCCTCTCCACATCACCTCGCCCCTCCCCTCTCCTCTCCCCCTCTCCACTTCCCCTCTCCCCCTTCCCCCTCACCACTCCACCTCTGAAACGCGGGCTCTACATGCCGAAACACTGCTTCGCATCGCCTCATGGTCCCCTTTTGCGGGAAATGGTGTGATTTTTTTTTCTTCCGCTGTTTATAAGCACGGGTCGGTTATACGCGGGAAATTACGGTATGACCCATAAATTATTCCTGTGGTGTAACATGAATCCTGGCCTGTTTCTTTATTCTTTCTTTTTCGTTTCCATATCCGCCCTTATGATAGTGTTGCGGTTATCGCGACGTTCAATTGTCAATGTGAAATAGATTAATGACTTTATTGTTCAGTTGAAAGCACTAAATTTTAATTTGTTATGCGCATTAGGTTACGGGAGCAAAAACGTCTTTCTGGCATTATCTCTATGCTCGCTTGTATGCTCGCCGTATTTCCAATAATTGTTAGTGATGAATATTGCTTATTTATTTCAAATAATTTAGGATTATTGATAGTGTGATAGTTTATTAGTAACATCTTTGTTGCCCATATTAATACTAGTTCGCATAAATACATTTTCGCTCTTTGGTAGCGTGAAGAGCTTCTCCACATAACGTTGTTTCTCTACAGGCAAAACACGCTTTACAGGTCTACACGTACGGGATTCGCTTTATCCCAATTTTGCGTAGTACGAGATGTGTTCGCTGATGTCAACCAAGAATATTTTTGTGAAAAGTAATGATAATTTTATTGCTGCTTTACGTTTATGTTCCTCTACTTAATCAAAAAATCTGCAGAAGTTCTTGACAGCTATGGGGCGCTGAACGCCAGCGATTTACGGCGCAGAGTTTAGCGCACGTTGCGATATTCCGCACAAAATTCTACTTACAACGGCAGACTTAGACTACGCCAATAGCAATAAAAAACATTGGCGAGGCCTGCACTAAGTCGTGCAAGGCTCGAAACCGCGAAACTGGCCGATTCTGAAGTCTAATCTGGTCGCTTTTAGGTTTCTGTTTGGCTTTAGTTAGGTTAGTCAGGACGCGGATGTCCTAACTCCAGAACCGAGCGTTCGCACCTCTCATAGATCTACGGGCACGTCGTCGTTGGCGTAAGGCTTCCATCACTTCGGGCTCTTCTCGCAGCCGCCGTTGCCTTTCCCGTTCCCTAGTACGGCAGCTTCGCACTAGTCGTGCCAACTCTTTCTATTTCTTGTTTTATTCCCAATATATCTCTCTATTTTTCTCTGTAGCTTTCTTCCTATCTATTTCTCTTTCTCTCTTAGTGAAGCAGTGGTGAGTAGTGGGATTTCCTCCTCCTCCTCCTTCTCCTCATCCTCCTATTTTACAAGGCGGGATGATGGATGGTCGCGGAAGGCTTAGCCCAGAATCCAACTCCACTTCTTCCTTCTTCTCTTTCCCCCTTCGTCGAAAGTCCAGTATCAATTCCCCCGTTGCAGACGATGCCCACCGGGCAGTCAATCAGTGTCGCGCGTGATATGGCTTCAAACGGGCGACATGCACGACGTCAGTTCTTCTGGAGCGACGGCCGGTTGATGTGAGCCGTGAGACGACGTACGTAACGTCGCTAAGGTGCGACAAAACGACGAAGGGACCTGTGTAGCGGGCCAGAAACTTTTGATACAAGCCGCGCTTGCGGTATGGAGTCCACAGCCACACCATATCTCCTTCACTGTACGAGACATGTCGATGTCGCTTATCGTAGCGGGCCTTCGAAAGGTGTTGGGATGCGAAAGTCCGGAGACGTGCGATGCGCCTTGCCTCCTATGCGTGACAGAGTGCCTCTGCAAGAGGTGGCTTTTCCTGATCCGAAAACGGGAGAATGGTGTCAAGAGTAGTGCGTGGCGGGCGGATGTAGAGAAGGTAAAACGGGCCAAAGCCGGTGGTCTCATGCAGCGCAGCGTTGTAAGCGTAAGTCATAAAAGGTATAATAGCGTCCCAGTTCTTGTGCTTGGTGTCAACGTACATAGCAAGCATGTTAACGAGCGTCCTGTTGACGCGCTCAGTCAGTCCGTTGGTCTGAGGATGATACGAAGTGGCGTGACGAAACTGGGAAGCAGACCGGTGGAGGAGCTCTTCTACGACGTCGGCTACGAACTGACGGCCACGGTCACTGATAATCGCGCGAGGTAACCCATGCCCGGTGGATGATGTAGCGTAGCATGAAGTCCGAAACGTGATCGGCCGTTGCGGCAGAGATGGCTGCGGTTTCAGCATAACGAGTGAGGTGGTCAACACAGATTATAATCCAGCGGTTCCCAGTGATCGATCGCGGAAAAGGGCCCATCAAGTCAATACCGACGACCTCGAAGGGGGAACATGGAGGCGGTATGGGATGGAGAAGTCCCGGCGGCGCACTAGTTGGACGTGTGTATCGTTTGCAATGCTCACAATTCGCGACGTATTTAGCTGTATCTTGACGCATGCGCGGCCAGTAAAAACGTTCCAGTGTGCGGCGATAGGTCCTGGCAAATCCCATATGTCCGGATGTTGGGTCGTCGTGCATAGCTTGCATCACGTTGGGTCGCAAAGCCTTTGGGACAACCAAAAGTAGGCGGGCCCCCTGTGCAGTAAAATTTCGCTTGTAAAGAATGTCATCCCGTATAACGAAAGGGGACTGATGCGGCTTATTGGCGGCAGATGAGAGAAAAGGAGCCAGACTATGGTCTTTGCGTTGTTCATCATGGAAGGTGGTCAAATTTTGAAACGGCGAGTCAAGAGCTGCCAGACAGTCGTCTAAATTGTCGGCGT